>NW_026596134.1:24670047-24790914 GCF_907164565.1 Psammomys obesus | reverse complement strand
ACACACACACACACACACACACACACACACACACACACACACACACAGAATTGAAGTTTAAAAATAGGTTTAAAGCCTATCTAGTTCTAGGACAGCCAGGTCTACAAAGAGAAACCCTGACTTAAACAAAACCCTGAGGAAATGGGAGTGCTGGGCACCTGGATACGCAGGGTTGGAGAGAAGCCCTCAGTCCAGCTTTTTTCCACCCCCACATCTCCCTTCTTTCCACCTGACCCAAACCTCAAGGTTGCCCAGCCTCCAGGTAGGATCCCTCCTTGCAAGCTCTTGTGCTGTGCTTCAATGCTCAAGTCAGTCATCACTCTTATACCTTTTTGTTTTTTGTTCTTTGATCTCATGGATCTTTCCACATGCTCTCATGGAGCCCCAGAAAGGGGAGAGATACAGACAGCTGAAGGCTCAGTGTTCCTTTCATGTTACAGGCTGAACCTCCTCAGAAGAGCACCTGGAGACAGAAGCACGAGTCTTTCATCCGGACCCTGCGCCATGCTCGTCAGGTCCAGCAGGTAATCACCAGAGGTGGAAATCCCTCAGACTTGCCTCCCATCCTGCCTGCAGAAAACCCAGACTATGTCCAGTGTCCTTACTGCAGCCGCCACTTTGCTCCCAAGGTGGCAGAACGACACATACCTAAGTGTAAGACCATCAAGAACCGTCCTCCACCTCCACGGAGGCATGACAGCTGAGCGTCATGGCCAAATCTGTGTTTCCCTTCAGCAGTAAACCGGAGAACAGGCAGTGTAAGGCAGGGAGAAAACAGAACTTTCCCAGAACTCAGGATCTGCTGCAAAGCCAAACAGCCCATGAAGGAGAGCCGCTGCTACATGGCAGGGGACAGATGAAAGGCCCAGCTTCTCACTGACTCAGAACCTTAGCTGCATGTTTATGTTCTTGCCTGAAGAAGTGGTAGCTGAGGACTCTGGGCTGTGAGGCTGCATTAAAGCTCTCTTTTCCTGAGCCTCAGCGTGGTTTGTGCCTGTATTCAGTGTTTTCCAGTCACGGCATGTGCCCAGGGTTTCTGTTAGCCCTTCTCACTCTTGAAAGTCAGTGGCACACGCCTGTAATCCCAGCACTCGAGAGGCAGAGGCAGGCAGAGCTCTGTGAGTTCAAGGCCAGCCTGGTCCACAAAGGGAGTCCAGAATAGCCAAGGCTACACAGACAAACCCTGTTTCAAAAAAAAAAAAAAAAAAAGAAAAAGGAAGGAAGGAAGGAAGGAAGGAAGGAAGGAAGGAAGGAAGGAAGGAAGGAAGAAAGAAAGAAAGAAAGAAAGAGAAAGAAAGTTGGGGTCAGAGGGTCATTGTCATGCAGATGGTAACTCTTACAAAAGATATTGAGGTTGTGCTGTGAGGCTTTATTAATGCAAGTTTATCCCTTGGCCTCCATGGCCCATGGTCCTGGCTGAAAGCCAACAAAAGTATGGAACGTTAGGGGGCCAGTATAGCCTAAACCTTCCCTGTGGTGTACTGCATAATGAAATAGCTTCGTGCACTTTACAGGGTAGGGATGGGTAGAAAACAATTTTACTTCTCTGTACTTGCTCTCTTTAAATGTGTTTCATATGTTAGGGGAAGAAGCTGCTAGTACTTTCAAATAAGGCCATGTGGCTGCCTTGAGGCAGCAGACCCTGTCTAGGCAAGTGCGGTGGATAATGCTCAGTATGTCACAGGCTGCCATCAGGCATCAGAACACAGTCACACTTGTATTTTAAACTCTGAAAGGGATCAGGTCTTCTGAACCGTGAGAACAGTGCCTACTTCAAGTTAGGCCCTTAACTAATGGGTTTAAGATGAATGCTTAAGCTCCTAGAACCACGGGATATTTAACCTGACATGCCCTATTCCCCAGGCTAGTTTACTGAGCAGTACACAAAGTTCCGTACTCCATGTTAAAAGCAACAGATGGTAAGCCATGGCCAGTCACAAAGTCACATCCCTACATACGCTCAAAAATGTTCAAGACTGGTGAGTGTTTTGACTGCATATATGTATGTGTACCACATGCACGTTTGGTGCCTGCGGGAGTCAGGAGTGTTGGGTCCCCTGGGACTGGAATTACAGATGGTTGTGGGCCACCATGTGTGTGCTGGAAGCCCAGGTCATCTACAGGAGGAACACGTGTTCTTACCTCAGAGCCGTCGCTCCCGTCCCCACGCCCTCCCAGATGCTTCTGTGTTAGGAAGCATCATGTTTTTAAAACTTGGGATAGGAGCCTGTCAAACAAACTGGAGGCTGTGGGAACACTGGGCAGCAACCTACACAGGACACACGAGAAAGGGTTCAAAGCTTTCCACTCCTTCAGTTGGGAATGATGGAAGTAGAGCCAGATGCCCTGGCTTCATCTGCTGGGCCCCCTCGGCATCTGGGTTTGGGACCACAGTGATGTTATGAGGGTTACAGGTTAGAGCCCTCCAGAGGGAACAACTGTGTGCAAGGCGTTCTACAGACAGAGCAATTATTTAACTGCCGAAGGAGCACAAGAACTCTCATCTTTGTACTCCCTCTGGCCTCAGTGTCCGTCAGTCTTCTGAACTCAGCTAGCTTTGGCTGTCTTACAACCTCAAATCTTCCTGGATAGAGGTCACAGAGATGCTGCTTGTAAATGTCCATATTCTGTTACTTGAAGCACATGCCATTAACATCATACACTTTAAAGTTCAAAAGCTATGGGGAATTCCCATGGTGAAACTCAGAAGGTAGCTCTTTTCATTTAGAGGTGTGTGCAGACACACGGCGCTAAAGACTTCTTAGCTCACACGGCACAGTGCAGTGCCTCGCGTCAATATTTGCTTTCAATTGATCATTCTTCACAGCTACACAGATGGCAAGCAGAGCTGTGATGGAGAGTTTCCTCCTCAAAGCCCATGACCTGTGAGGATTAATGATCAGTACATTTATGTCAGCAGTTAATCACTAAGGCAATAAATGACTTCTGGCTTTGCAGGGAATCTCACAGTCCTGACTAGCATCCTGATCCTGCCCTCCTGCTATCTTGACTGTTACTTCCTCTGAGGCCTGGGGATCTCATGTGAAGCACTTTCTCTAAAATCCCTATTTTTCTCTGTTCTTCCTACCATGAATGTTTCTGAATAGATATCAAACCAGATGAAATTTGAGCTTTTGGAGCCTTTTGCTTTAGAGTTTAGTTATGCTCAGCCAAGGAAAGTAACAGCTGCTATGCCAAGAAGACCAAATACAACTCGGCTTTCCTGAGGCTGATTTCTAGACAAACTGGCACGATTACTTGGGAGTCTTCCCGTCAGGACAAAGGTGTGCAGAGCTGTCTCCTCCTCATTACAGTGTATATAAGGGCATGCAGGAGTGCAGGCACGCCATGCCAAAGTGTGAGGTCAGAGACAGCTTTGTGGGCTCTGTAGGTTGAACTCAGGTTACCAGGAGTGCCCAGCAAGCTACTTTGACCTGCTGACCTGTCTTGCTAGCTCCGGATCCTTCTTTTAATGGCTTTCCCCTGAATTTTTAGACTTTTGGGGAAAAATGCTGTAGCAGCAAAAAGGATTTTTTTTTTTTTCCTGGCAAGAATGAGATTGGAAAACAGCAGAGGTTATTTTTGTGTAATGTCTCTTGTATTATTTCTGTTAAAAGAACATATTTATTTATTTATAGAAGACTCACAAAATCAGAGATTTCCCAAGGCCTAGGACCGTGGGTGTTTCATCTCCGGTGACTGAAGTGACAAGCTTACTGAAGCACAGCACTAGTTGAGAGTTTAAACGTTTATTTAAAACAGAAATGGCACACCACTCCACCCTCATCCTTTCCAGCATCTGGCTAACAATAAGCTGGCTCTTCAGCAAAGTGTTGGCACAGAGGATTAACGCAGGCTATACTGTAACTCAAAGCAACACTACTGGAAAGCTTCAAACATCTAGCATTGCATAGAAGACAAGCAGGACGATTTATAAAGATTCAGCTACAGAAAACCACTTGAAGACATTTCTGCTGTCTTGCCTTTTACTCAACCTGGTACATGGCTGTGACTTTTGAACTGGTTTCTGTTTGCATAGCTGTTTGGTGGGGGAAAAATCTTATGGCTGTCCTAGGCACAATACTGTAAAGTGCAAATTGTCTCTAAGGCACAGAACTTAGCTCTCAGTTAGATTAATAGCAAACCTAGACTTCCCAAGGGAATATACTAGAGAAAATGACCACCATGCTCTACTAGAGAATGACTCCCCAGGGCTCCTGCCCCCTCAGCACTCACTGTCACACCACAGTCAGCAACATGCTCATGCCCTCAGCTTCCCGAGCAGAAGCAATGCTCTTAATGAACGCCTTAAACCCTGCCTCTCAGCCCTGCTGAGATGATAAGCCTAAGGATACAGGACCTCGAAAGGCCAGCCAGTCCTGAAGAAAACCGAAGTTGCATTGACATGATGAACCAAAACTCTGACAGGGTTTACAGGCAACAGCCAGACCCCTAAATTTGTAACTTCACACCAGGATCGGGCCCTTCCCTTATTCTGGGAAAAGGCTTCAGTGATTACATCAGTACTATTGTACTACGTTTCTCAGAATTGAGAAAACAACAGAACAGCAATGATCCCATCGGACAGAGCTGCCCATCCTCAGAGATAGGGTTTCCTCTCAGCACCAGCCTTTATACCACCAGTTTGAGGAAATGGCAAAATTTCTCCTGTACAGGTAAATCCTCCCGCAATACTAAAATAGATAGCAAACCTTTTTTTTTTTTTTTGGCTTGGTTAAATGAAACAGTATTAATTTAGCTGTGTGTAGCACGGAGGATGTGGTACTTATCAAAGCAGCTGCTGTGGCCCCAAACACAAGCAATTCATTAGACTTGGTGGAAGCACAAGGCTCACATTTAAGGGAAACCATCAAATGCTTGCCCAGAAGGTTGGCTCTTCTAGGACACACACTGTCTGTCTTTGGAAAAGGTAGCTTGCTCCTCTCAACAAGATCACAGCAGGAGGGAGCTTGCAGCCAATTTCCTCTCACTTGGCAGGTTCTACCTGTCAAGCTCTTGGGACCCCTAGGATTTGGTGCTGGCTTTGGGCCACTCAAGTACAAAAGATGATACTGATTTACTGGGTATATGACATGGCTTCAAAACATACCAAAGGGAAGAAATACTGACTAGACATAAAAGGGAATGCCTGGGACTGCTCATCCCAATTGGACCCCTATGGGCCATGACACTAGAGACACAAAAAAGCCTTCATAGGGGCAGGAGACCTCAATGCCTCTCAGACACCAAGGCAAGGCACTGAAAGAAGGGTTACCTTCCTTCTTGATTTTCTCCCACAGCTCTACCTACTACCCAATGGTGTAATTCTCTTAGACACCTCTCCTGGAGGAATCCCCCAGAGTCGGGAAATCCCACCTTGTACTAACCATTGCCTCAAAGTCTGGCTATTGTGATGAGGGACCTGCCCTTTCTCTGTTCCTCACTGATGATGTTTCAAACAACCTCCACAGTAAAAGCAATCTAAGCTTTCCTCATAAAGCACTCAGCTGCATGAAGTAACCAAACTTCCTGAAAATAAGCTCTAGGCTGACTCTACCAGTAAATTTTCCTGGACTCCAGGCTTCTGAGAAGGCATGAATACTTTACTACCCTCTGGAGGACCCTGGGCAGCCCACTCCATTTTTACATTTTTCCTCCTCCATCCAGATGTGCAATGCCTGCTGCTAAAATCTCAAGGCAGCTTCCAATTAATGATGAAAATGATAAACAGAATATGAGCTGCTACCAGTGCAATTAAGGTGAGTACTGTGTCTCCTCTTCAAAGGTGGAATCGAAAGATGAGGTACAGAGCTGCTGTTGCTATGGCAGTCACTGATGACAACGCCAGGGCCACAGGACCCTTCCATTCTCCAAAACAGTAAAATCACTCATAGATCCTATCTACAAGGCAACGCCACTCTCCAAATGCACAAGGAAGTGCTTCAGAGCCTCCCTCTGCCCTGTGCTCTGTCTCTGCAGGTGAACAAAGCCAGGAAAGCTGCTCTCTGCACTCGGTAAGTGTGCGGTGAAGTTCTTTGGGTCCCAGTTTCCTGAGGGCTATATGGGCTCAGGAGACTAGAGGCTGGGTCGACAAGAGTCTGTTCCAAGGAGGCACCAGGAATCTGAATCTAAGTCAGGCCTCGGATCCATTTCCATTTCTTCCTTTGCTGTCTGAGTTCCTCTGGAATGCATCCCCACCTGTGCAGACAGAGCAGTTCCACATTAGCAACAGTGCTACTGGCTGTGGCACTTCAGGACTGTTTTCAATATAGTCCAGTCTCTCAGAATTTTCTGTCACAGGCCTGTGGGAGGCTCAGGTGGCACTGCCTCAGAAACAGTCTCCATCTTCACACGGGTAGAAAGAATAACAAGTTGTTCTGGTTTGCCAAGGTCTACAGGGTTTGCAGATTGTAGTATAAAAAGTGAAACACCTGGGGTCTTAATACGCACTTTAATTCCAGCACTCAGGAGACAGAAGCAGGAGAATTTGTCTCCTTGAGTTTGAAGCCACCCTGGTCTACATAGTGAGTTCCAGACAAGCCAGCGTTACATGATGAGATCCTATCTCAAAAAACAAAAACAAGCTGGGTGTGCTGGGGCATGCCTGTGATCCCAGCACTCAGAGAGGCAGAGGCAGGTGGGTCGCTATGAGTTCGAGGTCATCGTGGCCTACAAATCAGTCCACGATAGGCAAGAACTCCAGAGAAATCCTGTGTGGAAAAACCAAAACCAAACCAAACCAAACCAACTAACAAAAACTACAAAAAAACCCAAAAAATACCAAACCATCAGTCCCGGATAAAACAAACTTAGTCCCTGCTACAGCTGCCAATCTTATCTCAGAAATGTATATTACATTCTAAAGTGTATCATATACACTGCTTCCCTTAATCTTTAAAACAACCATATAATATAGGCTGTACTCACAAAGTAACAAGTCCAAACCCACATTAGGGGTAAATGGCAAAACCAAAGAATGACTCCTCCCTCATCCTAGCTGAATCGAGGAGTGATACCAAGAAGCATCAAATGCAAAATGTTGTTCTCAAACTATTTGACCTGAACCCATTAAAGCCATAATTCTAACTTGTAGTTTTCAGAAAAGAGCATGTGCTCAGGCCACTGAGTTTGCAGGTAACAGGCTAACTCTTGGGAGCTGATTCTTTCCTTATTATTCATTCATTCATTCATTCATTCATTCATTCATTTATTTTAAGACAAGGTTTTTCTGTGTAACCTTGACTGTCTTGGACTTGTTTTGTAGACCAGCTTGGCCTCAAACTCACAGAGATCCACCTGCCTCTGCCTCTAAGAGCTGAGATTACACACATGTGCCACCATGCCTGACTGGGAGCTGATACTTTCCCATCACTCTGGGTTTGGGGGACTGAACTCAGATTGCCATGTTTATGTGGTAAGTGCTTTTTTCAGCTGAGCCATTTCCCCAGCCTTAAACCATTTTTTGACTCTACTTTAAAATGGTTCAGCAAGGACTAGGGATGTAGAGTGTTTGCCTACCATGGATAAAACATTGGGTTCAATCCCCACTATTGCACAAATAAATAAATAAAATAGTTAAAATAAGAATGTAGCTGGGTGCTGATGGTACACACCTTTAATCCCAGCACTCCAGAGGCAGAGGCGGCCAGACTGGTCTACACAGTGAGTCCGGGACAGCTAAGGCTACAAGGAGAAACTCTCTTTCAAAAACACAAAAACCAACCAACCAAACAAACCAAAAAAAAAATCAAGGGGCTAAGTCTTTAGTACCTTGAATCTTGTTTCTGTGACCTTTCAAAGCAGATTTAGAAATTCAGTTACTTTTTTTTTTTTAAAGATTTATTTATTTATTATGTATATAGTGTTCTGCCTGCATGTATACCTGCACACCAGAAGAGGGCACCAGACCTCATTATAGATGGTTGTGAGCCACCATGTGGTTGCTGGAAATTGAACTCAGGATCTTCGGAAGAGCAACCAGTGTTCTTAACCTCTGACCATCTCTCCAGCCCTCAGTTACTCTTAATAAATGCTCTCACCTGCTGGCCTCCTTCCAATTTCTTGTTCAGCTTTTGTAGTTGGGTAAAAATCTGGAGGTTTTCTTGCTGTAGCTTTTGCTGTTCATCCAGACACTTTAACACCAGACCCTGCAACCTCTCAACCTCCACCTGCAGAGTGCTGCATGCACAAGCAGGAGAGGTCAGTGCTTTCCCGGCACACGGTGCTGCAGGATTCAGCCGTGGGGGCTAGGGACAAGAAGGAGATAATGCAGAAGGATCTGTAGTACAAACAACTTTTACTCTAACCAACAAGACGACAAAAATACAAAAGCAGGTGCAAGTAGAGCAGAAAAGGCCTGGATTCCAACTACTTGTGAGGGTTTTGCAAAAATGTTTATTTTTTAAATATGTTCTCTTTTAAAATGCAGAAATAAGGAAAAAGCCTCAATTTATCTGGAGTAAGTTCTGTTCACAGTGAGGACATGGTTCACAAAATGTAGTTGATTACACTGTGGAAGAGATTTGCGAAGAGTGTGGTGAAAAAAACTGAAGAGGACACAATTTAAGAAGGCTAACACAGGAAGGGAAATGTTCAATTTCAAGTTTTAAAGGTTTTGTTACCACTCTTCTGGGAAGGCTTTTAATTATTCTAGTTTGGATTTTTCTCCCTTATATACTTTTTAAAAACAGCAAATCAGAGCCAAGTGTGGTGGTCCACACCTTTAATCCTAGCACTTAAGAGGCAGAGGCAGACGGATTTCCGTGAGTTCAAGGCCAGCCTGGTCTATAGAGTGAGGAAAGCCAGGGCTACACAGAATATCCCTGCCTCAATAAACAAACAAGTAAATAAAATTTAAAAAAATAAAATAAATAGCAGGTCAAATAGCCTACAGGTCAATTCTGACCTGCTTTTAATAAAACTTTATTGAAACATAGACACACTCATTCAGTATGTATTACTGGTTGAGTATCCCTAACCTGAGATGCCTAACTCCAAAACTCTTTGAGTACTGACAGGACACCATGAGTGGATAATGTCATACTTGAGCTCATGAGATGGACTGCAGTTCAGAATAGGTACATTAAAAGATGGCACAAGGATGGGCATGGTGGCCCACGCCTGCAATCCCAGCACTCAGGGAGGCAGAGGCAGGTGGATCTCAGTGAATTAGAGGCTAGTCTGGTCTACTAAGTGAGTTCAGGACAGCCAAGGCTACACAGAGAAACCCTATCTCAAAAAACAAAACAAAATGACACAAAATGGCCTCCAATGTATGTTTACAAGGGCTTTATGAAACACAAAGAAATTTATGTTTAGTCTTGGGTCATAGCCCTTAAGATACCTCATTATGTATGTGCAAAATTATGTATATTCCAAAATCCAGCAAAATGTGAGATTTGAAAGACTTCTGGGTCCTAATCATTTGGATAAGAGCTATTCGACTTGTATCTGTGACTGCTAAGTTACATGTCAGAGCTGTAGTTGCAAAGTGAATTATGCAAGCCACAAAGTCACGCAGTAACTGTGTAGCTTCTGCAGAAGCGTGATGTCCTCTGGGTCAGAGCTGTTGATCTGTGCGATTTCATCTCTGCATGGGGTGGCTTTGTATGCACCGTCCCTTCAGTAGACCACAGGCATTACTTCTTATACATGCCAAACCTACTGTCATGAAAACGGAGTTTAGGGGCTAGGAATGTAGCTATTTGTGCAGTACTTGCTTAGCATGTACAAAGCCCTGGGCTGGACCCCAGCACTGCATGACTGGCTATGTGGCACACGCCTGTAATGTCATCATTTGGGAGGTAGAGGCAGGAGCAGCAGAGAAGGTAAAGGTCATCCTCCATCCTTGGCTGGGCTACACAGCTTGTTTCACAAAGAAACAAACAAACCATTTAAGAGGGCTAATAGGAAAATTTACAGTTCAGTTTTTGTACTTCTGAGGAAGGGGAGGGAAAATAATCCTATGGCGCTGAAAGGTAAGAGTGGCTTTTAGAACTACCGAGAGACAGTGTGTAGCCCTGGCCCAGGGAGTTTGAGAACATGGTGAAGCCAGGAGACCCTAAGAACTCACAGACACTGTCTACCCAGCTGAGGTGAAAGAGAAAACTCAAGTTACCCAGGCTGCTACTGGGGACTGGTGTTCTGGAGGAACTTCAGATGTGACTTTGAGCCCTTGTAGCTCCTCATAGGGCAGGGTGTCCTTCTCAGATTCTGAAAACGCTGCACTTAGGGGAGTTGGGCTGTCTGGCATGGGGATGAACTCTGCGTTTTCCAGCTCCTAAGTCCACAGAAAAGAATCCGTCAGTTTGTTAGCAGCAATTTACTTTCTCCCAAGTTCCCCTGCAGCTTTTACTTTCCTTCTGTTGTAACATCAGCACCCTCTAGTGGACAGAGTAGTGGGGGTTAACCACACATACTGCCTAGCCTGGAAACAAAATGCCATCCCTTATCAGTGATGCAAAGTCAGACTCAAGTTCAAGAACAGTTTTATCTGGTTCATTTCCCCAACCCAATTCTACACTCAGTATCCTCTGGTCAGGAGGCTTGAAGGCAAGGCAGTGAGGCCCCCTGCCAGGCTGCCAGAGGTCGAGACTGGATGTGCCGCTCCCACTGCTCTCTATCCTCAGTTAACCGGTTGCGTCCTATTGGATGAAGAGCTCTACATGTTGATCACAACCACCACCCCTTTTTGTAAAAAATTAAAAATTCCACCATGCATGCTGGTAGTGCCTTTAATCACGGCACTCAGGAGGCAGAGGCTGCAAGTTTGGAGCCAGACTAGTCTACATAGTGAGCCCCAGGCGAGGCGGAATGGGGGAGGGGGAACCCATAAACTCTAAGTATCTGCTGGCCATGCTGCACATACTAAGTGAGTGAGTCAAGACGAATAAAAAGAGATAGGTTAAGAGCACCAATAAACCCAGCAATTCCATCACCCTGAGAAATCACCACGGATACAGTGGTGCCTAGATTGTCTCATCCACATTCTTCTGCGTATTGCATTTTCTGAAAGAATAAGGCCTTGCTGATAGAAATTCCATCTTCTCATATACAATAGTTTACATTTTAACTTTCTGTACCTTTACTTTTAATACGCTGCATTTTTATTGCAAGGCATTTCATTGCCCAATATTTCGCTTCTGTGAACAGTAAGTAGTTTATGATCAGTAAGTTTGATCTTTGTACAGGTACACTGCAAAAAATAGTTTCCACTCCACTTAAACTCTTTCTATGCATGTTTTGCTTTTAGGAAGCTTGTACAGTAGTACATTTCCTTATGACTTTTTAAAAAAAGATTTACTTATTATTTATACAGCATTCTATCTGCATGTACCCTGCACACCAGAAGAGGGCACCAGATCTCATTATAGATGGTTGTGAGCCACCATGTGGTTGCTGGGAATTGAACTCAGGACCTTTGGAAGGGCAGCCAGCATTCCTAACCTCCGCGCCATCTCCCCAGCCCTTCCCTATGAGTTTCTAAAACTGTCTTTGTAGTGTTACCCCTCCTGGTAGAGAGTTACCCTGTGAGTAGTGTTAGCCATCCCTCCCAGTAGAGTTACCCTATAATGGGGCAATGGTGCCCCTACTAGATGCCACAAGCTAACAAACAGAAGGTTCAGTGCTAGGAATGGATTACCTCTTTTGGAGTTGTTGGCAAGTGAGGGCCCATAGGCCCCCAAACATTACAGGCTATGGCCAGTGTTCTTAGTTACCCTCCAGAACTTGACAGTAAGTTGAACAATAAGACCCTATTGATCACTTGGGAGAAAGAGGCAGGATGTTCTGTGAGTTCAAGGCCAGTCTGACCTAAACAGTAAGTTCTAGGTCAGCTGGGGATATAAGTGAGACCTTGCATTAAAGCAAACAAACAAATAAGTAAATAAAGGCCCTATTGTGGAAGACATGACACAGTTGAGTCAGAACACAGAGAAACCAAGCTGACACTCCCAGGAGTCTTATCACTACTGGCAAGCACCCATATTGCTGAAAGTTACTATATACACCATCAGAGAGAGAAAGCAATTACCTAGCTGAGAGCCCTTCAAACTACAATGACAAATGGCCTGGCGAAACATGCCCACCCGTGCACAGGGGCATGGATATCATGGAGTAACCAACCACTTTCTGACTAAATTTAAGGCCTACTTCACAAGCCGAATCCCGTATCTGGACTGTTACTAGGGCCAAAAATGTAGCACAGACAGGTCACAGGCCCTAGGAGAACCTATTATTACTTTGTTAAATGGGGGTAGTATTAAACTGACTCCTAAGGACTTCCTGTTATATTCACAGGCCAGAATCTCTCTCAACCTCAAAGAAGCTTCTTTTGGTAGTAGATAGTGATTAATTCAGAGGCTCAAACTTCTGGTGATGGCACAGAGAATGAGACTGGAAAGTGCTCAGCTCTAAATAGGATATCTCTATCATACCTTCTCCTTTCAAGGCTCAGGGATCATTGTGGAGGAGGCAGAAAGAATCTAAGAGCCAGAGGCTGCAGGCAACTACAAGAAACTGGGTTCCCTGGACACAGCAGGACAGTTGCATATATAAGTTCACAGCAGTTGTGACAACATGCCGAAGACCTGTACAGGCTCAAGGCAGAGCAAACCCCAGCCCCAGCATGAAGAGAGTGGATGAACCCCATTCCTAGCTAAAGACCTATTGGCAATCGCTAGCTGCTGGGAGAGGAAGAGTCAGTCTTCTTAAAAGTGTGGCTCCTAGTAGATTAACTATACTTCAGTGGAAAGACATAAATCCAAGAGCATATGGAGCCAGGCATGCTGGCGCACACCTTTAACCTCACCATTCAGGAGGCAGAAGCAGCAGATCTCTTGTGAGTTCAAGGCCAGCCTGGTCTACAAAGACCAGGACAGCCAAGCCACACGGAGAAACCCTCTCTGGAAAAATAAAACAAACAAACAAACAAACAAACAAGAGCATATGGACAGTACAAACTACTTGATGGGCTTAAAAAAGGGTGGGGGACAGAGTTGGGTCATAAGAAAGGGGGTGGATACAGGAAGAGTTGGGGGAGAGGGATGAATTAAATAGGATCAAAATAGAATGCACAACATTTTCAAAGAACTAATAAAAATGAAAAAAAAAAACAACTTTAAGATAGGTTGCAAAACAAAAAATACATTTTATGAATTTACATTCATTTTAATAATGTAGGCACAAAGGAGCTGAGGCCACTGGGGCCCATGCCTTTATACCCAGCATCTGGGAAGCAGAGACAGATGAAACTCTGAGTTCCAGGCCAACTGCAGCTACAAACTGAGTCCCTGTTTTTAAACAAAATATAGATGTGTAAGGCTGTAAGGCTAGAGAGATGGCTCAGAGGCTAAGAGCATTGTCTGCTCTTCCAAAGGTCCTGAGTTCAATTCTCAGCAACCACATGGTGGCTCATAGCCATCTATGGACAGAACACTGTATACATAATAAATAAATCTTAAAAAAAAAAAAAAAAAAAAAAAGGAAAACATGCTGTATCCTTTCTTCTTTGAAATGAAAACAGGATTAGCTTTGTGGTGCCTTCTTTCCAGGTGGGAATCTAAAGCCTAGACTCCTGCCTAAATTAGAAGGACACAAGAAACTGAGACCTTGGCAATCCTTACTAGCTCCTGCTACAGACTTATGTGAAGTATCTGTTGTAAGGGAATGAATTACCTTCCGAAGCCAGCCAGGACAGGAGCTACTAGCCCCACAGCTGTTCCCCACGGCCTCTGTGGGACTGATTAAACCTTCCATTCCACGGTCTGCTTCCATTGTTCCTCGGAAGCCTCCGCTTGGATCTGGAGTTTCAGATTCCTGCTGACTGTCTTCCTCTTCACCACCGCCGCCGCCGCCGCCACCACCACCAACAATGCCACCGCCTCCTGGGCTGGAGTTCTGAACCACTGGTAGATGTGTGGCACAGAAGGAGAGAGTTTTGCTATGCCTCAGAGAGATTTACCATCTGATAACCCCACTCATTCCCACAAAAGTTCCTAGAGTTGCACGAAGTGGAGCATTTAGTAAAATATTTGAGACAAAATAGTTTTTACAATAGGATTTAAATTAAAAAAAATCATTTAAAATAGATTTTGTGGGTGATTTTGCCTGTATGTATATCTAGGTACCCTGCACATGCACTGCCCTCAGAGAGCAGAAGAGGGCATCTGATCCTCTGCAACTGGAGTCAAAGATGGTGGTGAGCAGCCATTTGAGTGCTGGCAACCAAACCCCAGTTCTCTGTAAAATCAACAGGTGTTCTTTACTGCTGAACCATCTCTCCAGCTCCTCATTATTCTTAAATGTTATTACGTTTATTTATTGTGTGTGTGCATGTGGGCATGTGTGTGCCATGGTGCATGTGCAGAGGCCAGAAGACCACCTGTAGAGGTCAGTTCTCTTCTCCCACCATGTGGATCCCAGGACTGAACTCAGGTCATAATGGCAGTGTAAGCCATCATGAGCCATCTTATAGGGCCAATTTCCATTCCTTCCTTCTTTCCTTCCTTTTTTTCTTTTCTACCTACCTGCCTATCTACGTGTGTGTGTGTGTGTGTGTGTGTGTGTGTGTGTGTGTGTGTGTGCGTGCGCGCGTGTAGGTTTTTCAGAGTAGGGTTTCTCTGTGTAGCCTTGGTTATTCGGGAACTCACTTTAGAGCACTGGGAATAAAGGTGTGCGCCACCAATACTCAACTTACAAATTTTTATTCTTCAGACAGAATCCTTATGTCACCCAATCTGGCCTTGAACTTGGCATATAGCTGAGGATGGCCTTGAACTTCAAATCTTACTGCTGCCACACCTTCTCAATGCTAGGATTTTAAGTATGTGCCACAATGCCAGGCTTACATAAAGGTATTCATGTCCATTTTCCAAATCCTAATGTATCTTTGGCAGGTGATTCACACTGCAATGCCCTCTACCTGCATTTGTCTTCGGTAAAAAGTTGTTCAAAAGTGAGCCAAACACCTTTTAAGTTTCCACAAAATAACAACATGGATTCTGAGACCAGCATATATAGAACTTCTCACAGGTTGAAAGCAGGAACAGTTTTAGTTTCCTGGCATGGACCCAAGTAACAAAGAACCACAAAAACTATAGTCAGAAAGCCATCAAAGGGTTTAGGCTTGTTTCCTAAGCTGAAAGTTTAACTGACTTTTCCTTCTACAGGCCTATTTTGAAGATAAATTTTGTTTTGTTTTTGGGAACAGGGTCTCACTTTGTAGCTCTGGCTGGCCTGCAACTTGCTATATATACCAGTCTGACCTCAGACTCACAGAAATCCACCTGCCTCTGCCTCCCAAGTGTGTAGATTTTTACAGACTAGAGTACCTGCAACACCATGGAAGAAAAGGCTCCTGGGATGGTAAGGAATACAAATGTCCTATTACAATGTGGAGCAAGTCTCTTAACTGCTTCCACATGTGATGCAGGCAACAAAGATGCAAAGTCATCCCAGTAACAACGCCAAACCTCCTCACTCAACAAAATACAACCTTCCCTCTTAATCACAATTCCTCAATTCAAAGACCAAACTGGCACCGGGAGCACCACTACTTACCAGTTCCAATGGACAGGCCACTGCTATTAGAACGGATGGTCTTAGAATTCAATACTTTCTCTGAGGAAAAATATGCAGTCGGTAAATGTCAGGTACAGACATTAGGAGGAGACTGCCACTGCCACCTGTGACTCCCAAAACTTATTAATTAGAAGTTAGTCTCATAAGTGAAACACTTACTGAGCTATTATGCTCAACATCTGGCCTGGGAATTTTCTCTCTCTCAGTTCACTGGAAGGACCATGGAAACTTTACAAAGTAACAATACCTAAGTACAACCCCAGACATCCTGATTTTGGTCAAGGGTTGGGCAGGACTAAGATTTATAAAGACCAAGGCTTTAATCACGTATTTCAAAGTAATCTTTATGCAAAAAGCATTTGGAAATTTTTTTTAAAAGAATTACTAGATATTTCTCAAGAAAACACAAATGCAGACAACACATTATTAGTTATTAAATGGAAGTAATAAATTCTATGATATAGATATATATGGAGGGAAAAGTTAAAAATTGTTACACTAAAACAGGTCTAAACTGACAGGGTGGAACAGGCCTGTAAGCCCTGCACTCAGGAGGTAGAAGCAGAAGATCAGGAACTCAGGTTATTTTTGGCTACTAAGAACTGAGTGTGAGGCTAGATCTTATAAGCTACAAGACCCTGACATAAAACAGTCCAACAGAGAAGAAATGGCAGATGACTAACTTAGGAAATGAAATGTTCTGTTCCTACCACTCTGTATGACATCTTAATCTAGGACAAGAATTGAAGCAGCAGCCTCTGCTTCAGAATACTTCTGTTTCTAATTATGCCACCACTAGTACCTTAGGTGTGAGTCAATCCTGTCCAAGCCAGCCCAACTGCATATATATGAAACCCTTACCAACAATAAGAATGGTGTGCCAGCCACGGCAAGAAAGGTCTGGGACATGATGCAGAGATCCAAAAATAGGCCGAGGCCATGAGGTACAGATATCAGAGCCATGTGGTCTCTCTGTGGGAGTCATTGCCAGGCGGCCATTGCCACCATTACCCCAGGCAAAAATGTGATTATCTAGGAAAGAATTAAACAGCAAATTAATGGGACACTATTTTTCCAACTCTATGAATGGGTATCCCACCGTTATAACCTGGAACTTGAAAGACATCCTGCTAAGTACTAAGTGAGGGAAAAGCTAATTATTTCTCTAAATAGAGCCTAAAATTCTATCCTGACTCCACCCAGATAAAAATGATTACTGTTCCTAATGTCTGCCATTCACTCACTCACTCACTCACTCAAACAAGTATGAGAATCTACTCCATGGCAAGTGTTTCTCAAGGTGTCTGAGGCATGAAACAAAGCTGCAGTGAATTCAGTGGGGAGAATGACAACACAAAAACAAACAGCTCTCTCAGATTTCAGGTAATGGCCAGTGCTATGAAGGAAGCAAAATGGTGGTGAAAAATGAAGGAGATGAGTAACAGCAGGATGGCGTTTCATCATTTTAGAGAAAGTGGTCAGAGAAGTACTCTTTGACACTGGAGCAGAGATCTAGCTGAACTGCGGGAGTTCTCAAGGTCACATGGGTGCAGCTTTGCACAATCAGGGAACAAGGATGTCCCCAGGAGAAGAGAGAGGGGCAGATGGTAGAGTGTCCTCGTCGTATGGCCATGCAGGCCTGACTGATGTACAAACCATGAGAGGTTCTGGGCAGGAGGTATTTAAGAGGAGCTTCGAGGCTATGCTGAGAACCAACTGCAAAAGAGCAAAAGTGGAAACAAGAGCAGCTGACATACTGATGATGGCAAGAAGCTGTTGGGTGTGTTCTGAAGAGTCATTAGTTTTTGCTGATGGAAAGGATGGCGGGTACAGGATGGAGCTGGCAGAGGTAAGGAGTCTGCAAGAAAACAGGCCTGGGCAGAGACTCATGATGTTTGACGTGCCAACACTAGAAATCTGATTCTTACCCAATTCAGGCTGGCGTTCTTGCTCCTCTAAATGAAAGGGCATGGACTACGGTAGGACAGCAGATGTGAGTCATAACTCATTCAGAGTACATGGGCGATATTGCCACTCTAGCTTTTGTCATCCAAACTGAGGGGCTACTGACTAAATGTCCAAAGGCCAGATATGATAGTGCATGCTGCACGGTAGGTACGGAGGGGAATTTAAAGGGATGAGCTCCTGGTGGAGAAGAGGACTGAGTCCTGGGCAGAGGTGGATGTTTCCATCACAGCATCTGGAAGACTGTGTATGTGCCTCTTTCCACACACCCAGGCAGTGTTCATTGGTATCAACATTGGTACTCAACTAGACAGGCAGAAGTACTCAATGGTTCTGGAAATGTTTTACCAAAAATGTTAACATGAAAATAAACTTGGGAGAACTTACAATATGAACCTGCCATTATCTAGAAATCTGGCCTTTACAAAAATTACTATGTTGGACATAAAAGCATATGGCAGTTAGACAGAAACAACTTTCCCAGTCAAGAACTAAAGCTGTCTGGGAGGCATGAGGAACAGAAGCAGACTCACCATCAGTGGCAGCGATGGTAAACTCATCACCACAGGAGACCCTGACCACCTGCTTCCCACCAAGGGGGCCCCCCAACAGGTTGATTCCCAGGCGCTTCTTATAACTCCCAACACCCAGCTGCCCACACTTATTACAGCCAAAAGTCAGCAACCGGCCTCGTTCTGTGAAGCAAAAATAAACAGTCAATCAAAAATAGGTCATGAAACAGAGAGGACACAGCAATGCAGCCCCCACACACTGCAGGCTAGAAATATGAAGCTACCCACATGGCCTTGAGGTGAAGGTATCTAGGCCGAATGGCCGTTCAGTACCGTCATTTAGAATACTTAGAGGAGGTGCTAATTAGAGACCACAGAAGCCAGATGTAAGAATATTTATAGCTGGGTGTGGTGATACATGCCTTTAATCCCAGCATTCAGGAGGCAGAAGCAGGCAGATCTCTGTGAGTTAAAGGACAGCCTGTCTACAAAGTGAGTTTCAGGACAGCCAGGGCTACTACACAGAGAAACCCTGTCCTGAAAAACAAAAAGATTTTTAAAAATTTTTTTTTGCATTTTTATTTTATGTGCATTACTGTGAAGGTGTCAGATACCCTGGAATCGGAGTTATCAATAGTTGTGAGCTGCCATGTGGGTGCTGGGAATTGAACCCAGGTCCTTGGGAAGAGCAGCCGTTGCTCTTAACCACTGAGCCATCTCTCCAGCCCCCAAAACAAAGACTTATTTATTGACTTTATGTGTCTCTCTGTGTGTATGCACATATGTGGGTTCCCTCAAAGATCAGAAGAGAGCATTGGATCCCCTGAAGCTGGAGTCATAGTTATGAGCAGCCCAAAGTGGGAAATGGAACATAGGTCCTCTGGAAGACCAGCAAACACTATTAACCACAGAGCCAGCTCTCTAGCTTGAAGTGTGCTGTTCTTATTAAAGTTGACATTTATCCTGTATTTATAAAGATCATTAAAATATAAAAAGATCTGTGCTTGAATGCCTAATTGGTTAACGAGGTAACACTGAGTACTAGGGAAAAGCCAGAAGGATGCATGTATCATTGAGAAAGCTAACACTGCACAGCCCAGCACCGCAGAATCTGAGCTCCGAGGGCATGTGATAGGGCTGAAAGCCAACTTACCATCAATAGCAGCTGTATGAGTCTTGCCTGGAGCAACGGTACGGATTTTGTAAAAGGACAACTGTTTGGCCAAGGTAAAGGAGGTCGTGTAGGGAACTTCATGGTATGCCTGAGACAAGTAAAACACAGAGCAACAGACTCATGAAACAAACAACAGTGGTGGTGGTGGGGGAACAGGCTGAGGATGGAAAAGCCCTTTCAAACAAATTCTGCTACTAAGAGAGGGTACCACATAGCTTCTCATCTTCAACAGGACCTCTTCAACATAGGATCAGAGAAATCGGTGTATAAAGCAGGGATTTCTGATTATAAAATCTACATTTTTAATTAAAGCATGCAACACAAGAACTCTTCATCTAGGAAGATAATTGATACAAGGATAGAATAACTGACACCTGTGTTGCTTACGTACTCTATCTAACAAAGGCAAGGTACAGCTGGAGAGATGGCTCAGAGGTTAAGAGTACTGGCTGCCCTTCCAGGGGTCCTGAGTTCAATTCCCAGCAACCACATGGTGGCTCACAAACATCTATAATGAGATCTGGTGCCCTCTTCTGGCATGCAGGTGTACATGCATACAAAACATTGCATACATAATAAATAAATCTTAAAAAGAAAATCTCTCTAGCTTACAAAGAAACCAGTTATTGTAATCTAATTTCACCTACAAAGTAGTGTTTTACAGAAATTCATTACACAGTCTTCTCAAGTTGTATAAAAGCCCCAAGTAAACAAAGTTCACAACAAACCTGCAACTTAACAAACCACAAAATCACATACTAATTTTGAAGATGCCTTTCGAACTATCTATTCTCCAGCCTTTACCCTGAGTCTGTGTTCTCCTGAGACTGGATTTTAGACACTGCATACAAATTAACTCACCTTTCATTTAAGTTAGGAAATTGTAAATTTACTTGATTTTTCTCTTTTGCATTTGAAGGTGAGGGGCAGGGAACAGACTTAATCTTTAGAAATGACAAACACTCGTGGTATTAATACACCCGAAGGTGATAATTACTCTTGTTAGTTTATGTGAGATCAGGGTTTTGGAAGCAGTAAGTCGGGAATCTACAGACACGGGAAATGCTTATTTTCTCTAGCACATTCTTATTCCTGTTTTGATGGTGACAAGGGGGACATGAACTCTTTACCCTTTGCAGTCAACTTTGCTGAGCTGTAACTATAAAAAGACTGCACAGCTTGACCCACTTCTGCACATATGCATCAGTGGGATTTCTGCCTTGTTTTAAGAGGTCCTGCTACAAATCGCAGGGTGGCCTCAAACTAAAGAGCCTCCTTCCTCAGCATCCTGAGTGCTAACATTGAAGGCATGTACCATCACACTAAGCCTGTGCACCAACACATTTATAAAACTACCATCCTGCAAGATAAAGACCACTCCCTTAGGTGACTCTTCTACTTTCTGAGTAAGATTCCTGTCCCCCAACAAAGAAAAATGAATGTAACAACAATAACAATAAACCCCACAAATACCTGTTCCTCTACTCCCTGAGGCAGCCTCTGACTACTGCCATCATAATCATTTACTCTGTCCCTGAATATCACATGATGCAATCATATACTGTGAACTCTTTTGTGGCTGGCTGCTTTTGCTGAACATAATGTCTGTCACTTTACTCTTAAGTTAACCTATAATAACAAAGAAATCCCAACCCAGAATTCTGACGATGTTAAAACTTCAAGGGCCACTCACTTCATGGTTGATGATTCCAGACATGCACTGATTCAGCCCCAGTTTGTTGAACTCATTGAGTCCACAGGCCAGCACTTTGCCTGACTGGGTGAGCAGAAAGGTCCCATCACAGCCACATTGAACAGCAACAATGATTAAGGCCTTTGGAACATCCACCTGCAAGAAAAAAATTAATTAGGAAAAAATCCCAAGTATATACCTCCTATTAGAAATAAACCCCAAGTTCCTTCATCATGCTGTAAGTAGCTTGGAGATCACTCTTCCTAACACAGGGCTGAAGTTTTACAACACAGTGTAAAAGGCTGCAGTTGAATGAACAGACCTCCCTGTCTGTTTTAGGAATGGCTCCTACTTCTCTGGAGAAGGCTTCTGTAGGGGGGTACTATGCAGACAAACTGGGAAAGGGGCAGCTTTGATCTCTAGTTGGCTTTCTGCTGAGACGGAGGGCTCCTTGAGAGTTTGCAAAGAAACAGCAGCTTGGAGGGTCTCAATCTTTTAGGAAGTATACAGAGGTAACAGCTGGTACTCGAATAGCCTTCTACAGCTTACAGGACAGGGCTGGAGAATGAAGGAAGTCAAATGGGGACATGGACATGTGTAAAACCTTGAGCCTCAGTTTCTTCTCATAAGAGGAATGGCTGTGAATCTAAAGACAGTTTCTAGAGGTTGGAGAGATGGCTCAGAGGTGAAGAGCACTGGTTGTTCTTCCAAAGGTCTTGAGTTCAATTCCCAGCAACCACATGGTGGCTCATAACCATCTATAATGAGATCTGGTGTCCTCTTCTGGCCTGCAGGCACATATGCAGTATAGTAGAATTATAGTAGAATACAATAAATAATAATAAAAACATCTTTAAAAAAGACATTTTCTATATGTATCATCTAATCTTAGAATATAAATAAAAATTGACAACTGTCAATGGTACAGTACTGCAGTTAGTAGTGGTTAACCTTCCAGTCTCAGGTCAGCCTGAGACGGGGAGGTGTGACTGTGCTTGGCCCTCAGCTCCTCAGGCCCTGGGAGCCTCTTACAGTGCCAGCTCTAGCAGTCCTGACAGTAATCAGGTATGTCTCCTGCCACACAACCTCTAAGCAAAAACAATTTCATGTGGTGTTCATCTGTAGTAAGGGAAGGCTGGGGTAAAAGGTAATACACTGCTTCCCACCACTAAGGAGAGTTAGCTGTGTGTGACACTTTCTGTTTTATGTGCCGATTTTAACTTCTTCTCTGAGTAAGATATAGCTCCAGTGTCTGCAACAGCTGTAGCCACGTTCTCAGTTTTCTGTGATTTACTCAGATGGCAAGACCACATAGTGCTAAATCAGGAATCCTAGGTTGTCAGTCTCTTGGACAGGACAGACTCCAGAAATGAACACTCTGCTATCAGGAGGCAGGGAGAGAGGATGTCCTTTTGGAGCCTGTGTTTTAGACAGGCTGCAGGAAGAAGCTGCTTCTCAGTTACCCTCTGCGGTGTATAGTAATCCTCTTCAGAATCCAAACCCAGCCGTCCTGAAACACACATGAGGACAGCCATTATACCAAGGGTGTTCCTCCCCAGGAAGATGCTGTTACTCTTTCTGTACTAACATCCGCTGAAGAAAGGCTATTTGGTGTGTTCAGTGCTCAGAGACTGACACTGTATGAGCACCTGAAAGAAGTGGATGGAAACAGGCTTCACCTACCATATTCCCCACAGCCCCAAGAATAGACCTCCTTGTTCCGTGTCAGAACCACCACATGATTATCCCCACAGGAGACCTGCTCCACCGGGTTGCTGAGGAAGAAGTTCAGCTGCATGGGTTCCAGCACTTCAGGGCCAAAAACCTTGTCCACGCCCATGCAGCCGTAATAATCTGATCCAAAGGTATAGAGCTGACCCTCATCTGCAAAAGGAAAGAAAACCATTATAGAAAGGAATTATTCTGTCAAACCTGCTGGCCAGAGCTAGAATGAGGACCGCCTTAGCCAATGGTCTCACATGAGCTGTGATCCCATCATACGTCAGGCGGGTGGACCATGCAAACAAGCAGAGCTGTTTGCAGTTAGGGACCACTGTAGTAGTATTACTGTAATGAACAGTCTAAGAAGTTATAGGATTGTCATGCTAAACTTTCCTGGAGCCTTCCCTGTTTTGAACATAGAAATAGCAAGGATGGGACTGCAGAGATAGCTCAGCAGGTGAGAATGTGAATTGCTGTTCCAAAGGACCCTAGTTTGACATCCTGCACCCATACCAGGAAGCTCACAACTATAACCCCAGTTTCAGGGAGATTCCAGTACCTCTCCTGGCCTCCATCATAAGCGTTACACTCACATGCACAAACCACACTCAGATAAACATATACACAAGATTTTTAAAAATACCAAGGAATTATAAAGTAATGATAAAAACGAAAACTCAGCGTAGCTCTTGCTCCTGATTTTGTGACATACAAAGCCTAAAGAGATGGTGAGGTTATTTTCTCCCCAAAGCAGGACACACAGTAATTTTCCCTATCTCACATCTTCTCTGTAATCTACCTTTTCTCCTTGCTCATCACTTTTTCCATACCACAGCAAATTGGGAAGTTTGTTTTGTTTGTCTTAGTGCTGATAATTGAACTTATAGCCTTGCCCATGTGCGTCAAGCCTGGGGATATTGTTATTTGTGAGGACATTTGCTTAATGTCTTTGGGGTTTTTTTGTTTTGTTTTGTTTTGTTTATTTATTTATTTATTTTGGTAGTCTTTTGCTATTAAATCCCAACTAAAACTGCATAGTATTAGCACAAAGTCCCACATGAAATGTACCCAAGATGCTTTTTGTTAGTGGCTCACCTGTCACACAAACAGTAAAATCATCACCACAGGACACTTGGTGAATAGCTTTTCCCTGCAATTTTTCCACATGTTTTGGCTGTCGGTAGGAAGCTTTGTCTCCATGTCCTAGCTGACCGTGGAGTTTAGTACCCCCTTGCATGTTCTGTCAAAAGAAAAGTCTTATGAAGTTCTAACATTTCATGTTAAAGCTAATCTTTAATATTACTACCTCGGGGGGGGGGGAGGAGAAAACAGTAAGAAAAACAGAAATTTAAAAACAAAAGTGGGTAAGGGGATTAAGCTTAGTGCTTGCTGTCCTGTCACCAACTCTCTGTGTATACCAGGCTGGGCAATTCGCCTGCCATTGCCTCTTTAGTGCTGGGATTAAAGGTGTTCATCACTTGGCTTCACTAAATAAAGCATTTTAGTGTTTAATATAACCTTCATCTACAAGTAAGAAAGGTTTTAAAGCACATCTAGATTCATATTCATCAAGTATCAGGACAAATTCCAAATTTTGTCTTTATCTTAGTATAAGGTGAATACTACACATAGTCATGTTCAACAATGGGGGGTGATGAAAAGTTCATTATAGAGTATAATTTGATTGCTTTCTGTTCTAACTTGATTTTTGTTGCTGTAATAAATACCATAACTAAAAAATTTGCGAAGAAAGTATAGTAAAAATTATGTTTTCATTTTAACCCAGGTATGGGCATATGGGGCTGCTCTGCAGCAGCTGACTATGATTTGACTCATGCTCTAGCAGAGGCGTAATTTTGCCAGTTGCAGATAGTTTCTGCAACGTATGATATTTGGAGTTCTGGGAATTTTTCAGAGGGTATATAAAGTCTAGGGCCCTCAGAAGCAGAGTAGGTTGTTGGTTGGCTGTGGGTAGTTGTTGGTCGCAGCTTGTTAAGTAGTTGTGCACAAAGAAGAAACAAGAAGAAGAAATCAGATATCCTTACATCGAAGATCAAACTTGCCTTAAGGAACTCCACACGCAATCAGCAGGAAGTAGTCTAATAATAATGTTGCCCCATTTCCTACCCCTGACTTTATTCAGAGATCTCTTTCCTTTCCTCTTTAGTCTTCTTTCTCTTATCTAGTGCTAGGGGGTTGAAAGGGTGAAAGAAAAGAGGCAGAGAAGGGTGGAAGAAAGAACTCAGGAAGTAGCTAAAGACAACTTACAGAAAGCACTTACAGTTTATGGTCTATCATCAAGGGAAACCAGAGCAGGAGCTCAAGCAAAAGCCATCATTGCTTACTGGCTTGCTCCTTAGGGCTGTTCAGCTTGCTTTCTTACAGCACCCAGGACCACCTGCTCAGACCGGTGGCACACCCACCCATCAAGAAAATGCCCCAGTTGAGGAGGGCGATTCCTCAACTGGGGTTCCCTTTTTCCAGGTGACTGGTTTGTGTCAAGTTGACAAAAACTAACCAGAACACTTTCTAAATGAGTATAACTTTGAAAACCACATGTACTAGAAGTTTTATATATTTTGGTCAGCTTCCTTAAAACACAGAACAGCTATAAAGAATATAGCTATATCAAAAAAGAAAAAAAAATGAGAAAAATAGAGTTTGGTTCTACCAGGGAAGTGCACACGGTAATAAGAACAGTTCTCATAGCTTTGTAACAGTTTCTTAGAGATAGCAATTCTTTCCATGCACTTACTCAAATATAAACCTTTAACAAGTAGTTGTGAGATATTACTTTCATACCATTTCTGATAGCCGTCCTCAGGCTAATTCTTTAAGGGATAAGGTGAAATAGCAGCAGGTCATCAGTCTGTTCCTGGGACCAAATCACTCATATATATATATATATATATATATATATTTTAACACTTCACAATTACTCACTGTCTATTCTCATACAATGGAGTTAAAACACCTATAAAAAAGCTGAAGCCACTTAAAAGTAGAGGAGCTCCTCAGAGAGGAAGCAGGGGTAGCACAGGGCTGGTGAGAGCAAGCAGCCTGAAACTCGCCCACAGAAGGCACAGCAATAAAATCAGAAGCCAAGCTATCCTGGAAGCCAAGTGACAACAGAACTGTAAGGGAGTAGTCAATTAATTGTGCTGGGTGCTGCTGAGAGGTCAGTGTAGGTAGGGACAAAGGTGTTTATCTTATTTTAGCAGTTCATAGGTCATCTGGTCAACAGCCATGTTAACTGGGTGGCAAGGATGGATGCTGTACTGTAGGTGAGTGAGGAAGAGTGGGAGATGTGGAAAACACATGTTGGTGATGCACACCTATAATCCCAGCAGGAGGCTGCAAATCTGAGATCAGCCTTCGCTACAGGGTAAGACCCTGTCTCAAAAATAAAAAATGCAACAATAAACAACAACGAAAGACGAATGACAGGGCTGAATTTAGAGGGCAACAAAGGGAAATTGTGAGCAATTTTCATTCACAGATGGTGGCTCTGAGGTTTCCTGACATGGCATGTATTTGTTTACAAAGCTATTTCTCTGGTACTAGTTGCTCTGACCTCATGGTAACAGAACACAAGTACCTGATATAGATGACATCATCTTGTTGTCCACAACAGAGAGTCCAGTCTTCTGAACCTAGACCCAAGGTGCTCTCATGCTCTTTCCCTTTCTCAAAAGCCATTCATAGGTGACCGCTATGCTCTAGGAATGGCCTGAAGCACACAGCCCACACCTTTCTCACAGGAACTCAATGTGAGCTCACCTCATTCCTGCAGCACAAGGACAGCTAACAGAATGCCTACACACACAGCTGGGGCCCAGAAGCAATGGTGCTTGCAGTCCATTCCACTTACCACCCAGGTGTACAGTTCCTTTTCCACAGTGACCACAGCAAAGTGGGTGTTCCCTGCGCACACCTGTCGGGCACTACAGCCACTCTTGATGACATCCAACTTCTGGGGTGTGGATTTCCCACCACCCCAGACATAGACTTCACTGGTTCGTGATGTCACCACAGCAATGGGTGCCTCAGTCACAGTGCTTGACCTGCCAGCAGTCCCAAACACAGGCATGTTTAACATAAAGACGGCTTCAGAGAAGACTGGGGGTGTAGCTCAGCACTTCCCAAGCAATTTTCTTATTCCAGTGCTTGCCTAGTATGTATAAAACCCTGAATTTGATCCTTGGAGCCACATAACAAAAGCAGTATGAACTGCAAGAATCCTTTCTTTAAAAAAAAAAGTCTTATTACCTCAGAAGAAGTGCCAATTTCACCATGAGAAAGCGTGTTCTTTCAACACTGTCTCCTAACAGGCTTTCCAAGCTCAGCTAAGGCTTCAACACAGCCCTCAGCCAGAACACAGCCAGCCAGTCCCTAGCAGTTCCACTTTCAACATCCATCATGGTAACAACATCCACCTTCTTGTGAGAAAGTCTTTCTCTTCAGAAAAGACTATCTGGGGGCTAGAGAGATGGCTCAGAGACTAAGAGAACAGGTCGCTATTCCAGAGGACCCAGGTTTGATTCTCAGCATCCAGTGGTAGCTCAAACTCTAGTTCCAGGGGATCTGATGCTTTTTTTCTGGCCTCTGCAGAGACCAGGCACACATGTATACAGATATACATGCAGGCAAAACAGCCATACACATTAAAAAACATAACAAAACAACAAAAACACTCAGTAGGGGCCAAATAGATAGCTCAGCAATTAAGAGTGTGTACTGTTCTTTCAGAAGATAGTTCCCAGCAACCCTATCAGGTGGCTCACAACTGCCTGCAAATCCAGCTCCAGACCTGGTGCCCTGTTCCGTCTTTGAAGGCACCTGCATACACACAATTGTACATTCATACACGCATGAACACATACACAAATGAATCTTAAAAAATAAAAAGTAAAGAAATGACTATCTGACATTTAAGCCAATGTTGGCTCCTAAATTGACACCACAGGCTACTAGGATCAAATAATGTATAAATTTAAGTAAGCCTCCTATATCAGGAACTGAAGATTTTTAATACTCCCATAGAGCCTCTTGAGAATTACCTTGGTCTCTTTGTAGGTGCATTAAGCAGGGTGACTTTTTCTTCCATCTCTCTACCAAAAGAAAAAAAAGTCATGTGAGCAAAATACCAGGTACATTGCAACCATGACCCGTTATTACATTTCACAGACTAAATTTTATAACCACATGCATATATCCTACAACATGACAACATTTTTAGGAAAGCAAATCAAGATAGCAAGTTACACAGGCCTGACATTGTATGAGTTGCTAACCAGAGGGAGCAGCATTTTGAGGTCTTTGCTTTGTATGTATGAGGAATGGTCCAGCCTGGAATAGGCCTTGAGAGCCTCTGACGCACATGGCACACATCTCCATCTGGTCTGCCCACTGACTCACAAATAACATCTCCAATCTTGGGCTTGTTATCTTTCTGCCAAGCCAGCTTTTCTCTCTGGTTTCTCTATTTTTGCAACTGACAATACTCCTTCATTTTCTCCCAATCCACTTCAGTCATCTAACTTTCCTCTCTCCCTTTCTCCACTATGCCATTTTAATAGATTTTATTTACAGAGTACCTTTAAAATTTTCTTCTCTCTCCATCTCCCTCTCTCTGTGTGTGTCCATCCATGTGTGACTCTGTGTGTGTGTGTGTCTCAGACTGGCCTTGAACTTGTCATCTCCCACCTTGGCCTTCCAAGTGCTGGGATTATGGCTGTACACCATTATATTCCACTACTGTACCTTTCCTGTTACTCTTCTTACCCCATCTCACTACCTTGTTCTGTGTGGCTTTGCTTCCCATCTGACCCACAAACACAGTAGTGCCTCTTGGCCAGCCTTGCTTCCGAGCATCCCAATAGTTCCTATGTCCTAAACTAACTTAACAACTGGTACAAGTTCTGCTGTGTAACTTCTTTGGGCACCCCTCTCATCATATAAACTGACCTCTACAAACACTTAATTCTTGTGTAATCACTTTTTTCTTTTTTTAAAAAATATATTTTATTTTTATTGGGGGGGGGGTTGGGGCATATATACACATGAGTGCAGGTGCTAGAAGAGGCCAGAGGAGCCCGATTCTTCAGAGCTGGAATTACAGGTAGCTGTGAGCCATCCAAAGTGAGCACTGGGACTGAACTTAGAGCCTCTGCAAGAGCAGCAAGTGCTTATCCCCCTAAGCCATCTCTCCAGCCCCTGCACTCTCTTTTGAATTGAGCTTGGCATTCAAGAGTCCTGATCCTTCCACCTTTGATTTACAACCTATATTCTAGCCTAGTTCATCATTCTGCATAAATTTATGAATTATTACAATATCTCTTAGGCATCAATAATTTTTGAAAGCTCTTAAGAGAGCTTGGCCAGGTCTAGAACCATTAATCTAGCCAAACAGTATTTTGTGTTTGCAGAGTATTTTACACAACTTTCTTTATCTATGTTTTTCATTCTATTATTTTTCTCTGCCTACAGTATGACATCTTATATCTTACAATTAAAGTACAAAGTGCAAAATAAAATAATCAATTAAAAATTAATTGAAGGGGCTGGAGAGATGGCTCAGAGGCTAAGAGCTGGCTGCTCTTCCAGAGGTCCTGAGTTCAATTCCCAGCAACCACATGGAGGCTCATGACCATTTAGAGATTTGGTGCCCTCTGCTGGCCTGAAGGCACACATGCAGGCAGAATACTATACGTAATAAATAAATCTTAAAAAAAATAATTTAAAAATTTCAGTTAGAGATTAAGGCCAGTTAGAGTAAATTTTCAGTTAGATACTGTTGAGAAATAAGCTAGATAAAAAAATTAAATATATGTTTAATGAGTCCCAAATGGTAATAGTGTCTGAATATGCATAGAACATAAACAGAAGCTCACAGGCTGTATCTGGGCATAACGCATAATTCTACATATTGAAACACTGGTTATAAAACAGTAAGGCTCAGGGAACACTGGAGAAGGGGGGCTGGAGAGAATGTAAGAGCTGGATGATGGGGAAGAGTGCTATGAAATGCTGTCTTCTGGGACTGACATGGCTGTTGCACTCATGAGCTCATTGCAGTTGTGGTTACCTGTACAAGATCAAATCAACAGGATCAGGTAACATCCCACAAAAGGTGGGATGACATGAAGGTGAGAGGGGACACGGGGGCTTCGGAGGGTGTGAAAGGGAGGTGACGGGGTGGATATGATTAAGATATACTACATACATGTACGGCATTGTCTAAGAATAAACAAATGATATGAAATAAACAAATGATATTCCAAAAATAATAAAACAAAACAGACTGGAGGGAAGGCTCAGTGGTTAAGAACACTGGCTGCTCTTACGAGCACCAGGGCTTTGGTTCCTTTATCCATTCGGCAGCTCACAACCATCTGGAACTCCAGTCAGAGGACATCTGTTGCCCTCTTCTGATCTCTTTGGCACCAGGTATGTATGTGATGCATACATACAAGTAAAACACACATATAAAATAAAGTAATCAAAAAATTAAACAAAACAACTAGAAACCAGGAAAAATTAGTTATGGGGCAAAAATTTCAATGAACTATATAACAATTATTAGAAAATACAGGAAAAAAAGCTTCAGAACATGAACTAGGCATGTCAGAGCAAAGAATAGGTAATAAGAGCAAAAAATTAAAATATGGGATACATCAAATTAAAAAGCTTCTGTACAGCAGAGGAGACTGAATAGTGAAGAAACAGCTTACAGACTAGGAGAAAATATTTGCAAACTTCATCTGAGTTAATTTTCCAAATACATGAAGGATGTGACCACTCTATTAAAAGAAAATAAGTCTAATCTCTTTTTTTAAATGGTGATTTGAACAGACACTCCTCAAACACACAAAAGTTGGCAAGTCTGTAACGAATGCCCAAGATCACCACGGTGAGGGAGAGCAAAACCAGGGGAGAGCTACCGGCCCCAAACAGATGGCTACCATCAAAAAGGCTAACAAGTAACAAGTACTGGCAAGGATGTGGAGCCACAGGAGGGGTAAGATAAATTAGGATGTCATGGAAAATGGAGGTTCCTCAAAAAAACAAAAAATAGGCTGATGTATGCCAATAATCTCAGTGCTTGGGAAGCTGAGGCAGGAGGATAGCAAGTTTGATGCCAGCCTGGGTTACAGAGCAAGGTCTTGTCTCAAAACAAAACAAAACAAAACAAAACAAAACAAAACAAAACAAAACAAAACACCCGACACTAAGGCCTCAACTATAGAACTAAAAACTGTAGAACTGAAAGCAGAGAGCTCTTGGGTCCTACTAGAACAAATCCAGAATAAAGTGGTTGAAGAGATAAAGGCGAGGAGGCACCCTGAAACAATGAGAGCAGGGTGCAGGAAGGAGGCAGCGCCCTTCCTTGCGCACTCTCCACTGTCTCTGGGTGAAGTGATTCCTTTGTGGATTACCTCCTGCGTTTCCTGAGAAGCGGGAGATCCAGAAGTTCATCCGCAGTGGGTCTCTGCTCAGGATCCTAAACAGTAAAAAAGATTAGTTTTCTTTAAAGTGAATGAGCAATATGGAAACCAATGAGGGATTTTATTTTTGTTCAGAAGGCTGTAAGTAAATTAGCTAAAAAAATAAAATAAATTTAAAAAAATTAAAAATAAGACTTTCATTTTTTAATTATAATTTCCAAGACTGAGAGGCCCAGATTGTCTGTCGATATATCCTGTCCCCTAAACATGACAGGGAAAATGCACCCATGAAATCTCAATAATATGGTTGCTGATAATGATACCTCCAGTTGACCTGCCAATGAGGACAGCGGAAATTACATATGGTCCCAGCGCTAGATGAAGAGCTACCAGTCAATGGCTGCTGAATGAGAAAATATCAGTTTCTTCCACAAATGACCTCCTACATAGGTTGTCCAAACCCACATGGTCAGCTCTAGGCACACATAAATACAAGAAAAGCGTGTTGGATCCTCTGGAATGGGAGTAACACAGAGTTGTAAGCCACCATGTGGATGCTGGGATTGAACCTGGGTCCTCTGGAAATGCATCTGGTGCTCTTACCTGCTAAACCACCCCTTAAGCCCCAATAGCGCTACCTTTATATGACCAGGAAGAACATGTAGTCTTCCTGTTCTTCTAGAGCCTGGACTCCATAGGTGATATATACAGATATGTATGAATATATTCACATGTGTATATACATGTAACAATAATAAAGAAGAAATCAACTATTTGGGGGGAAGAATATGGGAGGGGCTAGAGGGGGAAAGAGAGAGGCAAGAGAAATGTAGTGCCCACGTATAAAATTCTCAAAAAGAAAAAAAAAAACTTCCGTGAAAAATTTTAATTTCTTGCCAGATATGGTGGAACACACTTTTAATCCCAGCACTCAGGAGGCAGAAGAAGGTAAATCTCTATGATTGAAGGCTAGCCTGATCCATATAGCAAATTCATATAGCAAATGTGGCCAGTAAAGGCTACATAGTGAGACTTTTCCTTCCATTTTTTTTCTTCCATCACATTTTATGTCTATCGACACTATGACACTATGACAAACACTGCACACGAATGAGGATTTGTACAATGTGCCCTTCTCATCTGTTCAGTTAAGGCAGCAACTCTCAAAGCCCAACACACAGGCACTGAGTCCTCTGGGGCTTTATTCACAGACTCTACTGTCTGGGGTAGGGCCAATCAATCTTCATTTTCCTGAAAAAACTCCCCAACTAGGTGATTCTGATTGCTAGTGGCTTTCTGTCCACACCATCAGTAACAGTAGAATTGAATACACAGTAAACAAACTTTAATAAATTATATATTCGTTATGTTAAGAATTAAAAAATTATACCTGGCTACAGTTTTACAAAACCAAACTGATCCTCCTACAAGGTGTGATGTGTATACCTGTAGTCATAGCACTCAGGAGGCTGAGACTGGAGGATCACAGCAAGTCCAAGGACAAGCCTGAGCTGTGTAGTGAGGAACCCTGTCTTAAAAAAAAAAAAGGACAGGAAAAAACAAAAAACAAAAAAACTTGACCATAAAAAATGGAACACAATTTAGATGTTAAAACCATCTTACAATTATATATTTTCAAAACAGAAAAAAAGAGCCGGAAAGACCACTCAGCAGTTAAGAGCACTGGCTGTTCTTCCACAGGACCTGGGTTCAATATTTAGCATCCACATGGCAGCTCACAACTGTCTGTAACTTGAGTTCCAGGAAATCTGACACCCTTATACAGACATACACGCAGGCAAATCATCAATGCACATAAAATAAAAATAAATAAAGCAATTAAAAAATAGAATAAAGTAAAACTTTGCTAAAGGACACAGATACCATGAATTACCGATGTTTATCCTGAGACCAGTTTGGGGAGGTAGACATGGTTTTCTAAGTTTCATATCTATGTCATACCCCAAACACTAAGGCTAAATGAAACAGATGAAGAGTTCAGGCCTACCTGGTCGAGGCATGCATGCACCAACTGGATCAGTTCCAAAGAATACTGACTAGAGTCAACTTCCATGGCCCGGATTCCCTGCACAATCTTTACACACAGGTTGAGCGGGTTCTAGAATAAAAGGAAAACTACATTGTTCCTGGTTATATAAAGACAGTGTTATTGTTGCTTGAGGGGATGGCTCAGTAGTTAAGAGCACTGGGTGCTCTTCTAGAGGACCCAGGTTCAATCCTGAGCACAACTATATGTCATTCCTATTCCAGAGGATCCAACACGCTCTTCTTACCTCTGTAGAGACCAGACACTCACGTGGTACACAGACACACATGCAGGCAAAATACCCATATGAATAAGGTAATTGACAAGTTAAACAAAAAGAGAAAAAGATAGTATTATCTCTACCAAGCAGGGGCCCAGAGGTATCTGGGACTATTCAGAGAAGTGGCAACAGTTCTATGTTAGCTGATTTCATCTTAGAACTATTAGTGTGCATCAGAAAGAAGGCGTGATGCATTGCTGCTCTCAGATGGAATGAAGGGAGCCCAAAGACAGAGATCAAAACTAGGACTATGTTCCTTGGAATACATTATAGTATCACCCTTCCACTAGTTGTCTTTCTTCTACTTGTAATTCCATTTAGGAGAATTAGAGGGTAGACCAACTAAGTCTTGTAACAAAGCAGTGAGTGTGCATTACCCTACATTGTATCAAAAAATCTTCACAGGGAGATGGGCATCATTTTCATGGTATAGTGATGAGACAGGGTCACAGAAATGATTTGTCCACATTCTCACACCTGGTTGTAGCAGACTGGCTGTCAATCCACTGCAGTTACTCCAAAGTGTGGCCCATGGAGTATAGCCAACAGAAACATCTGGAAGCTTGTTAGAAATACAGAACACAGCTCATCCCACCCAACCTGCTCAAACAGAATCTGCATTTTAACAAGATGCCCCAAAGAGTCTGAATGCAAATTAAAGTTTGAGAAACTTTTTTAAAAAGGAAAAAGAAAAAGATTTAAAAAGATCTGTTATCCATAAAAACAAAGATGACCTTTACTTAGGGAGTGTGTGATGTTTCAAAATTATTTGATAGGTTGTTATATATAATATGCCTTAGCTTTAAGAAACAAAACAAAGCTGATGTAGCTAAAGTATAAGGAATGAAACAGCTTTTCCAAACTGTAGCATCACACAGGTGACTCTAGCTCAATGGTTCTCGCCCTTTCTAGTGCTTTAATACAGTTCCTCATGTGGTGGTGACCCCCACCATAGTTATTTTCATTGCTGCTTCATAACTGTAATTTTGCTGGTGTTATGAAATGCAATATAAATATCTGACATGCAGAATATCTGATTTTGACCTCATGAAAGGGTTATCAGACCCTCAAAAGGGTCTTGGCCCATAGGTTGAGAACCTTTGCTTTAGAGACAAAATTATAGTCAACAGATTAAAATACAGCAAGCGCTCCAACTGCTTCATTATGCTCATTTCAACAAGGGAACTCAAGCTGCAGATAAACTTGGTCTAGGGCATTTTAATAACATACTATAACCCAGTCTAATTATAGCTTATTTATTTATTTATTTATTTATTTATTTATTTATTTATTTATTTATTTATTTATTTTTACTGCAGATGATCTCTTTTCAGGAAGTCAGAAGTCTCAGGAATAAATGAAGCTGGTTCACTTCATCTCGTACTACACTGCAAACACAAATTGGGGAGGACACACCAACTTACTGTAGCATCAAATGTCCTTTTTAGAGTAAGCAGTTCAAAAATGACACAGCCAACTGCCCAGATGTCAGACTTGAAATTATACTTTACTCCTTGGCAGAGCTCTGGAGACATGTAATATGGAGTGCCCACAAGCTAAACAACAAAAACAACAAAAAATACAGAATTAACTTATTTTCTCCGGTAACTAATCATTTCAACAGCTAAATTAAGAGTTAAAGGCATTAGAGATAATACCCACAGAACATTCATCAGCATGCAAAAAGGGTTTTGTGAGATGATGCCACCTCAGGAAGAAATACAGTGGTGCTGGGGGTTCAGCTCAGTGGGTAGAGGGCCAGGCCAGCATAGCTGAGAAACAGTATTCACAGCAGATCTCCTGGACCACTTCCTAAAGGACAACTTTTGGTAAAGCACTATGGATAAACTGGAAAACTAAAGCCCGACTCAGACTTTACACTTCCAAGGTTTACTCTAGACTTCAAACAGGTAAGAGCCTGTGATGGCTCCTCTTGCTGAATAACTTGACCACATCTGCGATCAACTAAACTGCAAGCAGCAGGCCACAACTGTAAGGGATTTTTGTGGATTAAGTCACTTGATGTGGAAACACCTACCCTAAATTCAGATCATTAGAGATCTGAAGACCCACCTGAAGTCTAGGCCACACTGTCTGGTGGCAGCCTACATAAAAGGACACAGAAGAAAGCTTTTGCATTTTGCCTGTTTGACCCCCCTTACTGGCAAGCTCATCTATCTTACTACTGAGCCATTCCTTCACTGGCATTAGAATCTACCTTTTCAGGACGCCAACACAGAGCAGGGTAAGACATGCAGCCTTGCGGAGAGAACAACTACTCAACTCTTGGCCTTTTCTTCAGGAGGTAGCTGCTGTTGAACTAGCCGGATCACAGCCTGTTAATCATTCTAACGAAGTCTCCTTTTAGTACAGAACCATCCTATCAGTTTTGTTCCTCTAGAGAACCTTGGCTAATACAGAGACACACTTAGAAGCTTACCAATTTGGGGGTGAGGAAGACTCAGTGTGTAAGTCCTTTACTAGAATTTGGAAACCAGCACCTATATCAGGTAGACACACACACACACACACACACACACACACACACACACACACACACCAATAAATCTTTAAAAAATAAAGTTTACCCATGGGAAAAAGCTATATATAGGCAGTGAGAAATGGCAACTGAATCAAAGAATTAAATGGCCTAAATTGACATTTGTGAAAACAATATATTAAGAATGGGCCTGGAGAGATGGCTCAGTGATTAAGAACACCGACTGCTCTTACAGAGGACCTGAGTTCAAGTCTCAGCACCTACATGACACAAATTGTTTGGAACTTCAGTCCCAGAGGATCTGACACCTGAAGTGACACCTTCTTCTGGCAAAATACATGAACAACAAAATCTAAAAAACCAAAATGGGCTCGGAGCTGGGCACAGTGGTACATGCCTGTAACACCAGCACCTGGGAGACAGAAGCAGAAGATCAGTGAGGTTACATAGAGGGTTTGAGCCCCATTTCAAAAAAAAAATCTAAAAGAATGACCTTGAAAGTTAGACATAGGGGCACACACCTGTAATCCTATCACTGAGGAAGGAAGGTCTCTAGGTCAAGGCTTACCAGGGAGTCACTAGCTCAAAAAAGAACACAAAGGTCTAAAAATAAAAATGTGTACATTAACTACAGCACTCCCAAGAAAGCGGACATCTTTAGTTAGCAAAGCAAAAATGTTAAAAGGCTTACATGGCATTTATACATTTTTGCATCATTTCCTTACTGCATTTAACTAGCCAAAAATGAGTCAAATTTCGTTGTTTTTTTCATATTGATCTTGAAAAAAAAGAATCCTTAACAAAAGAATTGCTTCTTTAGAAGTTCAATTAGGGACTGGAGAGATGGCTCAGAGGTTAAAGGCACTGGCTGTTCTTCCAGAGGTCCTGAGTTCAATATAGATGACTCACAACCATCTATAATGGGATCTGGTGCCCTCTTCTGGTGTGCGTGTGTACATGCAGGCAGAACACTGTATACATAATAAATAAATTAAAAAAAAAAATGTTCAATTGGCCACCACAATACAAACACTGAGTCCCTGAAAACAGAGGCTCTCAACCTTGGCTGTCTAAATTATTTGCAGGAATGTCTTGATATCAGAAAACATCAGGATAAAGTTAATTCTATGAACTTACATTTCCAAATTCTTTTAGGGGCAGAACACTGTGAAACCAGACGAGTAATACTTGTGTCTTAATGCTAAAGAATAAGACCACTGTCCTAACGGCCAGCTTAGACCTGCTTTTTAACTAATGATTTTTTTTTTTGTTTTGTTTTGTTTTGAGATAGGGTTTCTCTGTATAGCCTTGGCTGTTCTGGACTCACTTTTGTAGAACAGGCTGGCCTCAGACTCAGAGATCCATCTGCCTCCCCATCTCCGAGTGCCGGGATCACAGGTGTGCACCCTTGCACCTGGCTAACTAATGACCTTTTTAAAATCAAGTAGGATGGCTCAGCTGGTAATGGTGCTCGCTGCCAAGCCTGACAACCTGAGCTTGATCCCCAGGATCCACGTGGTAGAGGAATAAAATGACTCCCACAAGTCTTCCTGTAAGCTTCAAGTGCATCAATGTACATGTACTCGTAGGAAATTTAAAATGATGGAACATGACACATACTAAGGCTGCAGAGATGGCTCTGTGGGTGAAGAGTACTTATAGCCCTTGCAGAGGACCTGGGTGTGGCTCCCAGCATCCACAGTAGGTGGCTCCCAACTCCCGTGACTCCACTATCCTCTCCTAGTTTCTGGGGGCACCTGCACTCATGTGATGCAGAGAAACTCATGCAGACACATATAAAAACAGATTTCCAAAGACTTCAAAAAAAGTTGACATTTATTAACTTTTACTGTGGCTATACTCACTGTCTCAGCCATGGAGTATTCAGAATTCAGTTTCTTTGCTAGGCCATAGTCTCCAAGCTTTATCAGATTTGCCTTGGTCAGAAAAATATTTAATGTCTTTATATCTCTGAAAAAGAAGATGTAATATATTAAGCCCATGTAACAATAACCTAACCTCCCCGCCTCCCTTTTCCTGGGATCTGTAAAAATAAAATGAGTGTTAGTACCACTTGGTTTCTGTTACAAGGTTGTAAATGCCCCACACAGTGCTCACCACCAATTTATTGCTGGAGAAGGGGCTTTGGAAGGAAAGGTAAAGAACTATCTTCACTCTCTAGGGCTTCTCAGCAAAAGAGTATCTCCCAAATCAGTGATGTCACTGGGTGAAGAGTAAGATGACAGAACAGTGCTCCTGACAGCCACATTCCTATGCAAGTCACTGACTTTTCAGCTACCAGTTAGGCCTTAAAATTATATACCTTGACACATAGTTGGTGTCAAAGATTCAAATAATTTGTTAAGGCATAAGAGACTGCATGGCTCAGAAATAACACACAAGGCTGTTTTAATTATCTAAATAAAGCTGCTGATCACTTTTCTAAAGATGAACTGATCACAGATAACACTATCTCTGTCTGGCTCACACTCTGTCTTCTTTTATTACAAAATGTGAGCAAACCAGAACAGTACCTTTCTTTACTTTTAAAAAGAAAGTGACAACCACGCAATGCAGGCATTGAGTAGCTTTAAAGAAATACAGCCGAGCTCTGCCAGTCTCTTTGGCCTCGGCGGCAGAAGCAAGATGACGAAAGGAACGTCATCCTTTGGAAAGTGTCGCAGTAAGGTGCACACACCGTGCCACCGCTGAGGCTCTCAGACCTACCACCTTCAGAGGTCGACCTGCGGCAAATGTGGCTACCCTGCCAAGTGCAAGAGGAAGTATAACTGGAGCACCAAGGCTAAGAGACGAAACACTACTGGTCGGATGAGGCACCTAAAAACTATCTATGGCGGATTCATCATGGATTCCGTGAAGGAACGACACCTAAACCAAAGAGAGCAGCTGTTGCAGCATCCAGTTCATCTTGAGGATTTCGGTCAGTCAGAAAATAAAGGCTCTGGTTTCACAGGCAAAAAAAAAAAAAAAAAAAAAAAAAGAAATACAGTCTAACTAAATGGACAAATGGTGGACAAATTATTAAAAGAAACTCTGGTAGATTATTCTCAGTTGCTAGCAATGGCCACTTGCTTAGGAAAAGTATGAGGTGGAAATGTTCTTAGCATGGTTTACAAGAAATGAATGGTAACTTTTTCTGCCCCAACTTTTTTTTTTTAATCAAATAAAGACTTGGCAAAAATCACACACAATGAACAGGTTTTAATTTAAATAAAAATAAAATTACAGTATTAACAATTGCCAACTACTCTTTCTTAAATACATTTTCTGTGAATTCTCTTTATAGCCCTTTCTGGGCTTTACTGATGAATCAATGAACTCAACTCTAAGGTCCATCTAAAAGAACTAAGTACTTAGTTACTTAGCTACTGAGGAGGTTCTTCCTACATTACAAACATGGCTTAACGTCAGAGATAAGAAATTACATCCTTTACTCCTTCCCCCAATCATCAACGAAAAAACCTTGACACGACACAAATAGGGTAATGAGAGGTCCTTAGGGTAGAGACAGGACTGGCAATGGGGTTTCTTTTCAGTCATTACCTATGCAGGATCCCAGCTCTGTGGATACAGCTCACAGCTGAAACAATCTGGAAAAGGTACCACACCACCATCTGCAGATGCAACACGTTACACTTGGATTAGAAACAACAACTCTATTTAAACACACACACATACACACACTATAGACGCTGCAACCAGAGGTTACAACTCAACATGACTTGATAGCCCTTGCTTGTAGGTTGAGTAGGCAAAGAAAAGTAGTAAGGGTGAAAAGAAAACGCAGGTCATCTAAGATAGTTCCAAGATCATTACAAACAGGATGGTAAAGCAGGCTTGTGGAAAGAGCCCCAGGAGGAATGCAGAGGTACAGAAAACTGGGCATACCAGTATGCAGTAACAGAACCAGGAAAGAAAGCCCATAGTGAACCATGGTGTGGAGGTAAAACGGTTAGGAAGCAGCTATAGACAGCTTCCTGGTTAGAGGTTTCCTTTCTCATGAATATCACTCAGAGCCTGGAAGGAGTCTGAACAAAAGGAAAAAAACACTCTTCATTGTTGGAAGAGTAAATACAGAACCAGAATGCAAGAATTAAACATAATTCTAGCTTCCTTCCACACATATGAATTACCTCTTCCTCGAACAACTTGTCCTTCTGACGAAGGATTTTGTCATACAGGTTCCCTCCTGCAATTAAGCAAAAAACAGGTTGAGTTGTTCAATGGAGAGAAAAGCTTGTATCCTGTATTAATAAGGGTTTTAACAGGTGACATCAGGAAATGAAGGGTTCTGCTTCCTTCCCAAAGGAAATTATTTCTTCCCTCTTGGGTTTTTACAGAGGTACAAAATTCTTCTCATCTCCCTGTCAGAAATATTTGTCAAATGTCTCTTCCCCCAATACAAGAGGCTGAAAATTGGGAACTCTCCGCTTTAAAAAACACTGAGAGTAAAGACCACTCATATGCTTCTAGGGAAACAGCTTCAAAGTCAGAGCATTTTCTTTTCTAGACTCTCTTTTAAAGAATCTGCAATATTTTTGTAGCAATTTTGTCAATTTGGCTACTAGAACCTGTGGATTACACCTATGATTTACTGGTTTAAAAACACAGTGTTTATAAACAACTTTTTCTTTGTACTGAAAAGGTTTCTTAAAATCTAGGGTCTACTCCTAGATTGTTTGAAGTTATTGTTACTTTTACTCATTTCTTCCTGTAGAATAAGTGTAAATTTTATCTTACCTCCTACCCACAGCTCCAGTTTATGATTACATTTTTACAGTTCTCCTCCCCTGCAATTCAGTAACGCAGAGTGGAAAAAAAAAAAAGTATCGTTTGTTCTAGTTCCTCTTAACCAAAAAGGAAGTGAATTATGTAAGGATTGTGCTATTTCAAAAATTACTTGTATATTTAGTGGTTGTTTGGAACCAGAAATAATCACAAAACAACAGTGCAGATAAATATGCCAGTGCCACCTTGATGTGCAGCTCAGAAAAGGATTCTGAGGATTCTCATGTGTAATAACACTGATAGAAGATAAGTCCTGTAACAAACACTTGCTTCATATAAAGAATTCACTTAATAAATCCTTAGAATCAACAAACTGATGAGGAAACTGAGGCACACGGTTGTTTTTTGCCCAAGGTTACAGAGCAATGGAACTTAGGAGGTCAGAATTTTGTTTTTAAACAACTAGGCAGAACTGCTGTCTATTAAGAAAATTTGTTCAAGAAATTAGAAAACAGAAAAATAAAACCATATCAAACTATCATTCTCATTCACTTATGATCTTTAGACCATTTATTAGTAGATAGTAGAATAGCATTAGCTGAAGTTAATATAAATAAATATTCCATATAAGATTTCATTAAACATTACGCTGTTTGATACTGTGCTGTCTAAAATGGTGAACTAATGTCATCACCTATGGAAAAACCCTGAAAAATCTATACAAAATTCAACTGAAAAAAATAATTTGAAGAGGCAGGAGTGTGGCTTCTACCTACAATCTCTCTCTCTCTCTCTTTTTAAGATTTTATTAATTATACATACAGTGTTTCGCCTGCATGTATACATGCAGGCCAGAAGAGGGCACCATATGTCATTATAGATGGTTGCTGGGAAATGAACTCAGGACCTTTGGAAGAGCAGCCAATGCTCTTAACTTCTGAGCTGGAGTTACAATGAGACTCACAAAACCAACAATAACAAAAAACCAGACAGAACCTACCCCCACAATAGTCAATAATAACTTGGAGATAGCTGGAACTATATCTACAAGAAAGAATGTGATAATGGAAGGAAACTCCCTATCCATCCTCTCAACATCATCTTACAAATCTCCAAGACCTCAATCATTTCTCTTAAACCCCATAAATCCACTTAAAGTCTTATTCTAAGTCTTTTCCCTCTTCTCCCTCACGATCTGGACATGTGAATGTCTCTCAGAGGAAGTGCCCCTGAATTCTACCTTACCATTACAATATTCCAGCTCAATCAGCAGGGTGGTGTTGTCCATGAAGTGATTGTAGTAGGCAATAATGTTGTCATGCTGCAGCAGCGCCAGAATGACAATCTCATTCAAGGCATCACGACGTTCCTTCTCAGAAAGTCTGGTCAAATCAACTTCCTTCCATACCACCAGTGAGTCATCCTACAACACAGTAGCAGGAGGAGTGTTTTCTTCTTGCCTGGCAGTGCACAGATCCATACCCAACCTGTGAGTCTAAGAAGAAAGCCTCATAGAAGGGTAAAGAATGACTCTTTACTTTTTCCTTTTAACAGGCTTTAAAAGTTCTGCACAGTTATTATAATTTACTGAAGAACTAGGGGGAATTAAGCCTACTTTAAGGTGGGATTTCCCGGCCTGGAGAGATGGTTCAATGTTTAAAAGAGTGTATTGCTTTTGCAGAGGACCAGAGTTTAATTACCAGCTTCCACCTTGGGCAGATCACAAATGTCTGTAACTTTAGCTCTGGAAGGACCTGGGTGGGATCCAATGTCCTTGACCTGTGAGGGGACCTCCACTCACTTGCATATACCCACGTATACACAGTGAATTAAAAAACAAAAACTGAAAAAAAAATTTAAGTCATTTTGAGGCTGGTAAGATTGCTCAGCGGGTAAAGGCGCTTACTGTCAAAGCTGATAACTTGAATTTGAGCCCTAGAGCCTGCAGGGCGGAAGTGACCCTGCATGTTGTCCACTGACCTCCACACATATGCATATAATCAATCAACGAAGAAAGACTGAAACATTACTTTGTTGCTACCCTTAATTTGCACAGTATCAGTTGCAGGGAGAAGGACTAGAGGAGACCAGATCCCTTGAGGAATGCTGCTGGCCACCATGCCTGTGGTAGAACTAGAATTTGGGGGAGACAAGCGCACAGCCCCATCTACAGCTGAGAACAGGGCCTTATAAAGTGGAGAATTAAGCTTGCCTGATTTCCCAGAGAACTTCAACTTCATGATTTTCATTTACTCTTTCTGGACAAGAAGACACTCTGCTCTTTCCCCACCCTTTTTAAAAAAAAATCCTCATAATCTGCAGTCACTTCCATGCAGACTGCCCTAACCTTTACCACATTTTGGGATACTTCAAATTCTTTAGATACTGCTTCCTAGCCTACCAGCACCTATACTAACATTCCTTTAGACTACCTCAGCAAGGCCTTTCAAACTTTCTTTTGGAAAACTTTAAATCTTTTACCATACATGTAAATATGAGTTATTCTCTTATTTCGGTACCTGTACACTGAGAGTCTCTGTTCTTTTTTCCACCTTTAATACCCATACCTGAAACCCTGTTACTAACAGGGCTGACTGGTCTTCCCGTGGAACTGTAACCTAGGGGGAAAAGGCTGCTTCTAAGAAGCTTTGTAAATTCAGATCTAGTAAATCCTGGGTGACACAGATAATGCCATACAGTTCTGAGAAGTGTGATAAAAATGAACCCAAAGCTAGTAATCAAGTCCAACGTGATAATAAAAGCCAGAGCTATGAAGACTGGAGTGTTCAGCTAAACCTTGAGTGAGTAAGCCACTTTAAATATACTGAGTTAAACGCTAGACAGTAACAGTGATGCAAATGAAGAACACAGACTACTAACAGGTGATATTAATTATAACTCTGTTCACTAATGGGGTACTGGAGCAGAAAAGAACACAAAGATATTTTCTTGCAACCACTTTTCTTCCATCTTTCAGTCTTAGATATATGCTAGGGGTTGGAGGTGTGGCCTCGGTGGTAGAAGGCCTTCCCAGTCTTGGCAAAGCCTGTTTCATCCCCGGCACAGCAAAAATGCTGGCTGGGAGCAGACACTAGAATTGCAGGTGGATGAATCACCTTCTGCAACCTCCGCGAGTTCTCATTAAATGTTTACCCTAAAGCTAGAGCTTTAAGGCTGTAGTGACTAAACCCAACTTATGGTTAGTTTTGGGGAACAGAATCATCACTACAGGGTTTTAAATCAGTACACATTCTTAACTGGGGAGTCAGGGATCCAGGGTCTCTCCAGAGGTTGTGAACCTATGCAAAAAGGTGGAGAAAATGACTGCCTTCCTGTGTTCTCAAAAGAACACAAACACACAAACACTGAAGAAAAAGCAAGGAGGAAAAACAGAACAAAACACGATGATTTTCCTGGTGATCACCAAGAAAATCCTCCAACTGAGTGCTCATTTATAATAATAACGACAAAACTAACAGATGTCCGTGTGAATATTTGGAAGCATACACCGACACCCCATCCCGACCTTGAACAGCTAAATGAAAGGAAGAAGGCTTTGATAGACTGTTCACAATGTGCAAAACACTTTCGTTTGGACCTCAAAATAACCTTTGAAAAGGAAAGATGGGGGGAATGGGGGAGAGCAGTCATCGTTAAGTCCAATTACAAAAGGGGAAAACTAAGCTTCAAAAGGGCGGGCGCTCAGCGACTCGCTCAGTTTCACCCACAGTGACAGGGTGATCAAACCAATTTTCTAGAGCAGGTAACCGAAAGCGCGGTGGGGCCCCTGAGTGAGACACAGTAAGCCCAGCGGACGCCTCAACACAGAGAACCCGGGGCCAGCGGGGCTGGAAAGCGGGGCCGGGAAGGAGGGCGCGGGGAGGCCCGGCAGTGGCCGGAGCCGAGGGCCGCTACCTCGGTGCGGCGGTACAGCGTGGCCTCCCCAAAGGCGCCGCGGCCCAGGACGCGGATGGGGATGTAGTGCAGCTCCTCCTGCTCCGCCGCGCCGCCGGCTCGCGGCCCCGGGCTAGCGCTGGGGCCCGGGCCCGAGTCCCCGCCACCCCCGGACTCGCTTCCAAAGTCCGAGTTGATGGAATCGCAGTGTCGCTCGTACTCGCCCAGCACCGACATGGCGGAGGCCGCAGCTCCGCGGCACCCGCCTGCGTCTCCACGGCGGGCAATGCCGGCCGCGCAGCGCCTCGTTCGCCTCAGACGCCCGCCAGCTTAGGTGGCCCCGCGGCGGAGTGTGCTTCCATGGTGGCTCCTGCCCCCTGACCCGGAAGCAGTTGTCGGTGTTTCCGGCTCACTAAACTTTTCCTCCGCCTTCGCGTGCCCACTTGTTGCCAAAGCGTCCCGTACGCCTGGGGCGACAGTGGGTTTGGCACTTGTGACAGTCGTGGAAGCTGAAGGGCGACCGCACTGTGTCCTCCGGGCCTGGAGGTCGCTTCCCTGCATCCCCTACCAGCTCTCCAAACTGCGTCAGACTTCGGAGATGGTCCAGTCTCATCATGGCGTCAAGTTTGTCCCAACAGCTTTGATTGCGATAGCAGTCACTTGACTTATTGGACTGGGCTCTTGTTTGAAGAGATATAGTAAAGATATTGTAGCAAGCTGAAATACTTGACTTCTGATATCTCAGTCAACAGGTCCAGCTCTTTCTTATCACCACCATAGGTCCCCTCTTAACAACTTGTAAAATATCTTACCCTTGCTTACGCTATTCTTTCCTCCTCACCTTCCAGATTCAGCAAAATAGGATGCGTTTTTGCAGATCTTTGGCCGTCTGATCTAATGAAGCATTTCTGAAACACTAGGTGCCAGACATTCATCATATTTGCGAACAAAGAGTGGATGCTCCCTATTACCTTCAAGTCAACCAAGGGAACTGCAATACAGTCAATAGTTTCATGATTGATTTTTTTTTTTTTTTTTTTTTTTTTTTTTTTTTTTAGTCTATAAAGTTGCAGGACTACTACCTACACCACAGGCGAGGGCACTATGCTAAAGGCTTTATTTATGATACTGTGGCTGTCAATCCTCACAGTACCGTGAAACACGGTTTATGTGTACTGGGGTGGGGAGTGTTTAACGTGATACAACTAGTTAGGAGGAGCTTGGAAGTCAAAGCCAGCAATCTGACTCCAGAACTAGGAACGGGCAGAATGGGATGAAGCTAAGAGGTTATGGGGTTGAAGCCCACTGTGCATGTGGGGTAGAAGCAGAAAGCACATTTTCTATGTTGTACAGTTTGGTGTTTCTTAGGGACAGTAGGAAATTATTGGAGACTTAAAGGACTATAGGATTAGGGTTCTATGTCCCAACTGTTTCTTTTTAAAAAATATACAGTGTACACACACACGATGGGAGGTTGTGTGCTTCGATGCCACACACGTGCTGGTCAGAGGATAACTTTGTGGAGTTTTTTTTTTCTTTCCACCTAAACATGGGTTCTAGGGATCGGATTCAAGTTGCCAGATTTGCATGGCAAGCGCCTTCACCCATGGAGCCATCTTATTGGCTCTCAATGCTCCAATCTTCTGAGGAAGTGATTCATTTATGCTTTCTTCCCTTAGCACATTCTTTTGCATAAGTGTCCAGCGCAGTTACTAAGTTTGATCACCTGAGGCTAAGACCTAATTTCTATTTTACAAAGAACTCGGAGAGCAGGGTGGAGAACAGAGACTGGCGGAAAGGCCATCAGTTCGGAGGCAATTTCTGTTCTAAGAGGTGCTGAGGCAGTATCTCCGAGGGAAGAGGTTCAGATTGCAGACATCCATCTCAGGGATATTTATGACTTGGTGATCAATTGGAATATGGCAAGGTAGATGCAGGAGCTCTGGAACTTTCAATGCTCCATTTGAACATGGTAACAGTTCCGATTGCATGTGGATAGTAGACCACAAGGGGTTGCTGCTGTCTGGATCTACCTGGATCCCGTCTTTATTTATGTACCAACCTCTGTAATGATAAGTTTGCTTCCATGATGCTCGCTCTGAGCTAACTTTACCCTCTTCACATCCAGTCCAAACTAGCACAGGCATCCCAGTCTATTACCATTGCTGCTTTAAGGATGCTCATCTACCACGTTCTGCCGCTTCTTGCTTTTATTGTTACCTCCATTTGTTAGAGCGGTAAGTGCTGGGGGCTAAGGAGATGGGCCAGCAGCTAAGAAGACTGATTGCTCTTTCAGAGGACCAGGGTTCAATTCCCAGCCCCCACATGGCAGCTCACAGCTGTGTGTAACTTCAAGATCTGACCCCCTCACACTGACATACATGCAGGAAAACACCAATGTATAGAAAGTAAGAACAGTTATTTTTTTTTAAATAATGTAAGTTCCATGAGAGCTTGGTCCTTGTGTTTTTCCTTACTATATATCATCATCAGTACCCAGAAACATGCTTGACCTAATAGTAGAGGTGCAAAAAAAAAAAAAAAAAAAAAGTTGTTGAATGAATATTCATGGGGTTCACAGTGGTCCATATAACAGGAAATAACCAGGCAGTAACAGTTTTGTGTAAGTGCTTTTTAAGACCACGCTTCCATAAAAGCATTCTTTAGGAGGGATGGAATCAAGCTGAACTTGTTGGGTATGTGAAGGGTTCTCAGAGGAATATCCAAAGGAAAGTGTTAATAGTGATTAGAAGGAACTTTGAGAATAAATATTGCCTCTTTTTTAAATCTGGGTACAGTAGATTTTAGGTAAACTAATTTTGTTTCACAGAATAGGAAGTTGGTGTTTGAGCTGAAATAATGGAGGGAAATGAGATTACTTAAAATCAGAAGTGTTGACTTTGATTCCAAGACATTAAGTCTTGCTGAAGCCTAACAATTCATTTTCCTGGTCCCTTTGCAATGAAGAGCTGTTTAGCTTTCTTTAACTTGACTGCTTAAAACTGTGAATGGCCTTACTTATAATGCCTGCATATCTTAGGCCTAATTAACAGAACGTCATTTTGCATCTTAGAGTATACAGAAAGTTCATGCTGAATTCATTAAATTAGACTGAACTGAAACTAAAGTTTTGAGACAAAGCTTTCATGTTGTAGCCCAAGCTGGCCTGAACTATGTAGCATAGGCTACACAGTCATTCAGGTATTTATTCAACTTCACAGCATGCTTCCTACTTCAGCCTCCCAAGTGCTAGGCAGGACTGCAGGTGTCAATCATACGCCCAGCCTAAAACTAATTATCTGTAAATACTCATAAATCTTGAAATGTTCAACATTTATTTTAAAGACCTGTGATCAAAACAGGCCATTTCCATATTTTAACAAATGAACAGCATGCTATGTTGCCAATTTCTAATTGGTGAATGGCAAACCCCCAGGACCGTAAAATTACTGGAAAATTAGTCACTAAAGACTAAAGTTTGCACTTCCACTGTCTACAATTATAGCCACTAAGTCCATGCAACTACTGAACACTGGTACTGTATATGTAGCTGCATACTGGATTTCAAAGGAAACTTGAATCGTTTTTATATTGATGACATATGGATATAAATAAATATATAGAGAAGAGGGGAGAGAGGGGAGTTGGGGAGAGTTTCTTTTCTTTTTTTTGAGACAGAATTTCTCTGTGTAGCCTTGGCTGTAGCGGACTTCTTCTGTAGACGAGGCTGGCCTAGAACTCAGAGATCCACCTGCCTCTGCATCCCTGAGTTCTGGGATTACAGGCGTGCCCCACTGCACTGAGCCCTGCAGATATACGACAATATTTACAGAATACTAATTAAATACACTGCTGGTATTTAATTCTACTTGTTTCTTTTTACTTTTTTATTACGACACTGTAACATTTTAAATTATCTATGTGACTCATATAGAGGACATCACCAAACAGAACAGTTTATAAAGTATGTAAATATAACAGATATGGCATGATTTTATTGAAACAAATTCATTTCTAAATTTTTTAAGACTTATTTTTATTCCGTGTGTATGAGTGTTTTGCCTCCTTGTGTGTGTGCAGTTATGTGCATACCTAGTGGCCACAAAGGTCAGAAGTGGGCACTCCTGGAACTAGAATTACTATGTAGGGGTTAGGAGCCAAACCTGGCTCTTTGCAAGGACAGCAAGTGCTCTTTACCACTAAGCCATCTCTCCAGCCCCTAGCTCTAAGTTTTGCTGAACTCACTACGCTCTCCAAACCATCAGTGAGAAAACACTGGTGTGTGTCTGTGTGTATGTACATGCACATAGACGCTACAGGGCAGCCTTATATGTCATTCCTCAGGAGCGATACCTTGTTTTTTGAGACGACAGGGTCTCTCACCAGGACCTAATGCTCAACGGTTAGGCTGACAGGCCAATGAGCCCTAAGTATCTATCTGTCTCCGCCTCCCTGGTACTGGGATTATAAGCACAGGCCACTCTTACATGCATGTACCCAGCCCCTTACATTAATATTAGGAATCGCCATGCAGCTCTTTGTCAAGTTGCTGTGTTGAGCACAGCAGAGGTGCGGGCAGAAGCCCATGCCTGTTGGCTTGCAGCCAAGACACAGGCCCAGTAAGGCCCAGGCCCAGTGGATGGGAGGGAGGGCAGGCCTGGTGAGATGAAACCAGGCAGAGGATAAATGATGAGTCTCAGATAGTCTTGAAGTAAGAAAGTGTGAACCTTTATTCATGTGAAATCAAGGGCAATATAAACCCGGGGCAGAGGGAGAGATTTGTTTGATTAGCTGGGGTCAGGTGGTCAGAGATACTTTGGTCCTATCACAAGAAGAAAAGTACAGCACCTAATTATCCTATGGGAGGGCGGGGCAAATCACTAAATACAATTGAAGGTCACTGCTGGACTAAGATCCTTAGCAGGGTGGGGCATTTCTAGGAATTCCTAGATACTTGCTAGAGAAGTTTCCTTAGCAGGGAAACCTGGAATCACCCAGATCAGGGGAGACTTTTAGAACCCTGCTGAGAAAAGGGAGTCTACCATCATAGGCTAAGTGTATATAAGACAACCAACTTCACCGTTTTCCAGAAGAGCCCCATAATGTTTCTGTGTCATGTTCTCTACTGACTTGAGATACCTTCTCAACTCCCACAAAAGACAATCTGATGTTAAAATATACTTCGCCAGGCATGGGCCAATCTTGGAAGACTGAGGCAAGGGGAATGCTATGCATCTGAGACCAGTCTGGCCTACACAGAGATTCTGTCTTAAAACAACAAACAAACCCCTCCAAATATTGGGAAATAGTATTAAAATAGATTCATAGTAGACTGAATTTACTAATAAATTGTGTGTGGCCGGCTAGTGATCTATAAAACACTTTATGCTGGCTTTTAGAAAGAAGATTCATGGGAAGACGGAGATGGCTCAGCAATTAAGAGTACTTACTTGCTGCTTTTCCGAAGACCCACATTTCATTCCCATGGCAGCTTACAACTGTCTATAACTCTAGTCCAGGGGATCTGACACCCTCCTCTAGCTTGCAGCTTCCCTGAGTGTGCATAGGCATATGATTAGGCAAACACCCATCACATAAGAATAAATGAATAAAAATTAAAAAAAGAATACTCATGAGAAATGTTAAAAGTGGAAGGGGATAAGAAATTGCCCTCTGTTGTTTTGGGTGCATTTAATCTAGATGGACCAAAAATGTATAAACAAAATACCCCAAAGTTGTAAACTGAGAAGGACACTACAAGAACAGAAGTAAGAAGAAACTCTGGAGAAACAACTCCAGTGGTAACTACAAGAGAAGATGCTACAGAGCAGTCCACAGCCCACCTGTTCCCTCTAAGGACAGTCAAGGAATGGTTAGTGACATAAACACATGTATGTAAAGGGTTACTAGTTCACATATAAACCTTATCCATCTACAGTAAATTAGGGAGAACCTTTTTTTCTTTAATTCACCAGGTTTCACTTACTGTATGTTAAAAAGTAGCAATAGAGGAATCACTGCTGATCCAGACAGAGGCACTAAAGAGTAATAGGAAAGTACACCTTAAATGGTTTCTGCTAGCCTTTATTTGTGACAGTTTACACAAAAATTTCCAACATGTAAGCGTGTAGAAATCCCACATGCCTTTTCCATTAACAAAAGAATGGCTCTGATGGGGGTCATGACAACGGTACACGTGGTAGTTTGTAACAAGGCTTATTGAAAACTATTATTTTCAGATTATTTTGAATATGTTGAAAATGGAGGGAAACACATCTGTTTATGTGTTTATAAAGCTGATATGCCTTTGTGCTAGCCTACTGTCAAAGGCAAATGCTCTTCAATTAACTTTTAAATAGAAAATACCATGTCCAAGTTAGTTGCTTTTGGCATGACTTAAAATGAAAGAAAGGACTTGAAAGAATTTCTGTTCTACAAAGCTTAAGTTTAGAGTTGTATTTGGAAACAAAAATATGGACAAAATCTATTTTCTCCTACTTTCCTTGACATTTTCAGAACAGAAAACCATAACTAACAGAGTAGCTGTCATTGTTCCTTAAAGAGGGGAAGAAGGCACAAGTCAGAAATAGGAGTCTCTGGTTAGGCTAATGGTAAGACTGCGGTTTTGCATTTAAAAGTCTACAGATGGACTTTGACCCAAAAGTTTGTCTGTTCTTTTCCTGCTTGAAATGTTCCTCTGTCACTTGATTCATGAATGTTACAGATTTCTCAACATGTGCTGTTGCTATAGTGAGAACTCTGAGAAGCAAGACCTGTTACTTCTCAACAGCAGATGGCACTGTTGTACCAGAAAACACTTTATGCCACGTAAGAAGAAATTTATGGGAGTCATAAGACAAAGAAGGCTTTTGAGTTTACAGTAACTGGAACCTTAACAGAACAGCCTGAGACTTTAACAACATAAATCATTCCCTTTCACCTTCGTACTTCAGTCAGGCCAACGTAACAGTGTTCTCTGATAATTTCAATATTCCATTTCTTTACTGCAAGCAACATGGGCCTAAGTCCTGTAATTCTCAGAACTGCAATTAAGACAAGGCCTGTAACTGGTCAGCAGGGTTAAAAGATTACAGAAAGGATATATTACCTATTTCCCAGGAGAAGTGGGACAGACATCAGATGATAAATGAGTATTTTTCCTATTTACAAACATTTGTACCTACTTCCCCCCTGGCGCTGGAGATCAGGCCCAGGCCTAACATTCAATAGGGAAGCGCTCTAGCACTGAGGTACTCCCAGCCCCACACCTCTTTTATACATTAGAATTGCCTTGAGGTACCCAATGCTCCAACCAAGTGATCCTTGGCTTTGCTTTTACAACACATGTTTTCAAGTATTTACTTTTTATGGCTTTCCTGGATGTCTATTTAAACCCCGTACGTCCAATTTTTAGAGATAACACATAAGGACAGGAATTAAATCAGTGATTGGCCATGCATAAAGGGCTGGTAAAATTTACTCATTCTTCCCTGGTAGAAGTTATATGAAAAAATTCAAGCAACTACCTATCTGACAGAGGACCTATACAAATCTCAACAGTGAAGCAAACAAATGATGTATGTAGAAAATGGGCAAAAGTCATGAACAGGCATTTCACTAACAAGGACATACAGAAAGCAAATGACAAGCACATGAAAGGATGGTCAACACTATTTGCCATTAGAAAAAAAATGCAAATTAAAACCATAATGAGATTTTACAGGGGCTGAGTTAAAACAACAGTGATAAATACTAATGAGAATGTGGAACCGCAACATACTGTGGCCACTCTAGACAAGAGCAGGGAAGTTTCTTTAAAACTACATGTGCTCCCACACGGCGTAGCAACTGCCCTCTTAGGCATTTCTCCCAGAGTGATGAAAACTTACATTCACATAAGAACTTTACTAGCTAAGGTCCAAGCCCACCCATATGAGCTTTATGCACAATGTGGTACCATCCATGCTCCTGGAGGAGCACTAGCAACAGAAAGGAAACAGCTACCAGCATATGCAACAACTCTGAGGGGGATTTCCTGGGAATTATGCTGAGCGGAGTATGACCTCCAAAGTTACACTCGATGAGCCGTTTACATAAGAAAAATAACAGAAATAGTGAGATTAGGGAGCCAGAGGCTGAGGTGAAGAAGGGAGTGGCTAGGACAAGGCAGTATGAAGACCATGTGATGGAACTACTCTACCTGGAATGATCACCAGGCCCTACGGGTGATAAACTCAGACAGAACTAAACACACACACACACAAGGAGTTCAAGCAGTTAAGCACAAATGTTTTAATTTTCTAAAATGAGATCTTCTTTTAAGAGATTAGCTACAGTTCAAAGCTCACTGTTTTATGTGTCCCATTCATGACCCTTTTAGGAGACATAAAATTATGAAGGATATCACCAGAAGCTATGTAAACATTTCATCTAAGGGCCAAGAGAAGCTCAAGATGGTTTCACAAGGAAACCGAAGAGGACAACTGATATGAAACAAGCTGACCATGGTCATAGAAATATTGGGAGAAGAACAAAAGTGAAAGACCAAGCTGATGAGCAAGTGCAAGAAAAAAGCAAACAGCTCAAAGCTATCACGTGAGGAAACCCAGGACGAATGCTGGCTTTGGCATTATCTAGGTAACCCCTGCTTTTTGTTTTGTTTTGTCCATAGGCGACTTTAATAATCTTGTTGCAAAACCAGTCCAAATCCTACCACATTAAAAAGAAGTCCTCATTGACTTGTTGGTTGTAGCTGGTGCCCATGTTCTCCCACACCAAAAGAAATCAGTTCTGGCAAGAAAGCTCCACTGTGCCTTGATGGTACTGTTGATAGGATGGCTTGGGCTAGGCCAGGCACGTCCCAGCGATGTTCTGCTGGCTCAGATACCAGGGACAGACGACTGAGCTTCATTACTCTATCAGCTTCTTGGCCTTGAAGAAGCGACGCAGGTAGAAGACCTGCCAGGTGGCTAGTCCAATGAGGCAGAACATGGAAAAGATGCTGAAATACAGGACGCGGGTGTTTGTGGACTCTAAAGAAATAAAACAAAAGCATTGTAAATGGAAAAAGTAAATGGCTTCATTCAGTTGGCTAAACAACGGCCAGGGGAAAAGACAACTAATTAACCTCATTCTGTCCCTAGGTCTAAGAGCGCAAACAATTAAAGAAAGAAAGAAAGCAAAGATGGCTATGGTAATACACCTGTGATCAGAGCACTTGAGGCTAAGACAGGAGGATCTTGATCCAGGCCAGTTTGGGCTATGTACAAGATCTTGTTAAGAAAGCAGTCGCTGGGGATGTACCTCAGCAGCACACACTTCTTTTTTTTAGCATACACAAGGCCCTGAGTTCTATCTCCAGCACTGTTTTGTTTTGCTTTGTTTTTAATCCCATGTAAAACATTAAAAATTACACTTTGGTATGACTTTGCTACAAGCCAACCAAAAATACGGTCATTACATATCATGGAAAAAAATGTCATTCTTCTGAAAACTAGTCAGCTGGTTTACCTTTCAATAATAATAGACCTAAAGAAGCAATTTTCTTTCCCTAAGTCATATTCCAGTTTTCCCAAACTGAGATAAATGTACTCTAGCATTCAGTGTTCAGGATGTCTCCTTTATAGCTCGTTCACTCACTGAGAAATGAAAGCCATTCCCAACTCACCATTGGTGTCTCGCATCTCCTCTTCCCGCTTCTTCATGTAGGCAAAATCATTAACGATTGATTCTGAAAGGTCCTCAAGACGCCGTAACTCCACCTCCAACGGTTTGAGTTTCTCAACTTTTGCAATCTGGAAAAGATCAGAATTAGGACCTCACTCCCTGAAAAAGCTGCTCAAGTAAAGAACACCAAGCATAAAATCAAAACAAGACATCTAAGTGGGAGGGTTTGTAGGGCAGGAACTAGCCAGTGTTGGAAGGGGGCCAAGAGACAGGAAGGAGTGTGATCCAAATGCATTTACACACACATGTGCAACTGTCAAAGGTTTTAGAAGTTTACCACACTCAATTTTTCTTCTGTCAATCATCCTAAGATATTTTAAAATCCGGCTTTCTGCATTTCTCTACACACTGTATTTCTCCACCTTACATCTTAATTTGATCAGATCTCTTTACAATAGGTGTAGCAGTGGTACATGTAAACCCAGCACTGAGGAGGCGGAGGCTGAAAGATCACCAGGACAAGGTCAGCTACAATCCAAAAAAGACTCTTCAAGAAATGAGGCTGGGGATGCCGTAAATGGCTCAGTGGGTAGGTCACTTGCTATGAGAATCAGCGTACAAGAGCTCATCTCTAGCACCCATGTTTTTGAAAGCTGGGCATGGTAATTTACTCTTGAAACTTCAACTTTGCATTGTGGGGTAGAGACATGCAGAGGGTAGAGCTTAAAGGCCTGCCAGCCTAGCTGAAACATTGAACTTAAGGCTCAGTGACAGATACTGTCTCAAAAAAAAAAAAAAAAAAAAGAAAAAAAGAAAGAAAGAAAAGAAAAGAAAAAAGAAAAAAAAAAGTCGGAGATCAACAGAGGTAGGTGCCCAATGCCTCCCTCATGCACACCACTTATACACCAAAACAAAATAACCCCCTTCTTTATAGGTACAGTAAAATGGGAGGTTGTGAAGCAAGATAGTCAGAGATTTTCTTTCTCCAGATTCCTGACTGTAATAAAGCACTTTGTGTTGTTTTTTCATTCACTGTTAGGCAAGTCATCTTAGGTCAAATGTACATAGAAGAAAGCATGTATTCCTACAGCATCACAGAGTAACCAAAACCAAACAACAACAACAACAAAAACAAGAGGACCCTATTTGCACATATAAGTCACACAACACTGGGCTTTATTATACTTTGGAGCCAACAGAAACCCTACATTTGCTCAAAAAAACCACCCCAAGGTTTTTCTCCTTCCTTCCTAAAGTGATACAGCCAACTACGAAAACAAATCTCCAAAGACTCCCTGTATGCCAAGGAATGAAGGATGGAAGACTAATAAGCAGAGGTGCATAGCACATGAGCAAAAGTTTAATTGCTTAATGCTTGTTTTAAATCAGCTTATTTTTTCTATTTTTCATTACATTAAAAAAAGGCCAGGCATGGTAGCACATCCCTGTATCTGTACATCCAGAAGTGGAGGAAGGAGGTCTAGGTAATCCTTGCCTAGTTGCACCAACAGTTTGAGGTCAGCCTACAGATACAGATATTTGTAGCTGTATTCAAGTCACCGACAATACAGCCACTCATGCTCATGGTTTACTTTCAAATGGATCAACAACCCTCCTCCCCCAACAGGGTTTCTCTGTGTAGGCCTGGCTGTCCTAGACTCACTCTGTAGACCAGGCTGGCCTCAAATTCACAGAGATCCACCTGCCTCTGTGGGATTAAAGGTGTGCTCCACCTCTGCCCAGCTCAAGACAAACATTACCAAGCATAAAAACATAATCATTCAAAACTTTAAAAGAAACCAGCTTTACATATCAAGTACATCAAAAAGTACTGCTAGGTTGACAGTGACAGGCCCCTAAGTCGTCACTGGATGCCGATCTCTTCACACTGGAAAATGCTAGCTGCTTCATCAAGTATCTGGTAGCTGTGTGAGATTTAACCAGCAGTTAAATGTTCTCTGCTAAAAAAATTTAATTAGTCAGAGACAGAGAATAAAAATCCAAAGTCTATCTTGACAGCTCCTTAGTTCCCTTTCAGTCCCCATGTCCCCTTTCAGAGGCAGCTATGTTTACCAACTTAGCATGAGGTTTTTCAGACCCTGTTAGAAGATAATACAGTGTTTACACTTTTGTAGCTTTTCTAGCTGAGGGTCCTGAGTTGCCATAAAGTGCACAAAATTCCCCAAAGCTGGGTGTCATGGCATGTCTTTATTTAGCACTCAGGAGGCAGCAGTGGGCAGATTTCTGTGAGTTCAAGGCCACACTGGTCTACATAGTGAGTTCCAAGACAGCCAGAGCTACATGGTGAGACCCTGTCTCAAACAACAACAGACCCAAAACCAACCAACCAAAACCCCCAGGGAAAGGGTACCAATGAAATATATGATAAACCAAATTTAGTCTGTTTAACATCTTCCCCCTGCTCTGTGCTTCCCCATCCAAAGCTTCCTGAATGAGACAGAGAAAGGCAACAGTATGAAACTTCTTAGACATCAATTATTTAAGGGTCCCCAAATAGAAACTTGCAAAAAGGAACTGGAAGTGAAACTGTGGTTGTGCTCTGCCAGCCAGATGACAATAGCCAAAGGCTCAAACTCAAAAAAGCATCCATATAAAGGGTGGACCATGTAGTAGAGCTGCCCTTAGTCTGTCCTCAATCTTTGCAGCATTCCTTTCTCAACTGAATAAGCAATACATAAATGCTCTCTGCTAAAAATTTTTAATTAATCAGAAACAGAGAAGAAAAATCAAAGTCTACCTTGACGGCTCTTCAGACCCCAATTCTCCACACCGCAAAGGCAGCTATTGTTATAAACTTAGTATATTCTTTTCTTGTCCATGCTAGAAGATATACGGTGTTTACACTTTTGTGTCTATGAAAGCATACCGCAAAATACAAAATAAGCTGTTTTTACTAATGGTCTATACTCTCCCGGGTTCTATGGCTCGCTCTTTTCCAAATGCGCCCACTGTGGATTCATCTCAGTCTAAATGGCCACATGGCGCGCCACACTGCTTACTCACCATTCTGATCTGCGGCCCTTCTCGAGAACTGCGCTACCAGTCTTTATGGCTCTCCATAACTAATCAGTCAATTATGACTCTCTAACTTGATTTTATTTCACAGTGAAATCTAAACTAAACCCCCATCCTTCTTTCAGAAATTTTCAGTCTACTATTAGTGGGATAAAGATTTCATTAATTTTTTTTTTAAAAGAAAGGCTTATTTTTGTTAAAACTTTGCTCTTGATATTAATTTAAAATTCAGAAAATATACATAAGTACATATGTGTATGAACAAATATATAAACAAAACCTGCTGCGTCGGTTGAAAATAACAAACCAACAAATAAATTACAATACAATTCAGAAAACCTACAAGAAACCACAGGAGGAACCATTTGTTGGGACAGGCCACGCAGGCCAGCTTAGTGACAGCTACATGGAAGACCTCTTAGGCAACTTAGTGAGATCCCATCTCAAACCAAAGTAAAAAGAGGGCTCAGTGGTAGAGCACTGGTCTAACATGCACTGGGCCCCAACTTCAGTCCTTAGTACCAGAAAAAGGCAGGGAAGGAGAGAGGAAGAAGGTGGTAGAGGGAAAGAGAGGGAGGAGGACAGAGGGAAGGAAGGAAAGAGGGAGGAAGGCTTACATTAAATGGGGGGTGAAAAAAGCAACCTGACTAGCCCATTTAACACATGTTCAGAATGGGTTATTTTACCCCTTACAGTGTCTTTCAATCACAGAAAGCACTATTGTACGTCTTTAGCAAAGGCACTAAATCTAGAGACATGAAGTAACTTCTCAAGGTCTCACAGAGTGGTGGAACTGAGACGAAAGCCAGCCTGTCAGAATGCATACTCACTCTGTAGGGTAGCAGTCGGAGAAGAACACCAGATGACTCCACTAGGGCACTCCTGATCAGATGTGAGTTAAGAGTAGGGTGTACAACCTGCAGCCCCAGTACTCAGGAAGCCAAGGCTAGAGGCTGGCTGGAGGTAAAGCCAGAAGATCAGAGGCTCTAGGGCAGCCTGGCCTACCATACAGTAAGCGTGAGGTGAGCCTAGGCTACATGAGACTCTACCTAAAAACAAACAAACAAACAGATGGATAAAGCACCCTCCCCCCAAATTATACTATGCCAGAGGGGTTCAGTTAAGTTTTTCAGACTAGTAAAGCTTGAGAACTTTCCAGTTTTCCCACTGCTACTATCCTCATGGTTTTTTTGGAGAGGCATGGGGGGGGGGGAGGGAAGCAAAACTTTAAAAGAATTCCATGTGCATTTTCCAGAAGACCCTCTTTTCACTTGCCCAGGACTTTATACGCTAGTCAGTACAAATCTAAAAAGAAACCTCAAGGCTGGCATGCAGCTTGACTGGGGGAATGCTTGACTATTACGCATGAAATCTTGGGTTTGCTCCCCAGTGCTGCAAATAAGTAAAATTACACTTGTTCAAAAGAAAATGAAAACCTATCACCACCCCTAACTGCTGCTCTGCTCATCTAAATGTCTGACTTAATGCTCTAAGATTCTGAAAGAACACCGCTTATATGTTTCTCAAAGACAGACCAGTATTCTATTTTTTTCTTCTAAGGCTGGAAATAGGGTATTATTCCCATAACTTGATAAAGGCAGGCCATGACAATATGTAACACAAATATTCCACTAGGGGGTGCCACTCTCCCGACACACTACACATAGCCATTAAGCGATCAAAGGAACAAGGTACTCATTTTGCAAGTCCCTCATTTTACAGAGGAAAAAAACTAAACATTCTATAGTCATTCAGCTTTTTAGTAGCAGGCTAAGGTTTTCAGTGGCAGGCATTTATTTACCATCAATACTGCAAAGCTTGGGTGTAAAATAAAACCCAAGAACACAATCCTCAAATTCAAAAGCACACAATCTCATTCTGCCCAATTCTACCTACCTGTGTTGACTATGAAGACCCCTTCAGCCACCCTGTCCATGGCCACTCCCTCTCCCTAACCCTGAAGTGATGACTGGCACAGTGAACACTCACACGCGCTCATTTGCACATTACTGTTTTGACTCGTCTCTCAAGCCTGAACTCAAGGAGGTTACCTAATACGCAGCACTGTGGCCCCTTAAGCAAGCGCTCTGCACCTTTCTTCCCTAAAAGCCCACTGCCCAGAGAAAGCCCTCTATCTACCATTTCTACCACTCTAATGTGAATAGTCCATATTGCACAGAAAACAACTAAAAGCCATGTGGCCTTTCCCTGACTATGCGTCTTCAGAGCATCAAGAAATTGGGCCCTTCCTAAACTGCATCCATGTCTGTCACTATGATGATGACTTAATCCAGAGTTCATTGTAATGGTACTTATCTGTAATGGTACTTAGAAAAATGTTAACCTCCAAGTAAAACTAAGAACAAGTAAACTCAGCTGCTTCAAGATCCATGAAAAAAGCTTCTTGCTATAAGCCAAATTCAGTCAAATTAACGTGCTACCTTCATGCCCCGCCTCAAAAAAACAAATCAGCTCCCATAAGCTCCAAAGGCAAAGAAATAAATGTGAGGGACATGTAATCTAACACAAGGCAAAGAAAAAGAAAGAGTTTTGTGGACCAATCTCCAGGCACAGGAGAGGTGTGCAGATCACAGGCCCATTCACAACCAAGAGGCTGTCAAAGCTGGGCTCAGATTAGAACCCCAGGTTCAGAAATTTGAGTGCTCTTGTTTATTTCTGTCACAATCATTTGGTCCAGGATGGGTAGGAGTGGGAGGTAAACCCCTCAAGCTGATCAGCCACGCTTCCTTATAGACTTACTCATGTCCTGTCCTTAGAATGTGCAACTGGTGTATGGACGCAGAGTCCTTCCTTCCTGACAGCATTTGGAGAGCTACAACACCTGGGAAGTCCTCAGCTGTGGCTCAACTGTGTTCTGGGGCATCAACTGGTGGAATGACAGGCTAACCGAACGTAGATAAACAGGACTTCCTCACGTTGGGAATGTGGACACCCACAGTAAGAAGGACGTGCACAGTCAGGAGTTACGGGACAAACTATTTGCAGGTTGCCTATCTCTGCAAATAGCTACTCCAGTTCACAGAAAACAAGCTGCTTTAAAAAGTTAGGAAACAAAAAGGCTAGATTCATATATAGAATCTAAGAGATGTTCCCATCTAAGGGGCAGAGGCAAGGCAGTCCAGAAGTTCAAGGATCAAACATCAATTTCTGTGTACAGAACACTGTTTCTTTTTACATTACAGCAAGTATTCTGTCTCCCAAATATCACTTGTATTAAGACTATGTAGTAATTTTACTAATAAAGTCCCTCATAACATTTCAAATAGGTTAATATGCTACCCTGTCCCACTATTAAGCTGGGTGTGGCGATACAGGCTGGCAGTCCTAGTACCTAGATGGTTGAGATTAAAGGCATTGATGGTTCGAGCCCAGCCTGGGAAGCTACATAGTGAGCTCCAGGCTAGCCTGGGCTACATGGTGAGGTTCTGTCTCAAACAATAAGGTATTACTGAATTTTACAAGACAAAAGAGGATTTCAGAACTGAGTCCACATTCTTAAGATGCTAGATGTGAAGAAAATTAAAGAAATACACTGTCTTCCTAATGCCAAGTGGTTCAGATCCTTTTGGGATAAAGGATTTCTATTACCTTTAGGGTTTAAAATTAAATGCCTCAAAAACTCTAAATATGCTCAGCACTCTCTGGCAGTTACCCAGGAACAAAATACTTCTGTTATCCTCATCTCACCAGGGAAGCTATTAGCCTAGGACTAGGCACAGCTATTTCTAAGCAAGGTCCAAGGAGTCTAATAGCTAGCATAGATTCAAAAGGACCAGTTTCAGCTTGTCAGAGCTACTCTGCCTTTGCTTCAATCTGCTTGACTGCTGGGAGCTGGAGAGGGGAAGTCATTAAAGAAAGTGGCAAGGAAGAGTTGGTGGTTAGGAAGCAGAACGTTAGAGCTGTGTTGTAATCATGTGCGTAAAAAGCTTAGGACACAGCAGACATCAGAAGCAGGAAACAGGCAAGGGAAGCGATGTAGTTCCTTTCCGCTAGGGATTCCCCTCTTGTGTTAAGCAGAAGGTCAAGTAGACAAACTCTTTTCAGTGTTAGTGACACCTAAGGATGTTGGAGATGTCAGGAATTACCCCGGTATGTGGAATGATAGGAGCATCCATACCATTCTTTATAAAAATCCACAGGAATGCCACTGTTTTGAGGAGACCATGGCATGTTTTCAGTTTAGTAGGGCTTCAGGTACCCTTTTTTAATACATACATGCTTAATGACAGAACTAAGCTACAACAGGTTATACAGTAGGAAATAATGTCTCTGTTTCAGAGACTGATCTATGGTTGGAAAAGCAGCATCAATGATGCCCTGAAAACACTGTACCTATTCTTGTAATTCAAAAGAGCTATATTTTTAACACCTCCAAGGCTCAGGGAACATGGCAGAGGAACAGAAAGAAGGTACGCTCTAGAGCACAGACAGGAGTGCTGTGAAATGCTGTCTGCTAAGCCTAACATGGCGCTTGTGCACACAAACTCACAACAGCTGGCCAAGACCTGAGCAAGATCAAGCCAGTCAAAATCCCAACATGGATGAGAGTGGCTCAGGAGTGCCCGACCCAGCTGAGGAGCTGCTGGCTGCAGACGGCTGCTGGGAGACACAGACAGAGTCATGTTCGCTGGGAGCATGACCATTGCTAGGCTGGCCATGTTCCACTGTTAAAGGTGGCCGTGCCCCACACTCATGTGCATATGATGTTAGTGACAGCACTAACCAGGTTCTCACCTTGTGGGTTGTGACCCTTGGAGGGTACTGAACAACCCTTCACACAGGTCACCTAAGACCACTGGAAAACACAGATATTTACATTACAATTCATAACAGTAGCAAAATTAGTTATAAAGTAGCAGTGAAAACACTTTATTGGTGGGGGAATGGTATTAGAGGGTTGCAACCTTATATAGGCTGAGAACCACCGAACTGAACTGAATTCAGTGGGCTATAAAAAAGAAGACATGAACTTAAAAGATGTGTTTGGGAAGGTCTGCAGGGATTGGAGTGAAGAGAGTAGGGGGATGTGGTCAAAATACACTGTGTACATACATATGTGAATTTCGCAAAGAATAGAAAGTTATATAAAAATAGCCGCATTCTTAGTATTTAATATCTCACAATAGCAGCTTAACATGTTATTATTTCAGTATAATTAAGATTCTTCAGTATAATTAAGATTTCACTTTTGCCAGGTGCTGGTGGTGCACACTTTTAATCCTAGTACTTGGGAACAGACAGGTGGGTCTTGGTGAGTTCAAGGCCAGCCTGGTCTACAGAGTGAATTACAGGACAGCTAGGGCTACACAGAGAAACTCTGTCTTAAGAAATACACACACAGAGAAACAGATTTCACTTATAAACTCATCAAACAGAGGCTCTCCTGCTTTATTTCTTTTAATTAAACAAGCTGGAGATACAAGCAATTTAGTCTCTACTGGGAACTGTCTTCTATTCATTACTGCATCATTTGCTTGCTCTAGCTACTTCTTCCAAGTAACTCTGGCCTCACTCAATTAAATATGTAAACAAGAGAAAAAAGAAAACTCTGTGGACTTACAATCATTACGATACCACTTCCTGATGCACAAATGGCCAATTACTTCCTGTCTGCTTCCATTTTAGTACATTTCCTTCCAAAGTCTTGACAGAGCAATGTCTGTTTATCATTCCTAAAATTCTAGATCACTTTAAGCAACTTTTCTTCATTTATTTAGAACACACAAAAATGCCCATTTCTAGTATTCTATAATACTTCCTAGCAGAATATAATTTTTCTTTCTTTCTTTGGGTTATTTGAGACAGGGTCTTTCAATATAGCCCAGGTTGGTCTAGAACTTGCCATGCAGGCAAGGCTGGCTGCACACTTGTGGTGACCCTCGCACCTGTTCCTCTAGGATCACAGGTGTGCACAAGAGCCTCCTTCAATTTTCTACTCATTATTAAGGTCCCTTCTCACTTGCAGCTTTTTATGCCATTTTGCTTTCTTCCTTAAGTCTGAAATTACATGAACCGGAGGTTACTTTTTGGCTATTATTTCTCAAAAAAAAACAGCACTGCTTTTAGGATATGTCTTTCCACTAAAAATAACCTGATCAAGAAGATTCCTTTCAGCTGTGCCCAATAGCTTCTCTCTCAGTTGATTACGTATCCAGTCAACTCAGACTGGACCATCACAGTTAGTATAATTGCTGTTTAAAGACAAGAACTACAGACTGTGTTATCAAGATAAATTTGGTCTAGCTGTCCATGAAAATGCATCTGTTGAGACAGAAGTAAGTTCAGTCCTTCTAGATCTGTTTAGCATAATAAACTAACTCCTGAAAAAGAACTAGGACTGTTATTCCAAGTTTTTCTATCCCTTCACTAAGTTACCTTGAAGAAAGATTTAGTCCTGAGACCTTATTACCCCACCTAGGAAATGTTGAGAAATTTAAAGCCTAAGTTATAATACTGTCTTTAAGTTTTTTTTCAATAAATATGATTTTTATATTATACACACACACACACACACACACACATACACACACACACACACACACACACATATGTTAAACCATAATGGTTAGTAACAATATTGTAGTCTGAGTTGAAACATTTTTTTCTAATTAGAGTAAAACACAAAAATAAACTTCACTCTGCTCTTTAAAAAACAAACAAACAAAGCATTGCTGTTCAAGACTAAACAACACTGAATCTAAGTCCTAAGATAAACACCTACCTGTTGGTTCAGGGGGAGAAAAAAAAAAAATCTTAGGAATTAAAGAAAAAAAAATCTTTCTTTTGACTAATTCTAATTTTAAAAAGGTGTGTGTTTGTGTCTTCTGCCCCAGAATGCTAATGGCCTGAGTGAATTCTTTACCACACCAACATACACGTATACAGACAGTTGGTTCCGTCCCCTGGCTGTAAACACAGCCAGAATTATTGTTCAAGTCTGTTGATATAACCTTTTTATCACTAGGACCATAGCTGGTTGTCACATATCTGCTGAGAAAAGCCACAACTTTCTGGCAAAGTGTAGCCCATTGGCCTGATTAGGGCACACAAACCCCACAGCCCCAAATGCTACTCCGTCTTGTGCCTGTCAGAGCAGACATACCTCTTCATAATTTTTCGCCTCCACTCCATGCTTCATGTCTAGAATCACGAGTTGGTCAGGTATCCGCCCTGTTCCTGAAAAAGAAATCAAAAGATTCATTGTGCAGAATACTTAAAATTCCGGGAAATCACCACCCACCCTCCCTCTCCCTAACCCCTATCTGCTCAATAGAAGGAAACAGTCATAACTCCTCCCCGCTGTTCTGCAGCAGCAAAGTCCTGGCTAAAATCACCAGTACTGCAGACAAAGCCTCCATCTGTGCAGCCGCTGGAAAGCAAGCAGAGCATGCTGCTGGCAAACGTCTCTGAGCAGGACACAAGAGACTGTGGCTGGTACTGAGGGCAGATCTGGAAAAAGAAAACTCACAGCCTTGCTGGACTGAGAGACATGGAAATCACAACAGTGTGAACTGAGTGGCACGGAGATCAACAAGGAGTGGGCACCATTTCTACACCTCAAAAACAATGCTCTAGCAAACTGAGAGACAGTTGAGGTTTCTTAGGATTACTTGAGTATACTAAGTTTAGATTACTTAAAACAAACTTCAGCACTGAGAATGTAGGTCTTAACTAATATTCTACTTTGATTCAAACATTTTGGTCAAGGTAAAGTCTATCTTAATATGTGAATAAAAAGTTATAGGGATATTCCTATTAAGCATTTGAGAGAAAGCGCAAAAATGGAGGAACAAAAGCCAAATTTTGTCTTGACTATAACTATCGGGGATAGTTCTTAGAAGGAAATGTCTATCTGGGATAAAATGCCCAAGCAATGCAGTAATTATAGTAGAAAAGTAATCTGATTTGCTGATCTGAATTAAGACACTAAGCAGGAAAAAAAAAAATACTCAAAAATCCCCAGAAAACTGTTGACAATTTCCTGGGGTTTACTATTTATAGAATGAAAAACTGCCTGCATGAAATTAGAAGTCTTAGGCAAACCTAGCACTGTTCAAGTGTGTTCAGGTGCGCCTTCTTGATGCCATGAGCCATAGGGAACTTGTTACTGTACCCGCTGCTGCCTGAGAGACAGCAGAGGTTTTCTGAAGTTGACTGAAGTCAACTCAGACAGTATGATGGACTAGAGCCTCACCAGTGAGACTTTACAAAGGTATAATCTGCCTTCAAGTGACAGAGCAGACAGACACAGCACGCACCAGCTGTGGTTAAAACGTGAAACACTGTAAAAGTTTAAATCCAAATCCCCAGCTCAGATAATCCCAGCTGTGGAACACAGGTTACAGAAGAAGCGAGCTCTGGGCTGACGCTGATAAGCTGTTAGCAAACATCTGAGGTCGAGACTGGAGCCAAACATTCTAGACAAAAGACGAAGCATGGGGACAGGGTCAGATATGAACTAAGCATGGCCTTATTTTTTTTTTAATATTTGTATTTATGTGTCTATGTGTATGTGGAATCCAGATGAGGGTGTCAGATCCTCTGGAGCTGGAGTGACAAGTGGGTCTGAGCAGCCCAATTCAGATGCTAGAAAAGTTTCTCTGACAGTAGCAAACATTTTTAACCAATAAGCCATCTCTGTAGCCCCTCCCTGCTTTTAACACAGGGTTTCATGGAGCCCAGGCTAGCCTAGAACTCAGTTCATAGCTACTAACCCTGACTGTGACCTCCTGATTCCCCTTCTTTCACTTCACAAGTGTTGGGATTACAGGTATGAGTCAGATGTGCATGGCTGAATATGTTTAAAAAGACACTACAGAACAACTTTTGGAGAGACTAGAACTTGCAAGCAAAAAGAGAAGACAGTATAGGCGAGATGCTGTGCAAACAGGAAAGCCTAAGCTCAAATCACCAGAACCACATAAAACCCAGTCACGGTGGTACATATCTCCCATGGGCATAAAGGCCAAGTCAAGAGAGCCCTTAGGTGCCCTCAGGTCCTGGCATACTCTGCAACAAACAAGGTGGAAGCAAGGACAAAGACCTGCAGTGGGTTGTCCTCTGATCATGTATCTGTTGTGGCATGCAGGTCTCTGAACTCACATATGCAAATTCTCAGTGCACACACAGACACACAGACACACAGGCACACACACATACACATCCATATACCTGTGCAAAATTTTTATACACACAGAGAACCAAAACCAAACAAACAACACCCCCAAAACCATCCAAAACTCAAAATCCCACAAACTCAAAACAAACTAAGACCACCACAGATGCTTTCTGAATATTTAAACCAAGTTTACAATCAAGGTAGCCACAGCAGCCTCTGCCCAAATCCCGTGTGTACTCCTGAGAGTGACATTATCCATAAATACGATACAAATCTTTGCTTTTCTTCCTCATTTAGAAGGTTAAGAGGCAGGCAAGAATGAAGGGTCATAGTTAAGAGTACTCAATGCTCTTGCACAGGACCTGGAACCTTAGTTTCAAGTACCACATGACATCTCACCATCACCCTTAACTCCAAATCCCGAGGATCCTATGACCTCTTCTGACCTCCTTAGGCAACAGGCATGCGTGCAGCGCACATACACACATAAAAACTCTAAAAACAAACAAACAAATAAACAAAGACCCAAGGAGGTGAGGTCCTGGTTAGTGTTTGGGAAGAGAAACCTCAACTGAGAAAGTGCCTTCATCAGATCGCCTGTAGGTAGGTCTTGGGGCATTTTCTCAATTAATGAAGGATGTGGGAGAGCACACCAGGGTGCTGCCACCCCTGGGCAGGTGGTCCTGAGTGCTATAAAGAAGCAGGCCGAACAAGCCATGGACAGCAAGCCAGAAAGCATCATTCCTGTGTGGTTTCTGCATCAGTTCCCGCCCTGGCTTCCCTTTTTGATGGACTGTAAACTGTAAATGAAAGAAACCCTTTCCTCTTCAAGGTGGTTTTGGCTAGTATTTCATCACAGCAGTAGAAAGCCAACCAAGTGAGGTTAGAGCTCAGCGGTAAAGAAATTACCATTCATGCCCAAAGCCCTGGGTTCCATCCCTAACATTGAAGGTAGGCAGTGCAGGAATGGTGGCACACACTTATCATGCCAGCACTCAGGAGGCTAAGGCAAAAGGATCACTGGTTCAAGACCAGCCTAGGCCACATAGTGATATAAACTTAAATAACTATAGTCTTGCTTGATCTAAGTGATTGGATTTCTGTGTGTCAGAGCACCACCCCAAAAATGAAAGGCACACAATCTTCACTGTGGCAAAACAAACAAACAAACAAACAAACAAACAAACAATAAAACCCCACCTTTTCTCTCCTATTTTTGTTTTGTCTTTAAATTTAATTTTCTTTTTTTTTTTTTGCTGGATGTGATGGCACATGCCTGTAATCCCAGCACTCTAGGAGGCAGAGACAGGCAGAACTCTGTGAGTTTGAAGCCAGCCTGGTCTACAAAGTGAGTCCAGAACAGCCAGGGCTACACAGAAAAACCCTGTCTCGAAAAACCAAAAATAAAATAAAATTAATTAATTAAATATTTTTGAAGATGCTCTCACACTGTAGCCCAGGATGACCTCAAACTCAACAGTAATCCTGTGGCCTCAGTTTCCTGAGTGCTGGGACTGTAGGTGCAAGTTACTATGCCTGGTTCTTGAGCATTCTGTCTACCAAAGTTTTCCCTTTCTGTGTGTCACAGCATAAAGCATTAGCACTTTCCAAGGCCAAGTAAAACCCCCAAACCACGAGCCTCTGGCTGACCTGAGTATAAACTATACAATTTCTTGTGCAGAATAGTTATCCTATTTCCTTGGCTGATATGAAAAAAGGCTTAAAGGATCTTTAATGTTTGTAAAACAAATAAACAAAACCTTCTGAGTAATACCTCTCTCTGCATCTGCCTGTCAAACGGATAATCAATTTTCTGTTTTCCGAGATTTTATTACAGCAAACTCGGGAAAGCAGTTCCTTTACTGCTCCAGGCCTGGGCTCTTACACTACACAGGCACAGCCTCCCCATTACCAGTATCTGCTATGGGCATGGTCTGTGGATGCTGAACCTATACTGACACATTATCATCCATAGCACATGTGATAGTGGAATCAATGGACCATGATATTTATATCACTATAGTACCAGACAGGAGGTTCCACAGTCCTAGAAACCCTCTGTGCTATACTTCATCAACCCTTTATTCCACCCAGACAATCTTTTAGAAGATTCATCAAAGGCTATAAAGCGTTGGGTCTCTGCCTCAGAACAAACAAGGACCAAATGAAAGTAGAAATCGAATGCTACTGCAGCAGGTAGCTCTGCAGAGCTGAAGAAGAGGATTTGTGACTACTTACCCTTGCTTTCAAAGCACACTTCAAACATGTCATAGTCTTCCGTGGTGAAGGCAAACTTCCCCTTAGTTGCATCCTCCTTGGCATACAGAATATGGCCAGCAGAGTCTGTGATCTAAAGATGCAATAAAGAACAGTTATTTAATAATGAACTTGAAAGAAGGGCAATTATGGAAACTGGGGAGACAGAGTTACAAGATAAAAGATAGCCAGGGGTTTGGGCATTGTTGAGCTGAAAAGGACTTACACAAAGCTCTGGGCTTGATCCCCAGCACCATATAAAAACGGTGTATTTGGGCAATGCACACCAGTAACCTCAATACTGTCCAAGTGGATGAAAAAGGATCTGAAAAGTTCAAGCTATCCTTAACTACACAGAGAACTCAAGACCAGTCAAGTCTATATGAAACCTTGACTCAAAAAACAAAACAAACTAAAAAGACAAAGAGGGGCTGGAGAGAGGGCATGTACTGCTCTTTGAGCACATGAGTGGAGTTTCCCCGTACTCACGGTCCAGTGGCTAACAACCGTCTGTAACTCCAGCTCCAGGGATCTGCTGCCTCTAGCCTTCTAGGGCACTTGCACTCATGTGCACACACCGCACAGACACACATCTACACATAACTAAAATTATAGCACTTATTTATTTATCTTTTTTAGTTTTTTTCAAGACGGGGCTTCTCTGTGTAGTCTTGGACTTGCTTTGTAGACCAGGGTGTCCTCGAACTCACAGTGATCCACAGTGATCTGTTTGTATGTATGTATGGGCACATGTGGAAGGCATAAGACTTAGTTTTTCCTTCCCCACGTGGTTCCCCGAGATCTAACCTGGATTGGAGCCATCTCATGAGCCATCTCACTGTCCCTAAAATCTGTTGACAGTATAGGACCCATATAACAGACCCAGACAATGTTCCAGGTACACAGTCTCCTGGCAAAAACTTCACATTACAGAATGTAATCTTACTTATTCCCTAAAGAGAGACCTGTCTCTCTCTCTCTGTCTCTCTCTGTCTCTCTCTCTCTCTCACACACACACACACACACACAAACAGGAAAAGAAAGGTACAAAAAGCACATTTGTTATATAAAGCAGCAAATCTTGAGAGGGCAAGATTGAAAGGGTCAGAGCAGGCTTAGGACACTTGACTATACAAAAGGAAAAGCCATGTGTATATATGATCTGTTCCTGCAAACATGCTAAGTATGCAATGGTGGCTGAAGAGAAGGCTCAGAGTTTATGAGCACATACTGTTCTTTTTTTTTTTTTTTACCTTTTTAAATTTTTATTTTTTTAATTTTTTATTAATTACACTTTATTCATTTTGTATCCCCCCATAAGCCCCTCCCTCCTCCCCTTCCTATCCCACCCTCCCTCCCCTTTCTGCATGCATGCCCCTCCCCAAGTCCACTGATAGGGGAGGTTCTCCTCTTCTTTCTGATCTTAGTCTATCAGTTCTCATCAAAAGTGGCTGCATGGTCCTCTTCTGTGGCCTGGTAAGGAGGCCGCTCCCCCCTCAGGGGGAGGTGATCAAAGAGCAGGCCAATCAGATTATGTCAGAGGCAGTCCCTCTTCCCATTACTATGTAACCACTTGGACACTGAACTGCCATGAGCTACATCTGTGCAGGGGTTCTAGGTTATCTCCATGAATAGTCCTTGGTTGGAGTACGAGTCTCTGGGAAGTTCCCTGTGTTCAAATTTTCTTGTTCTGTTGCTCTCCTTGTGGAGTTCTTACAGAGGCCTTAAGTTAGGTTTCCAGTACTCAGTCAGATAGCTCCCAACTATCTGAAAACACACACACACACAATACAAATAAAAAAATTAATCTTAGACTTGGAAGATAAGCCAAACTTTCTCCACAATAAGTAGTGGCTTCCTTATATTAAACTTGATATGCTAATGTCATTTGTTAAAATAAAATTCTTAGCCAGGTGTGGTGGCACAGGCCTGTAATCCCAGCACACAGGGAGGTAGAGGCAGGCAGATCACTGTAAGTTTGAGGCCAGCCTGGTTTACAAAGCAAGTCCGCAAGTCCAGGATAGCCAAGGCTACACAGAAAAACCAAGGTCTCAAAAAAAAAAAAAAAAAAAAGAAAAGAAAAAAAGAAAAGAAAAGAAAGAAAGAAAGAAAGATAGAAAAAGAGAAGAAACATTTTACATGTTAAGCACATAAAAATATTGATAGATTGTTTTTTGATCCATCATTCATGGAGGTAAAAGCACTTTTTCTTTTGTTTGGTTGTCATTTGAGACAGCGATCTTGGCTGTCCAGGAACTCACAGGCATGTACTACTGTGTACAAGCATGAACTGCTGGCTAAGTAGAAGTACATTTTACTTAGAGTAGTTAATTTTGAATTAACTCTTTACACACAGTCTCTCACACACAGTTTTTGTTTGTTTGTTTACATCTACAAATTTATTTTGATAAGGGGCAGGGTCCATACATACATGTGGAAGTCAGAGAGGGCAATGTATGAAGGTTGGTTTTCTACTACAGGAATTCTGGGAAGCAAACTCAAAACAGCCTTTTAAAAAATGGTTCTTCTATTTTCTTAATTTTCTACAAAGGCATATGCTACTTAGTATTAAAAATAATAAAGTTATTTTATTTTGGAAAAATGATTAACTAAAGAAAGTTAACTTATTAGACAAAACTGAAATGATGTATTACTAAAACTCCCAAATTCCCCAATAACACCAGTTAATATCAGTTCAGTGTCTCTGTTTTTCACATCATTCATTAATATGTGAAACATTTAAGATACTGAGATCTAAGCCAAGTGGTAATGGCGCACGCTTTTAATCCTAGCGCTCTAGAGGCAGAGGCAGGCAGATGTCTGTAAGTTTAAGGCCAGCCTGGTCTACAGAGTGAGTTCAGGGACAGCCAGGGCTACACAGAGAAACTGTGTACAAAACAAAACAAAATAAACAAAAATCTATGGTTACTGGTAAATGAGGGAAAGGGTTAGAAATAAGAAAGCTTCACCGTTCGTTCATTCGTTATCATTTTGCATTTCCTTGATGATTAATGATGGTGGACATCGTTTTGTGTATCTATTGGCTTTTGGTATGAAGTGATGACATATGCTAATGAACTGGGTATATCAAAGCATCAACACTGTATATACAACTTCCATTGTATCAATTATACCAAAATGAAGCTGCAAATAAAATGAAACAGAAAGAGGACAGATGGAATGTAATGCAAAGAACCACTGTTGCAGGTGCACAGGATTATGGCACACCAAGGTGACTTTGGGAGGATAAACATTGACCAAGGGAAGAAGAGAGGTAAAGAGACTCAGGGCAGCTGACAGTCCTCTCAAATGCTATATAGGACTGTTCATCTGCATTTACATCTTTGAGAAATTAGCAGACAGGTACGTGGGTAAAACAATCTTGGCAAAGGAGCATTTAGCCCTGAAGATTTGTTCAAGTCTCTGTTCATGGGATACTTTTCCTGAATTACCAGCTAAGGAGAAAAGCAAGAAAGCAAGCACACAAACTACTTGATAACTCTGACTATATCCATATTGTAAAGCAAAAAGGTTTAAAAACTAGTCAAATCCCAAACTCAGGTAGCTGGTGTGGTACTACACCTCCTTTCTTCAGAATCAGCTCAGCCACTACGCATTTTCCTACAGCCAGCCTCCCAAAAGCACACTGACAACTCTTAAGGACTGTTCAAAAGGGCAGACTGCAGAGATGGCTCAGTGGTTTAGAGCACTTGTTGCTTTTGCAGGGGACCTGGGTTTGACTCCCAGCACCCACATGTAAGCTCACAACTACCCATAACTCTACGTCCTTGGGCACCAGGCACACATGCACTATGGCATACATGCATGCAGAGAAAATAGTCATACATATAAAATAAGATAAATATGAAAAATTTCAAAAGGCAGACTATAGGAACAAAGCTGATGTGAAAACACCAATTTAGGTGAGTCTCTTATGAATGAGGTCTCACACAACACAGAACTTTTCTAAGGTGAATCTGGGTAAGAGATTTCATTTTTGTTGATGCCACTAGTTTAAATCTAAAGGGAGAAGGATGCTAAGATGTGTTTCATCCTATGACAACCAGGAGAGGACAGCAGGGAATATGTGTTACGCGTACAGCAGTGAACACTCAGGTTCCATCGTCTCCATGCTCAGGCAAGGACGGAGAGCAGGTCTCTGGCTAGACAAACACCTCACTTTAACAGCATTTACAGTATCTGGCACAATCGCCCACCCACCTTATTTTCTGCAAGAGATTATGATCATCTTACTTTCTCCTAGAATATTAAAAGTGTCCTTCAATGATTTTTTTTTAATTTAATGAAAGGAGCCTTTCCAGATTGTAAAAGGACTTAAATGTAGGTCATAAATCTCTTACTAAAGCACAGTAGCAATGTTGCACGGAGTGATTTGGGACATGAATTAAGACCTAGTTATGTTCCTCTGAAGGACTCTACAATTCACACCTCCAAATGGTACTTAAAGGAATGGACACTGTGTAAAGGCCCCCTCCACACTGTGCTGAGAAACAACGATCATGCAAGCATCAGCTGCTCTGCTCCACCACATCTGAAAAACCATTAGAGGTTAAGGTCACTCTAGGGCAAAGGCTCAACTGCATTACTACAGGCTGAACGAAGGACCCACGCGTGTGCCTAGAGGTCAGAAGATGTTTGCATTACACCCTCTGAAGCTGGATTACAGACAGTTGTGAGGTACTGTGACGCTAAAGGGACTGAACCAGGTCCTCTGCAAAAGAAATGAAGGCTTTTACTGCTGAGCCATCTCTTCAGCCAATTGTAGAGTCACAGCTCACAGAAACCACGAGAATTGTTAAACACGCAGGTTTTTTTCTCCAAAGAGAGGAACGACACCTGTTCACCTGGAGTGGACGCTGCCTAACAACCCGGTATCTTTTGCTGCTTATAGGACCAGCCTTCACCGGAACCCCCCAAATCCTGAGCAAGCCTCTGGATCAACAGAACCCACCTTCACACTTGTTACAAGCCCTTCTTCCCTAGGCCCTAGTCCTGAACACTGTTCATCAGTCATCTCTCGTTCTTATGGCTGAGGTTACAGGTGCTTGGCTAAAGAGGTGTAGCTATGCCTGAAGCTTTGTTGTGATCATGTGGAAACTTTTCCCCAAAGTTTTACTGGGTTTAAATGTGTTAAAGATAAAGTGCTTAAAAAAAAAAAAAAAATAAATCGCTTGGTCAGACTCCAGAAGTACTTGACCCAGCGCCAGCTAAGTCATGCTGATCCAAGTTTCATTTTTACCTCATGAGGATCATTTCCTTGCCAGCTGTGACATTCGCAGGGACCTCCACACCAACTCCAACCCACTGCCGTTCATCAACATGAGTATCGCCTTCCAGAAATAACATGTGATAATGCTTAGTGTTCATTTGGGCATCACAGTTCCATCCCTATCACCTTACACTATCCCAACCATGGGAGGGTATTTATTTGGATACTTAGAAATAAAAAGCAATTGAACTTTCAGGTTCAACTGACTCATATGAACTGCTAGGCATTGTAACGGATCTTAATATTTCTCTAAAAACCAGTAAGTTTTATATCAAGTACAAGTAACTGCAGTTATTTAACAGCAAAGCTATTAAGTCTTGCAAACAAAGAAGCCAACAGGCCCCTCTTAACCCCAACATCATTATATAAACCAGCAGGTAGCTAAAATTAAGGAAGAGGAAACTGGGCCAAACTCAGTGATTAATCAGAGCCAACAAAGACTATGGGCTGAAGTGAGGAATTGATTATTTATTGGTTTTCCAGGCAAGGTTCTGCCTTGCAGCACTGGATGACCTGGAATTTGCGTTAACCCTCCTGCCTCAGTCCCTTACCACAATCCAAGCAAATGATGCTGCTTTTTGTTTTGTTTGTTGTTTGGCTTTTCAAGACAGGATTTCACTGTGTAACCCTGGCTGTCCTGGAATTCCCTCTGTAGACCAGGCCATGAACTCAGAAATCTGCCTGCCTCTGCCTCCCAAGCGCTGGGATTAAAGGTGTGTGACATTAAGCCAGGTGCGTATGTTTTTAAACTTTCCCTTAATTACAAAATTTTGATTACATATCACCTGCTTTCCAGTAATAAGGTGTTTCTTAAATTCTACAGAATTACCCAGGCGACATGCTAAACTGCTATTGATTTTGCCTACTGGAATGCTAAATCTTTAGGGTCTGCTGCTATTGTTTGGAAGGCAGGGTCTAATGAATGTGGACTTAGCTGGGTTGAGTTCCAACTCAATTGACATCAAGCTTGGGTGATGTCACCAGCGGATCCTACTCCTGAAGCCTGCTCCTCAGTGCTGGGATTACAGCCATTAAGTCACCACGCACTATTATGCCTGACTAAATAAACAACAACAAAATACTTGTAATAATTACCACAGAATGCTCAGATTAAACAAAGGTAAATATTAAACTCTGAACTGGTTCATAAATGACATCATGGAATAAGAAGTTATAAATTTTGTTTCTAGATAACAGTTTCTAATGAAAAACAAACCAAAATTCACAACTTGAAAAGAGAGGAAAAAGGTGTTAATTATATAAGCAGAGTAGCTGCTGTCAAGACTACGTGAATACTCACACTGAAACCATCAACTAAGTGAGAAAATAGGTCACCGGGGAAATGAACTCATCTAGAATTCTATCTTTTTGGATTAGTCTAAGCAGTGGCTAGGAGCAGGTTCTTGAGCTGGTCCAGAAACCTGCCTGCTGACCAGTTCCATTATCAAACATTCAAGCTAACAGCCTGCCCAGTGTAGAAGGGGCTTTAAGAAGCTCGGGTCAGTAAAGCACTTAGGAGTAAAAGAGAAGAGTGCTCATCCAGAGGAAGGAACAAGGAGTGTTAAGAGCCTGAAGTCTGTATGGTCCATCTGACCTTAAGTTGGCTTGAAATTGAGATTAAAAGACTGGAAGAAAAAGCACTTGAAGAGGCAGAGGCAGGCAGATCTCTATGAGTTCAAGGCCAGCCTGGTGTACAAAGCCAGTCCAGGACAGCCAAGGCCACACAAAGAAACTCTCTGTCAGAAAACCAAACAACAACAACAAAAAGACTATAAAAGAAGCAAGCTAAATTATATATGATTTGTTTAATGATGAAAGCCCACAAATTTATCTCAGAACAATATAAACATGAACAATTTATCAGGAAGGTCCCTGTCGTTTTCAACCACGGCCTGCTGAAGGCACAGAGTTCACATGGATGTGACCTGACCCTCTGTACTGATGATGGCCTGACCCCACAAAGTACTGCACCAGGATCTAGAGGAACTGAATGTTTCCAAGCCTGGTTTGGTCCCTTACCACCAAGACTTTCCCATCCCAGCCCACAGAACACCAGCCTTGCTCTAGAATTCCAAGGATGGGAATATTTGGCCACTTGTTGCTAGAATTGTTGGTTGATGCAACTTATTAACAATAAACAACTTATTAACAATACTGTCTATTCTAAGAGACAATCTAATAAACAAAGTAAAGGACTCCTTGGAGAAATGGAGATCCTGGATTCTAAAACCAACTAGAAAACATACAGGATCATGGTATCTCATGGTGACAGAAAGTAAGCAAGCGCACAAAGACAAAACCTCAAGGATGGGAGTGTGTGAAAAGGACAAGCACAAGGAAACTGTTCTGAACAGCCAGAGCTGAAAACAATTTGATCACCAAAATAAAGGAGAAATGGGTTGTAATCTGAGGTATACAGTATCTGTAAACCGTAGCAGTAAAGCATGGTTAAACAAATCACTGAAGAAGAGACACCTCTCCTGAGACTAATACATGCCCTCAAGGAAGTGAATCCAGCTCCCACTCCCTGTGCGGCTGGCCGCGCTGAAAGACTGCACCCCCAGAGCACAGCATGAAGAGCACACGTGCCGCACTGGAGACACCTGACAAGCGCCGCTCAGACAGACGGCCTGTGACAAGTCACGCTGCTGCGTGATAAGAATGGCATTTAACCCCTCAGTTCCCCCCCAAACCCAGTTTTCTCACGAGAAAAATCACTGGATAAATCCTATTAAAGAGCCATCATGGGGCTGGGGAAGTGGCCCAGGACTTCGAAGCACTGGCTGCTGCTCCAGAGGACTAGGATCTGGTTCTCAGTGCCCACACAGCGGCTAACAACACCCTCTTCTGGTCTTAGCGGAAGACAGGCTTGAACATGGTGCACAGACAACATACAAACGGCAGTCATTCACATAAAATAATCTTTAAAATCTTTTTAAACAAATGTAATAGAAGTGGGAAGATGTAATTCCCTTCAAGTTGGCTCCTATCTACACTCTTATCTTCTTTAGGTTGTGGTCAGTCTGTGATATACTGAGTAAAATATTTTAAAGATAACCACCAACCTTATGGGTCCTGCTAAGAAGCTCCAGTACAGAATAAATATACCCTCGGCAATGACACCTACTTTTTGTCTTTGAGAGACAATACTTTTAGATAAAAGGTTCTGGACTAGTGAGATGGCTCAGTGGTTAGAGCACTTGTTGCTCTTGCACAGCACCCCAGTTCAATTCTAAAACCCACATAATGGCTTACAACCATCATAAACTCCAGTCTCAGGGGATCCAAGGTCTCCTTCTGGACTCCTTGGGGACCAGACATGAATGTGGTACCTGTACACACGCAAGCAAAACACACATACATATAAAAAATAAAATAAATAAAAAGATGTGTGCTTCTAAGCTGGGCATGGTAGCTCATGCCTGCAATCTCAGTACTTGAGAAACACAGACAGAAAATCAGGAAGGAATTCAAAGCCATTCTAAGCTACACAGAGCTCAAGAAAGGCTGGGCTTTAGGAGACCTGGTCTCAAAAACCCAAAATAAACAAAGAGAAGAAAAATGCTGAAAGGTTCTAGCATCTGCCTGTCTGGTCTAATCATAGTTACATAGTTACTGGTCAAATCATAGTTACACCAATCACTTACCAGTTGTAGAGCCTGAAACATGCTCCTTAACCTCTGTGCTTTGTTCACAAAGTAAGGACAGCTGTGTACACTTCATAAGATCACTGAGGAGGGTCAAGGCCTGGAACAGTGCCTGTCACACAGCACTCAGAACTTCCTGAACCATCAGGTTATCCTCACACTGACCACAGAACTATCCTAGGAGATGGCAGAGTAATAAATACACTGTTATCCAAGCCCAAGGACGGCTGGGGCACAAAGTGTCACTGCAGAGGACTAGAAACCACGAGGTCCATCTTGAAGGAAACAGCAGGATTATTAGAAACTGTAGGGCATAAAAGCCTAGCGAAGCAGGCATTCCACCCTTTTAGATGACAAAAAGGGAGAGTATATGCCATGGCTAGGTTTCTCACCAATTTGACAGGAACTAGAACCTTAAAGAGGGTAACTCAATGGCAAAAATGCCTCCAACAGGATAACCTGTCAGCAAACCTGTGGGGCATTTCCTTGATTAAAGACTGATGTGGGAAGGCCCTGAGGGCAGTGCCACCCCTGGACAGGTGGGCTTGGATAACATAAGAAGACAAACTGAGCATGCCACGAACAGCATGCCAGGAAACCCCACTCCACCACGACCGCTGTTTCAGTCTCTACCTCCTCGTTCCTGCCCTAGCTTCCTGGATGATAAGCTGTAAGACCAAGTTGCTTTTGGTCATAGTGTTTTATCACAGCAATAGAACCCCTGACCAACACAGTGAGGAATACAGGGTTGACTCTAGCATTTCCAGAATACTGTTCTTAATCTGATAAGGAGTACATCTGATAAGGAATAGTCCAACAGGAAGCTAGGTCTGGGGGCTCATGCCTGTAAGTCTAGCACCTGTGAGGCAGGAGGATCAACTTTGTGACCACCCTCAGACTATAGTGACTTTCAAGGTAGCCAGGGCTTCCAGGTAAGACCTCATAAAAACAAAGTAACTAAAACAAAACCCCAGTAGTCACAGTCTGGGAAAAGATGACACTTTCTGACGGCTACAGCTGGCAAGATGGTTCAGCCAGTCAGGGTGCTTAATGACAAGTCTGAGGACCTGAATTCAATCCCTGGAACCCACACACTAGAAAGAGAGAAACACACACAGAGACATACATAGACACACACAAAGGCAAGCTCAGGCCCAGGGGTAGTAATCCATAACTACAATTCCAACATTTAGAAAATAAAATCCTCAGCTACATACCAAGTTTGCACCTAGCCTAGGCTACATGGAGGAAGAGATAGGCTACCTCAGACGGGGGCTAAGCAAAGTGAGTGTTCTAGAAGTTCTGAGCTCAACTTCCTGTACAAATAAACCTGCAAACCACAATTTGCCCTTGTATCTAAAAATCAAAAACACGGTAGAATTTACTAATCTTTCTTTCCTTTTTAAGATTTGCTTTTATTTTTATTTATGTATGTTTGTGTAGAGGTGTACAACATAACTTCAGAGGGAGTTACAGGTGGCTGTAAGCCACCCATTGGGGCGCTAGGAACTCAAGTCTTCTGAAAGAGCAGTACATGCTAATTCACACCCACTTGGCCCCTACCCTGATTTTTCAGTCACGAGCAAATACGAAGTCTATCAACTGCATTTCTGCAGTCAGAAGATGACACATAGCAAACATACACTGGGAGCAGCAGCCAACACTAAATCCTTTCAAATCGCCCACCCGTTCAGTGATGGGCAAGCAGCACAGTATGCCCACACTCCTTAAGCATATATGATCAAGGAGGGGGTTCTGTACAGTTGTTGAGAATCAGCAATGGAAAATTTCAAGCGCTGGTGGGATGGCGGGCAGATGTTCTCTCCCTGCTTCTATCAGCATTTGCTACATTAACTTAACACAGGCAACAGTCATGCTAGATTGGAGGGGGTGGGCAGCAGGGAAGATGAGAGCAAAAAGAGGAAGGGAGGAGATGAGAATGAAAGACCAGTTGCTGCCCTAACAACACTACTGTGGGGGTGAAGCCAGATCAAATGTTTTTTTTCATACTGTTCCAGAGTTATTTACGGTAAAAACCTCCAGCATGACCCTTTTAGGCACAAACAAAGCCTTGTTCTCTTTTAACAACTAGTCTCTTGATTTCCCACACATTATGTTGAACAATGAAGTTGGGGTGCAGGATAAAGCAGATGACATCAACCTCCCTCAAGTCTGATGCTTGTTTGGTGGCCCAAATTCTGGCCTATGGCCAGCTGGGTGATTTCACAGAGGGCCCCACTGTCTAGGCCGCAGAGGACTCTGGGGCAGTGGCTGAGCATCAACCACCAGTCAGCAACTGACAAACCAGAGTCGCTGCGGCCCCCAGGCTACCTTTATAATTTGTTCCATTTCCAAAACACTGGACTCTGTCTTCAGACTGATTCCAAAAATCTACACAGTCCCTTGTTCTAGATTAGTTCAGAAGATGCAAAGCTGTAGACAACTGGTCACTGAGTAAGAGTCCAAAGAAGAAACATTATTTAACTCTTATGAAGAAAAAAATACAAGGTCAGGGCTTAAGTAAAAGCTAGAAGATTTGTTCCGGGCATGGTCACACATGCCTTTAATCCCAGCACTTGGGAGGCAGAGGCCTGCCTGGTCTCTGAAGTGAATTCAGGACAGCCAGGGCTACACAGAGAAACCCTGTCTTGGGGGGGAGAAAAGCTAGAAGATTTGCATGTAATACAAAAAGAAATTAGACTGCAATACAATCAAATGTTAATGTAACAACCATCTTCTGTAGCAAACCATCTAGTTACTGGTCCGGTTTTAATCTACTGATAACAGTAACATTAAATATCAATTTAAAAGGGCCGTATTTTCACTAAAAGAAAAAAGTGAGTCTAAGTAAGGATTCACAAGGTAGTTAATGATAAAAGACTGGCTTCTTCTGAGAAATAAGCAACAAGTATTCTATTGTTTTTTCCTCTACAACACAGAAATATGCTCAGCATAGACACCAGAAATACAATCATTTCCTTAAAAAAAAAAAAAAAAAAAAAAAAAAAAAAAAAAAAAACACCTAGAAACTGTATTACATATAATATCTCTTGATGCTGTCCAGCATGGGTGTCCAGCCTGCAGTCCTTACACTAAGACCATCAATTCCTACAACAGGCTCTTATAGGACCTGAAGTAGCAGGGTAACATCTATATTAACTATGGATGCTGAGGGGTCACGTCCAGCTTCAAATTTGGGTAGCAATTTATAATCTAGTACCAACGCTGGTTTAGCCTCATATTGTGCAATGAGTAGACAATTTGTACATCTTCAACACAGAGTTGTGTCTGGCCCAGAAGTCTTTGCATGAGAATCCCCCCCACACATCATGGCTAGCTATCCAGAGGACTTTCCTGACCATGTAAATATCCTTTATCCCACCAATCACTTCCTCCACTACTGTCTGCTTAACTTTTTAGAATACTTTTCATTACCGGAAACCAGTTTTTTTTTTTTTCACCTTGTTTTATGTTTTATCTTTGTTGTTTCCTACTACAACTCATGGACTTTAACTAATGAACTAAGTATGGCAAATACTAAATATTAAAGAAATATTTTTAAATGAATAGAAGAATCAAAAACAGAATGCTCAGAACCTCTGTCATTAAAACATTCCATATCGCTGTGCGGTGGTGGCAAGTGCCTTTAATCCCAGCACTTGGGAGGCAGAGGCAGGCAGATCTCTGTGAGTTCGAGGCCAGCCTGGTCTACAGAATGAGTTCCAGGACAGCCCAGGGTTGTTACAGAGAAAAACTCTGTTTCAAAAAACAAAACAAAACAACAACAACCATTCCATATCTGGTCATTCCAATAACATATAAGGCCATGTTTTCACTCAGTGGAACAAAGCACAAGAGGTTCCCAGGATACAGAATCACTGAGCTCAGTTCTTGTAGCTCCTTGACCTACACCGTAAGGGACTAGCTGAGATGGGTTCGGAAAGACCATACACTCTATCAGTCATGCAGCTGCTAGCATTCCAATCCAAAACTATGAGTAGAGATCAGACTCTTTATTCACTATTCTATGCAGATGGTGATGCTCCCCTGTAGCTCCAGAACTTGGAAGGAGGCAGGAGGATCAAGAGTTCAAGGTCATCCTTTGCTATTCTGTGCTACATAAACAATATCTTACTCTCTGGCTCTAGCTTTGTCACTTCCTCAAGTTTTCCTTTCTCTCTGTCTCCCTGAGGGTGATCCCCTTACCTCCTCCCCCCACCCCGCTACAATAAATCTTATGCCATTAACAAAACAAAACAACACAACAATAACAAAATCCCCACTATCTCAAGTTAACCCCTACCCCAACTCTGCAAAAGCTCTGAGTGTTGTGGTAAGTGCCTGTAATTCCAGCAGGCATGGAGACTTCAGAAAACTTCCGGTCAGCCTGGGCTATACAGCCCCATTTTCAAATAAATAAGCAAAAAAAAAAAAAAAATAGGGGCTGAGGGAGCTGGCTCAGGCAACAGTGAACTGAGGACCTGACCTGAGTCTGGATCCTCAGCACTCACTCAAGGTCAAGTGCAGCAGGCATGCCCTCAATCCCAGCTCCAGGGAGGCGGATCAGGAGGAGCCCTAGAGCTTGAGAACCGGGTTCAGCAAGGGATTTCGTTTGAAAAAAATAAAGTAGATAGTGATAGAGAAAAATACCTGTTCAACAACAGATGTATGTATAAAGCTAAGGACACGGATGGATAAGATATGGAAATCAAAAAGGAAGCACTATACTACACCAAGACAGCTGTCCTGTCAAGCAGTGCATAAAGAAAGCACATAGGGGGTTCCCCAAAGCCAAAAATGGGGCAACTTAATAACCCATAGGCTGATCAAAGTCCTGCACTGTGGCCTGCCATGTAGGCAGGGGCTATGAGCTCAGGAGGTACACTTTTGAAGTGGAAATGGACTACTGTAGGTACCCTTGAGGCAGGATCTGCGCCAGGAAGTAGAACTGTGAATAGACACTACAGTGGCAAACTGCCAAGGGGCTTATGAGAAAATATGAAATACATATATTACATAGAAATAACTGTTTACAAGATTCCATACTCTGAGAACTGTTCATTATAAAGTATAAAGTCAGGGCTGGAGAGATGGCTCAGCAGTTAAGAGCACTGGCTGCTCTTCCAGAGGTCATGAGCTCAATTCCTAGCACCCACATGACAGCTCACAACTGTCTGTAACTTCAGTTCCAGAGGATCTGATACACTCACACCAATGCATATAAAATAAAGTTAAATAAAAGTTTGTTTTTTAAAGTATAAACTCTGTATTTGTTCTCCTTATATGAATTATAAATTTTAGGGTAGTCAAATGGTCTTTTTGAATAAATGCAAACAGAGCAGCATCTTGCCATAGATTAAAATACAAACTACTGTACTGGCAGTCATACTAACAATAAAAATATCTTTTCTCTCAATTTCAAAATAAATGCTCAATTTGAAAGCAATGTTTTTGCAGATATGATGCCACACATCTCAATAGTCTCAGCATCTGGGAGGCTGAGGTCAGGTTGGGCTACAAAGACTGTTAAATCTCAGCTGGGTGATGGTGACACACACCTTTAATCCCAGCACTTGGGAGACAAAGGCAGGCCAATCTCTGAGCCTGAGGCCAGCCTGGTCTACACATCAAATTTCAGGACAGCCAAGGCTACATATAGAAACCCTGTCTGAAAAACACAAAAAACAGGTCAGCAAGGGATTTTGTTTGAAAAAATAATAAGGTAGATAGTGACAGAGAAAAATACCTGTTCAACAACAGATGTATGTATAAAGCAAACAAACAAAACAAAAAACCCAAACCAAAACAACAACAACAACAGAAATCTCTGCTTCTGGCATGAAAATCCCCTGCCTTCCTCTTCTCTAATCCTACTCCACAGAGTAGACCACTGACTATTACAGTTAGTATGGTCTTTCTAGTCTGTAAGTATTTATGGTAATGTGTTACTGCAGCAGTAGGGCCCTAAAGTACGTTTGAACTTACGGTTTTGTCTTAACAGATGAGAGGGGCTCAGAAAGTATCATCGTGCTCCTTGACCCCACATAAAGAGTATAGACTATCCTATCTGTGAGCTAAGTATGGGGGTCAAGCCCAGTATCTTGAACATGAGGTAAGTGCTCTTTCTACCAATAAGCTACAACCAGGCCCATACAGCAGCAGCTATCAAGTACCCACACCAAAGAGATAAAACTGAATCTGATTACGTATTTATTCCTTATTCCTTTTACAAGAAACATGGGAGGGAAGGTTGAGCTGCCAGATGTGGGTGCTGGGGAACCTAACTGAGGTCCTCTACAAGAGTAGTATTGAGGCCAGGCTCGGTGGCACACACCAATAATCCCAGCACTCAGGGAGGCAGAGGCAAGCCTCTGAGGGTCCAGGACAGCTAAGGCTACACAGAGAAACCCTGTCTCCAAAAAACCAAAGAGTGGTATTTGTTCTTAAATGCTAAGTCAACTCTCTAGCCCCAACAAACTAATTTTAAATAGGTCTTTTTCAAACAAGTGGAGAATCTTTAAATTTTTTGTTGTAATTTATTGTGTGTGTGCTCATGACACATGTGTACATATGGAAGTTAGAGGGCAACTTTGGGGAGTTGATTCTCTACACCGCCACGTAGGTTACAGGAGGTGAACGCAGGCTTGGTGACAAGTCTTCACCTACGGAACCATCTTGGCAGTCTAGCCCCAGAGGTTCATTACTGTAAGGTTGTACCATGGTTCCTATTCTCACTGAGTGCTCACTCTACTTAACACTCTAGAAAACACAAACAGGAAAGCAATTCATGCCCTTAGGAAGCCACTAATAGCTTGATAAGGGAGACCAAGGGTAGGCAGAAATCGTTACAATGGAACAGTGATTTAGAACACAAATCAGAAACTAACAACATATGAAGCTTCAAGACAGATCTCTTGAGTACTACGGAGCATGTCTGCAAACGTAAACTATCAGGTGACAGGGAGCTACTGAAGAAGGGTTTTCAAACCGAGGACTCAAGGAGAGAGAGCATCCCTGAAGAGCAAGGCCTCTGTGAGTGCTCAAATTCTTTGATTCTGGGCACCACTTCTGCTCTGAAGAGCCAGCATTATCAAACCCAAAAAGCTGTTATGTAGGTCTTTAAAATGCACCATCCACATTTTCTTAGGTAGAGAGTTCAATATTTAAAGAGGATAATAAAAATGATGAGACACAAACAATAGCCCTGAACAAAGTTTTTCTCTCCCAAATCGTGTCTGTTACAGTATCACTTCTGTGGTCCAATACCTTAAATATATAAACAATGTATCTGAAGAGTAAACTGTTTCAGGCTAGAGACACGGTTTAGATCACTTGTTGCTCTTTCAGAAGACCCAAGTTGGGTTCCCAGCACCCATATGGTAGCTTACATACATCTTGAACTCCAGTGCTAGGAGATCTGATGCCCACTTCTGGCCTCCTTGGGCCCTAGGCACCCACATGGCACACATACATATATGCAGAAAGAAACATATATATTATATATATATATATATATATGTTAAGTAAACTTTCTATTTAGCTTAAGAATGTGAGGTTTCCATTGTTAAAAAGAAACAAACAAAAAAAAAAGGTAGAGTGCTTACTGTGAATGAATACAATTATTTGAGAACACAATCAACTCTTGACTATCAGCAACTAAAAATCTGGCTAAGGAAAACTAAGACCAAATGGGCCTAGCTGCCTCTGATGTGGCTAAGGGACTGAGACTATGAGCATCTTGTGACCAGTAACAAATCCCACGAATTACAAATTAAGAGCACTTTTCTGTCAAGACACTGGCCAATTCCATCTCAAGTTCTTTCAACTTGAGCTCCAGTTTCTGTGTTTATATAACAAGGCCACCGGTTCCCATCTGTTCCCCCATAGGGTAGCATTTAAACTAAATAAATGCACAGCCTTAAGCGGCCCAGGAAGTGACACCGCAGATGCTTACTAACAAATTCAGTCAGTGTCAACCTTGCTGTCTCCCTTGTTCTGTTGGGTGTTGAGGCGTCTTACACCAATCCCCACTGAGCCTCTCAAAATTCTGCCAGGAAAAAAATTTAAAAAAAATCACGTTATTGCCCAAGACTCCTGAGACCTCACAGACACAGGGCCCTGAACGACGACAGCCCGAAGTCCAAACAGTCCTAGCCCTCCAGACGTTTGGTCCGCCAAGGCCTCGCCCCGACTTTGGCGCGCAGCCCCGCCCCACGAACCCCAACGCGCGGGGTGAAGGGGCGGTCCCCACCGCCCGACCTCGGCGCTCGGGAGGTGGGGGGAGGGGAGAGGCCGGGCCGAGCCCCAGCCCCCGCCCGCCGGCCTCCCCCGACCTCGGCCTGCCCCCCGGGACTACGCCTGCCGTCTGGCCGCCCGCCCCCGCGCCGCCCGGGGCCGCACCTTGAGGTGGGTGCGCAGGCCGCCGGCGCCCCCAGACTGGTCGGTGATCTCGTACGCGCCCGTCACCAGCAGGTCCTTGTGGATCTCCTCGCGGAGACACTTGCGAGAGTTCACGGGCAGGTGGAAGGAGATGGCGACGACCGAGCTGGGGCCGAGCAGGAACAGAAAGAGCAACGCAGACGTCAGAGGGCCAGGCCAGAATAATGGGCCAGACAAACCAGACATGGTGCCGGAGCCTCGTTCACCACCCGGGGCCTCTAGCGCGCCGGAACCGGGCGGGCCCACGTGACTCGCCTTTGCCCTAGCGACGCCGGCGGCGCCATTTTGGAGATTGGCTAATAGAAAAAGAATGTAAAGCGAATAATTTTTAAAAGGAAGAGAAGGGACTGTGGCATGGCCTAACCAGGGGATTAAGAGCGAGCGAGGAGTTCCCAGAGCTTTTTCGTACAAGTTTTATTTTTTGGTTGAGGGGAAACTGCTGAGCGAGCCATAGTAAGTATGGGCAGCCCAGGAAGTAATTCGAGTTTAAAGCCCCGGAAGTGGTTCATGCGAGTCTTTTTTACAGTCGGTGACACCATAGCAACCAGGCCCCAATAAGAAAGAGCCACAAGGCCTTTTCTCTGGGCCCGCCCCCACGGTTCCTTACACTAGGACTAAGTCACTGAATGAGATTCTGTGCCCTAAAGCTTACTCTGATAGCAGTTGGGACAGTGAAGCACTGGAGAGGAAAAACAGGAAAATTTTGACTCAGTTTTTTAAAATCAGAGAAGAATGTGTAGAGGTCAGCAGGTGAATGAATTGACAAGAATCTAGCAGGGTTACCTTGCCTTGCCTCAGTGAAAGAAATGGCACTTAGTCCTGATTCGACTTGATGTGCCAGGATAGGTTGTTGTTGGGCGGAGGGTAATGGGGAAAGTGGGTGGGAGGGAACCGGGAGAAGAGGGATTAGGGTTTCGATTGGAATGTAAAATGAACAAATGAATAAAAAATGAAGAAAAATAAAAATAGTGCCTACATAGTGGTATACTCCTTTAATCACAGTGCTTGGAGGAAAGACTGAAGGGCACCTCCTTGAGTTCGAGGACACCCTAGTCTACATAGTGAGTGAGCAGTGAGTTCCAGGCCTGCCAGAGCTACTTAGAAGACCTTCCTTCTCTTAGGGAGAAGGATGGCCTTGAGATTGAGGCCAACTTGGACTACACAGTGAGTTCGAAGCGAGCCTGGGGTACGTGTCTCGAAAAGGAGATACTACAACACCAAAGAATAAACAGTAGCCTGTGTGTGTAACCATTATCCACTTTAATTAAGGCCTCTTGAACATTAGGAAAAATATCCAGAAGTTGAACTGTCTGCCCTTAGTAATTTTCTTTTGTTTTGTTTTGTTTTTATAGCTTCTTTCTGTCTACCTAGTTCTTTTCCTGGAACAGAGATCTGAAAACAAAACAAGCACAAACATAATAGAGTCGTTAAACATTTTAAGATCTGGCAAATGCCATATAACATTTTATGAGGTGTCCACTCAGGACGTTCCGTTTGATTTATCCCTGCTCTAAGCTAAGATTGACAGTCTACTGAGTACATCCTGATCATTTGCCTAGGCCTTTTCCCTGCCAGTGAGGGGAATCAATATAAAGTTATTCTAGTTCGTTGTTCCTAGGGGTCTTCTGACTGTTGGCAAGAGTATTACAACCTGGAACTTACCTGTATATAAGTTTTCTTTACATTTTCATCTTTACACAATAGACTGTACATTTTTAAATGTCTTCATATATATATTTTTTTCTTTTGACCCAGGCTGGCCTGGAACTTGCAGTGATTCTCCTGTCTCTGCCTCCTAAGGGCAGGCATGCACCACCAGACACAGCCTGTTTCACATATCTTTTTGTTTTGTTTTGTTGTTTCCGAGACATGGTTTCTCTCTGTAGCCTTGGCTGTCCTGGACTTTCTTTGTGGCCCAGGCTAGCCTCGAACTCTCAGAGATTTGTCTGCCTCTGCCTCCTGGTGCTGGGATTACAAGTGCTCACCTCCACACCTGGCTATTTCACATATTTTTTTCTTTTTTTAATTAATTTATTTTTTATTTCACGTATTTTAATGATCAATGTAATCTGATATTTTCAAAAACTCTATAATTTAGCCAAACATTTTCATTTTTAGATAAGGAAACTGAGGGTCTGAGATTCTAAGAAACTTGGGTAGCGTTAAAAAGATGTTGGTGCCGCTTAGTTGGGAGGACTGCAATCTTTATTCAAGGGAACTGTGGAGACTGACATATGTCACAGTGCTATAATGGAATTGTACAGTAGGAGAGAGACTGTCAACTCATAATACAAAAGAAAGTAGGAAATTCTGGGGCAAGGGGACTTAGTCACAAGGTAGAAAACCAACAGGAAATATTTGGATTAAGGGGAATTTCTGGTCAAACTGACTTAGCAGCATTCTTGCTCTCAGTGAACAATGCCTGGGCGTAAATCCCAAAAGGGCTTAATTGAGAAATAGTTCAGAATAGCCTAAATTTAGGATCTGTCAATATTCAGAGTCCCAGGGGCTGGTGACAGAGCCAAGGGAAACCTACCAACTGCCAAGCTTGAAAATCTGAGTTGTTCTTCGGATTCTGCCCTTCCACACAGATAAATGAATAAGTGACTGTAAAAGTACAACACAATCCCACAGTTTTGAAAGTGACAGAGGGCCAGGTGAGGAGGTGGGCACCTTTAGCCCCAGCACTCACGAGGCAGAGGCAGGCGGATCTCTGTGAATTCAACAGCAATCTGGTCTGCATGTTGAGTTCCGGGACAGCCAGTTTGTCAGGTGGAGCTCCTGTGTCAGGAGAAGAAAACGTGACAAAGGTCAGAGCCTTCTTCAGGAAGACACTGTAATATTTTACAGATGGAGGAACTGAGGCAGAGAAATTGAGTTACTTTCTGTACCACAGCCCTTGAATCCTTTCTTGACCTGTGCTCTCTCTTACTCCCTTTCTGGCTCTGCCTTCTATAATTTATCTCCCCTCTTAGCGCTTACCGTAAATACGGTCTCCATTTTACCTACTTGTCTGCCTCCCCAGCATGATGTCTTTTTTTTTGTAATTGGAAGGATTTTTATCTAGTTTCTTTATTTCTCTCTCTCTCTCTCTCTCTCTCTCTCTCTCTCACTCTCTCTCCTCGGTTTTTTGAGACAAGGTTTCTCTGTGTAGCCTTGCCTATCCTGGATGTAAACTAGGCTGGTCTCAAACTCATAGAGATCTGCCTGCCCCTGCCTCCCTGAGTACTGGGATTAATGGTGTGCACCATGCCAGGCTTGCTTTCCCTCCTTAATTTAAAATAACGCTTGCCTCTCAGGCATGATAAATACCGGCTCCATGAAAGCAAGACTGGCTCTTCGGCCCTGGTGGAAGGCCTAACAGCCAATTCCTTCCTTTGTTCTTTAGCTATTTTCACACATACTTATTGAATAGTGATGTATCTAAACTGTAATTCTAACTGCAATTTCACCAACATTATGCAAATATTTTGCTTCTGTTTCTTTGGGACAGGGTCTCCATCTATTACCCAGGTGGTGAGTTCTCAATTCTGCTTCAGCCTCCAGCATGTTCCACCACACCTGGCTATTTTTTTCCCTGTTGGAAAATGTGTCCTTAGAAGGACACAGACTAACAACAATAACAAAATCTTGGCTCTATACTGTGGGGCTGGAGGGCAGGAAGCAGAGCTGTAGGGAACCAAAATGTTTACACTCTGCACCTGAATTGAAGACTGTACCATCTTACAGCTGCCTAAGAGCTAAGTGTCGTTTTGAACTGGTGATGGAATAGAGTGTGCCTCTTCCTGACCAGCAGTCCTGGGCCATCATGGCTGTCATCCTGAAACTTGACCAACCAGATTCTCCTAAAATTCCTGAGCTACAAACACCTTTGGGGTTAAAGAAACATCTAGTCTATTCCTAAGCCATATGGTTTTTTTTTTTTTTTTTAACTTTTCTTTTATACAAGAAAGAACATGCCTAAAACGCACCTCACTCAGACATTGAATCAGAAGCCCTTATTAACATTTGACATCTGTGGGCTGGGCATGGTGGCAAATGCCTTTACTCCCAGCACTTGGGCAGCGGTGGCAGGTGGGTCTCTGTGACTTTGAGGCCAGCCTAATCTACATGGTAAGTTCTAGGCCAGACAGAATTGTATAGTTTTTTGTTTTTGTTTTTTTAAATGGCATTAGGAGGGCTGGAGAGATGGCTCAGCAGTTAAGAGCACTGAGGTTCTTCCAGAGGATACAGGTTCAATTCCCAGCACCCACAACTCTTTGTAGCTCCAAGATCTGACCCCCACATACATGTTGACAAAACATCAATGCACTAAAAATAAATTATTTTTTAAAATGGCATTAATAACAAATTTGTTGGGTGATTCTACATTTGGGGAGCGCTTTGCGCCTCTCAGCCCACCCACTTTAACCAGCTAACGTTCCAGTTAACTTGAGTTTTCTGGACACCAATCTGCAAGGACCCTTGGCTCCCATTCATGGGTAAAGTCCTACACACAATGTGTGTTTCCATAGCAAACACAAGCTAGTTTCTGTGGAGATGCAAAAGACTCCCTTGGAACACAGTTTGGCAGTTTCTGCCATGTGTATAGTCTCTGACATAGAAACCGATTCCAAGGATTCCATCAACGAGTCCACTAAATGCTGGAGCCCTTGGGATCTGGCCCTGGAACATTTGTGCTGCTTTCTAGGTGATGTCATACAGTCTCCTGACTTGAAATGCATCCACAGACTGATAACTCTCAGACATGGATCTCCAGCCCTGCCCTCTGCCCTCTGCTGCAGAGTCTAGATCCACCGCCCGGCTCAAGAACTCCCGCTTACATGAGTAACGCTTGATTTCCCCTCTCCTTTGCCTCTCAAACCTACTTCCTCCTCATCCCACCCCCGCAAACAGCACCACCTTCTACCCAGTGCCTGAAACTATCCCTGCTTCCTCATCCATCCTCTCCACACACAGGCAGCTCATCAGCAAATCCTATCCAGTTCTGTGTCCTAAATAGATAATAATCAGTTTCTCCTCTCTAAGCCAGAGGCCACAAACTACTGCTCAGACAGGCAGATCCAATCAGGCATGGGACCTTCTGTTTCTGTATTGCCTAAGAGCTAAGAATGTGGGGTTTTTTTTTTTCTTTCCTTTTTTACAGTTTTAGAGGGTTGTTAAAGAAGGAGGAAGAACAGAATGAGTGGCAGAGAACTTATGTGACCTACAAAACCTGAAATTTTACTATCTGATCTTTATGAAAAGTATTTCGCTCTTCTCACCTAGACAACAACCTCCTTACATTCCATCCTTTCCTTCTTGTTGACCTATCACCATAGTCATTACTATACACAAGATGACTTTTTTCAAAGTTTTTATTGGTATTTTGTTATATGTGTTCTGCCTGCCTGTGTGTCAGTGCACCACGTGGGTGCCTGGTGCCCACGGAGGCCAGAAGAGGGCATCAGATCTCCTGGAACTGGAGTTACAGACAGGTATGAAGCACTTTGTGGAGTCTGGGATTCAAACCAGAGTCTTCTGGAAGGGCAGCCAGTGTTCTTAACAGCTAAACCATCTCCAGCTCCCGGAAATGATATTTTTAACATGTAAATTAGGTCAATCAGAATAAAACCTAAACAGCATACCTTAGCTCACAAGGCTACTGCAACCTCTGTCTATAATTTTGTCCTTCCCGTTGGTAACTTCTTCCACATCCCGCTCTGTTTCCCGTTTATAATCACCCAGCCTTGCAAACAGCTTATATTCCAACAGACAGGTCTCCCTGGAGCTTTCCTCTTCGGGCCTTGTCTTGCAGACTGGACTCTGCAAGCTGCCTCTCATTATTTGGGCCCAGGTCCTCCATCACCTCCCACCAAGAGCTCATTCCTTACCCCATCCTCAGCTTTCTTCCTACCATACTCTTTTGTTGCACAGCAGTTGTCACTACCTGGTATATTTTTCTCTTCATGTGTATTTACTCTCACTTCAGTGGAATTTAAACTCCAGAAGAGCTGAGACTTTGTTAGAGGCCTGATAAATTTCTGAGGTTAGGCATAGTCTCCTGTATATAGTTAAGTGTTCAACAAATATTTACCTTATGATTGATAAGCATAATAGTGGGTGCCCAGCACATGATGGACAGAAAGCAGTTGCTCAATAAATGCTAGTTCCTCTATCTAGCAGTATTTTAATTACCATTTTTTCATATAGAGAAGCTGAGGTCCAAAGCTGTTAAGTGACTTGTCTGAAACCATACAATGAGTCAGTATTAGAGCTGAAAATAGGAATGACCAGTTTTCAGATAGGATTGTCACTACACTTGATAAAATTTTGTATTTAGTACTTAGTTCCCACTCCATTGGAAAGTTTTGTATAGGTTTCATAGGTCGTCTTTCTCTACCCAAACTAACATTCATAATACAACGCTGATGGTTCACATGGAGGTTCAAGTCTTCCAGAACATCTACAATGATTTTAATAGTGACTATTGAAATTTATAGCATCTCCCCTCAATTCTCTTTACTTGAGAAGACAAGATTTATATTCCTCTTCAGATGTCTGTGGTGATAAATTTATTTTTCATGGTGCTAGGGATTAAAGCCAGTTCCTCACATTTGCTAAGTAAACCCTCTACTGAAGAACTACATTTCTAGTTCTAGGTGCTAAATATAGATGGGAACATGAATTTCCCTTGCCAGCTACCCATGTCAGTCAATGCCCTTCCTCCATGATGGCTGTAGAACACTTTAAGATCAGGACTCTGCTATGCCGTGTGCTTACAGCCTGTAAATTCTCATTGTCGAGATCAAAGTCCTTTTGTGTGTACGTGGGAAGGGGGGCTTCGAAACAGGGTTTCTTTGTGTAACCCTTACTGTCCTGGAACTTGCTCTCTAGGCCAGGCTGGCCTTGAACTTGAGATCTGCCTGCCTTTGCCTCCCCAGAGCTGGGATTAAAGTTGTGTGCCACCATCAAGATCAAAGTTTTAGTGATAGCTGTGAATTGAGGTTATAAGATATCTAGATTTAACTGCAAAAACATCAAAAATCAGGTGGACATGGTAATTGCCCTTATTTAATCACTATATCCTGTACGTATGTATGAAAATGTCAACTATCCTTCATGAGTAAATTATGTCAATTTTTTTTAACTCAGAAGAATTTTAAAGATGATTTACGCAAAAGATGCAAAACGTGCCTCAAAAACACAAGTTTTAGAAAAACAATCCTGTGGTTTGAAAGGATGAATCCAGAAGAGTTCTCTCTCTCTTTCTCTCTCTCTGTCTCTGTCTCTCTTCCTCATAAACTCTGTTTGCTTATGGACACTGTTCCTAGAATCTGGTAGAGATTTAGAGTCCTGGAAACCACGGAGGCAAAATCTTACAGCAGGCATGAGGTAAAAAGTTCACTGGGCCACCATGAATAGAGTAATCAAGGGGCAAACAGAGTTGTTAAGACAGAATTGTAAGGAACAAAGAAACAGGGTGAATGACGGAAGATGAGACCTTCAGGGGCCCCCTCTTTACCGAGTATGCATAGCCACTCATGCCACAAAGAAGGAGTAATAAAAATACCGAGAAAGAATGGAATGGGAAAATCGCTTAGAGCTTTGGAAAGTAGCCCCAGAGTTCCCTAAGGCCTCCAAAGGAGGATTAAGACAGAGTCAAAGGGCATCTGCGCTCAACATCAGCAACACTGTCCACCTGGACATGGCCATGCCTGAAGCGTGCATGTATGTAGATCCTCAGATGACCTAAGATGACTACGAGAAGCCCTAGGACCATAAAGCCTGCTGACCTGGAGTGGAAAACCACACTGAAAACAGGCCTTCTTCATTCCTGGCTCTGAGAAAGCTGTGACTTCCTCCAATGCGTTTTCCTTCTCAGGCTCCGTGAGCAGTCAGCATCGGTGTCTGCCATAGCTATGGATGAGCCGCCCTCCTAGCCCAGCTTTTTGTTAGAGACAATCTTGCTGTGAAGCGGTGAATGGACTTGAACTTACATCAGTCCTCCTGTTGTAGCCTCTTGCGTGCTGAGATTACAGGGGTGTACTACCTCATCTGGCCTCAAATTATCTTGAAGCCTGCTAAAACTCACTCTTCCTCAGTGGCAGCTCACCCCTGCAAGAGACATGAACCACACAGGTTGAAAAGAACATCAGCCTCAGGAACCTTGATGATGTCTGCTTCCCTGTTGTGCTGTCATTATCTGCTAGACTGGTCTTTGCATACCAGAACCACCCGGGCAGCTTTTAAACACTCCCAATACCTAAGACCTAACTCAGAAGAACAGAAACGGAATATGTCAGCATGACACCTGGAATAACATGTTTTTATCATGCCCTAATTTTGTTGCACGTTTGAATCATCTGTAAACCTATTTAAAGCACACGCACGCACACACGCGCGCGCACACACACACACACACACACACACACACACACACACACACACACACAAACTGGGAGCTGGGTGTGGTGGTCTCCTATAATCCAGCACATAAGGAGCAGAAACAAGAAGCTTGTAAGTTTGAAACTAGCCTGAGCTACAAACCAAGACCTTGTCTTAAAAACCCAAGCCCGGGCCAGTGATATGGCTCAGCGGTAAAGGCTCCCGCTGCCAAGACTGGCAACCTGAGTTTGATCCCCAACACCTGACCCACATGGCAGAAAAAGAAAATCATCTCCTGTTGTCTTTTGACACGCCCCCCCATCATAATAGTAGTACCTAATAATTAAAACAACAACAAAAAAAGACCTGTCCTGTTGGCATAGGCCTATATAATTGCAGCTACTTACAGAGTCTGAAACAGGAAGCTGAAAGAAGCAAAGGGGTCTGTCAGGAAGAGGTGCACACATGCATAATCCCAGGATTTAGGGGGCTGTAGAAGGATGCTGTAAATTTGAAGCTCACCTGGATTATATAACAAGACCGTGTTTCAAAAAAGAAAAAAAAATATTCAAGGCTTGCCCAGGCTACAGAGTTTGACCTGAGCAATTTAGTGAGACTCTTTCCCAAAATAAAAAGTGAAAAGAGAGGTGGAGACACATCTCAGCCATACAGTGCTTGCACAGCAAGTGACAGAGGCCCTAGGTTCAACCTCCAGTAAAGTAAGGCAGGTAGGTAGAGGAATAGATGATGGACAGACAGACAGATGGAGGCTGATGCCTGGCTTCTACTCTCAAACTTTTGGATGCTACTGGCATGGGGTACAACCTGAACATCAGGATTTAAAAGTCCAAATCACTATGATTCATTTTGTGTCCAGGATTGAAAATAAATCCAACTGGCTAACCCTGGCTCATTTCTGTTTTAGTCTCTAAAAATCTCCATACCTTCCTCCAGAAACATTTCCCTGTTTGGTTTACCTCCTGTTTCTCCTGCTGAAGCCCCACCACCCTTTCACCTAGAATGCAATGCAAAATGTGTCCTCTGGTAAGGAGGAGTGTCTGCAATCCTAGCTGGAGGACAGGGTTCATTTCTTCATTTCCCGCTCCTGCAAGCCACTTGCCCCTAGCTTAAGAGCTGGAGAGAAGGGAAGAGTGGGAAGCAGGGCTTCAGGGCAGGAGGAAGAGAGGAAAAGCTTTTCCTTCTAGCTTGCAGAAAGTCACTGTGGCACGTGGGCAAAGAGAGTATTAATAACCTCCGTGAAGACATACTTTATGAAGCATGAACCACAGCCAGCGCTGTCTGTTCTACAGATGGCCAACTTCTGCATTTTGAATGACGGCTTTTGAAGCTGGTACAGTTCTCATCCCTAAAGCAGAAGCCCCAACCAAAGGGAAGGAATCATTCAAGTCTCTAGGCCGGAGGTCAAAAGCCACTACCCACATATTGGTAAGGAACAAAAAAATAAAATAAAATAAAATAAAAAAAGTCACCAAGAACAGTGACCTCCTTTGGAGCAAAACTAAAGTAACATTACAGTGTCATCTAAAACACGGCTCAGTGGTATGGATGGGCTGTGGCTCCCCCACTCAACCAGAGACTCTGGACTGCTATTTATGTGTTCTAGATGGTGTTGGCTTCCTTCTGTGTACCTTGTGAAGCCAGAGGTGGGGCTGAGTTTTTCTCTGACTTCTAACAAATAGGTCTAAGTGCTGGCTTATACCTATAGTCCTAGCATTCAAGATCAGCCTGGGCTACATAGAGAGTGTAAAGCCAACCTGTGCTACCATATGAAACCTTGTCTCAAAAAAATAAAAAAAATGAAAATAAAAATAAAAGATTCAAAGCAAAACAAGTTCCTGCACCCAAGACAGAGAAGTGTCAGGTCTGCACAGGTACCACTTCCACACTCCATAGCTGACAGCTGTGTTTTGCTATCCTTCTGTGGTGCCTGGAGTCCCCTCTGCCTGCAGAGGGTCTAACTCCCACTGCTCAGGGCCTAACCCACTGACTGCCAGAAAACTTGTGTGCCTAGGATGCAAGTCTCTGTATTAGTTTCCTGGGACAGCAGCAAGAAATAACTGCAAACTGTGTGGCTTAAAACACCAGAAAGCTGTCCTCTCAGAGCTGGCAGGGACGCTGTCCCTCTGAGGGCCAAGGGAAGACTCCATGAACGAGCCTCTTCCATCTTCTAATGGCCCCAAGCAGTTCTTGGCTCTCAGCTTCATCATCCTAATATCTCCTGTCTTCACATAGCCCCTCTCTCCTCTCTGTGCCTGTTCCTTGTGTATGGAGGGCGTGCGTCACCGGATTTAGGACCCACCAAATAATCCAAAATGGTCTCCACATTCTACACTGATCACACCTCTAAAGACCTTTATTTCCCATAAGGCCACCTTCACAGATTCTAGCCATCAGGACTTCGTGTCTTTCAGGGGACACAGTACCCTCATACCCTCCAAATGGAGAAGAGTGGAGGAATGTACAGAATTTTGCCAGTCCTTAAAGTTCAGGTACAGCTGTCACCTCCTGTCACAGGACTCATTCCTCCACTAGGCCTTCTGTTTACTCCTGTCCTGCATGTTTTTCTCCCTAATGTCTAGAACTCCTGAATCAGACTACCCAGGGAGGACCAGCAAGATGGTTTAGCAGGTAGAGGCTAGCACTCAGGCTGGAGACCTGAATTCAACCACAAGATTCCACAGGTGGCAGGGAAGAACTGATCGCCAAGAATTGTCCCCTGACCTCCAGACAGGAACTGCACTCATGCAGATATATACATGTATACACACACACACACACACACACACACACACACACACACACACACCCATAACAGAATCCATTTACTTATGGAGTTAACTAAAAAAATATTAATTCTGTCCTTTCTGTGTCAGCCCTCACTGTCACTGCTGCCAACAAATCAGGCTCTCTGGGACAGAGTCCAGAAGTGTGTGATTTAAATAGTAACCCTGAGAGGTTGTTTTTGTTTGTTTGGTTTGGTGTTTTTTTGGTTTGGCTTGGTTTGGTTTGGTTTGGTTTGGTTTGGTTTGGTTTTTTTGAGATAAGAGTTTCTCTGTGTATCCCTGGCTGTCCTGGAACTCACTCTATAGAACAGGCTGGCCTGGAACTCAGAGATCCACCTGTCTCTGCCTCCTGTATGCTGAGGTTAAAGGCATGCACCATCCCTGTGCAAGGAGAATTTTATTTTATTATATTTATAATATATATTAAACATAATATATATTACACATATATATACATGTGTACCTGGTGCCCACAGAAGTCAGAAGAGAGCATCTGACACCCAGATACTGGAGTTATGGATGGTTATGAGCCACCTTGTAAATGCTAGAAGCCAAGTCTTAGTCCACTGCATGAGTAACAAGTGCTCTTAACCGCTGAGCCATCTTCCTGGGAGAGTCTAAGATATTTGAGGTGCCACCTGTGAGCTCCAGGACTATTTTCTGTGTCTCTAGACATTTTACCTTTCATTAAGCTGATGCAATTAATTAAGTATTTAAATGTGGGGGCTATGAATTCCAGAATACTGGGACTCTGCTACCCTCCAAATCCACCCTTGCTCATGCACTAGCTATGAGACTTTACACTAGCTTCCTGAACTCACACTGTCTGCTTCCTCATGTAGACAGATAGGAGTAGAACATTTACTTCCCAAGCCTGTGATGAGAGATAAGTGAAAGAAAGCACTTAAATGGCTTAGAAAAGGGTCTGGCCCATGGTGCGATCCTGAAAACTTTAAGCTGTGAAACAGGAGAAGTTGGAGGTGGCTTATTTTCTTACCATATTCTTAGACCCTTCCCTTTCAGGAGCTTACGTTGAGCTGCCCTCAACGATGGTTAATGTTGATCTTTTTTTTCTTTCCACACACTATGCTAAATTCTGTACTCCTGTATACCCATAGGTTCCATATCTGTGGACTCAACCAACTATAGGTGGGAAGTAAATACATAACAATAAGAGTAATCGCATCTGTCCTGGACATAGACCTTTCCCCTTGCTGTTCTCTAAACAATACAGTGTAACAGGTATTTATGAAGCATTCACATTATATCAGGTGGTAAAGGTATTTCTAGAGATAATCTAATTTATACCGGAAGATGCATCTGTGTTCTGTGCAAATACTGTGCCTTTCAGATAATGGACTTGAATACGCTCAATTTTGGCAGCTGATAGGGTGTTAGGAATGACTCCTAACAGAGCTCATTTCATGCTCTCAGCAATGGGGTAAGGCTTGTGGTACAGTCCTTCACTCTCTGGTTAACAAGCCAAGGGTCAGTGTGGCGGCTGATCTTGGTTGTCAACTTGATGCACCTGGAAAGAGGATGCCTCCTTCAGATTGTGGCTCCCGGAAAGGTCCCTGAGCGGAGAGCCGGCCAGTAAGCAGTGGTCCAGTAAGGAGCAGTCCTCTGTGGTTTGCTTCCGGCTCCCACCTTGAGTTCCCGTCTCGGATTCTCTCATGGCGGGCTGGAAACTGCAAGATGAAGGGACCCTTTTCCTCCCCGGGTTTGCTTTCGGTCACGGTGTTCATCGCATCAACAGAAAACAGACGGGAACTAAAACAGATGGCTTGAAATCCCTGTTCAAAGTCTACAGCGGGCCTGAAAGTGAGAGGGGCGTCTGTCTGGACCCCACTTCCACCAGAACTCTGTCCTTCTCCGCCACCCCAAAGGCTTTCTTTGCCCCCTTCTCCTGGCCCAGCCAGCTCTGAATCCCTAAACCTCCCACCACACACAGTTCATCTCTGCTTCCCCCATGGTTTTTCATCTCCCTCTTGGTCTGCTCAGTCCGGGGCGGGGGGGGGAGGTCCTTTTAGAGGTGTTGAACCTGACCCCATCCTCCACTTCCCTGTGGCACTCCTTCAAGTCCCACACGTGCCTTCGGGAGTCCTCCAGATTCAGTCTCTGTCCCCACATCTCTGCCCAGAGGCCAGGCCCCTTACGCCAGCATCCCTGCTGGCCTCCTGTCCGCCCAGATCCACTCCCAGGTTGCCTCTTTATGTTCCCTGCCTACAGCTCCCGGTGGGAAAAACCCACAAGCCTAGAAGCCAACAGCAGCCAAAGCTCCCGTCTTCTACTGCATCCAAGTGTTCTTGACCACCTCTGATCAGGACAGAGTTTCCCACACAGGCCCTCTCCATTGCTCGCTGCCCACTTTTTTTCTCACTGGCTCAGGGCACAGGGTTCACCACCAGGCACACAGGTCTTATCTCTGTGCAAACACTTCCTTTTTCTCCAGGACTGGTTCTCACCCAATCAGTAATCAGGGTAAACTTCCTCTGACAATTTACTGAACAAACATTTACTGTGCAACTGCTCTAGGTAGGGTTCTGGCTAGGCCTGTAAGGGAGACCAAACCCAGTCTTTTCCTTGAGGAATCTCGCTCTGACAGCGAAGTAGCACAGATATGGGTACATGTATGAAGATGCTTATGGCGGTCTGCCTGCCTTCCTCCTAATCGTGTTCCAGCTCCTTGCTCGCTATCTTTCATAGGTGCAAGTTGGCTTCCCTTTCAGATGCTGAATTTCCTTAGCTGTGCACAGGAATAATGCTGTGTAGGTTTGCTGAGAATTAACAAAGATAAGATGCATGAAGGGTGTGGCAGGACACTCTCGCTCCGGGAGCCAAGAACTGGTGCCACCTTTTAGATATCAACCAAGAGGTTTCTACCTGCTGGAGGGGATCAGCCAACCAGGCAGACAGCAAGAATGTGTTAAAGAGCAACACATTTGTCTGTGTTTGGGGTAAGGTGGAAACCACAAGCGAGGCAATGAAACATAACCCCTCAGTTAACTGACGTGAGTGGGTGTAATGTATCTGTACATGACAAGGAAACATTTCAGGATAAGACTGCTTCCTAGGTAGTTGCTAATGCTGTGGGCAGTCTTTCAAGGAGAGATCCCTGCAGGCCTGGAGTAGCTGGGAAATGTCTCTCACTGCTGGGGAGTCAGCATGCATAATCACAGCATCCCAGGCAAAGAATCGTTGACACTTGAAGATGCAGAGTGAGAACAGTTTCTTCACCCCACCTCTCTGTCACAATAAGCAACCAAAGCGGCCAACCTCTAAAGAGGCCTTTTTCAGTTCTTTCTTAATTCTCTGGTCTGGATTTGCAGGAAACATGGGAAGGAAGAGAAGAGAGGGAGCTAGAAAAGTCTAGGCTGAGCCTGGTGGCACAAGCCTGTAATCCCAGCTCCTCTGCAGGCTGAAGCAGGAGGGACACAAGTCCAAGGCCTGCATGGGCTACAGAGAGAGCCCAAGTTCACTTTGAACTTCTCCTTGTCAGTGAGACCTTGTCCTGAAATAAAAAGTAAGGGGAAGGTACTCACAAGTGCCCCCCTCCTTGGGAACTTACAAAAAGTTCATGGGTTGGGGGGGGGTAGGGGAAGGGGGAAACATTTTCTTCAGCGTGGCCACTGGTAGGGAGTTCATGCTTGCAAGTGTGTGTGTGGTAGTGGGGTGTCGTTTTCTTCAATGTAGGCACTGGTGGGGTGCCTACCCTCCTGTAAACATTTACTGGGCAGCTGCTTGGTGAGGCTTCTGGCTAGGCTGCAGACAATCCTAGGAAGGGTTGTGCCCATGACTCTGGAAGCAACCCTAATGAAACTTACTGCATTGCCAACCAAACAAACAAACAACAGTCAAAACACAAACAAAAAAAGATATGAAAATAAAAGAGGGATTAAATGGGAAGGGAAAGAATGTTATTGGGGATGAGAGAGGTAGGTGTGTGTGTGTGTGTGTGTGTGTGTGTGTGTGTGTGTGTGTGTGAATATGATAAAAATGTATACATGTCTAAAGTCCAAGTAAACCCATTGTCATGGATAATTAGTATACACTAATAAGAACTATTTTAAAGTAAAAAAGATGGCTGCGGATATTATTTAGTGTTAGAGCTTTTGAGTTGCTTGGCATGCAAAAATGCTAGGGTTCAGTACCCGTTGCCATGGTTGGGGGAGGGGCCATGGGTGAGGTGTGAGGAGACACTAAGTGATGGACAAGGAGGGACAAGAAAGAATTGGAGAGCCTTGCCAGCTGCCCTCTTGACCTCTCATTGACCTCTCATGGGAAAGGAGGTGATGCTAACCACCCCTCTATGGGAGGAATGTTCCAGAGAAGGACACCAGAAAGGCACAAAGCGTGAGCTTTAGTGTGGGGCAGACCCTGATTTTCATTAGGCCTTTAGCATACACTGGCCACATGACCTTAGTGAATTTACATTTTTTTTTTCTTTTTAATCTCTCTCCAAGATAGGGCTTCTCTGTGTAGCCTTGGCTGTCCTGGACCTGCTTTGTAGACCAGGTTGGCCTCAAACTCACAGAGATCTGCCTCCCTCTGGGTCTTGAGTGCTGGCATCAAAGGCATGTTCCAGCTCCACCCAGCTTACTTATCTTTAAAAAAAATGTTTATTACTAAAATGTATTATACAATGTATTTTGATCATATTTTCTCCCTCTCACCGCTCCAGATCCTCCCTACTTTCCCACCCATCCAAATTTATGCTTTTTTTCCTCTCTCTGTCAAAAAAGATAAAAGAAAAAGAAAATTCAAAACAAACAAACAGTAAGACAAGAAATGCCAAGACAGAAAGCACACAAAAGACACGGAGTCTGTTTCGTGTTGGCCAGCTACATCTGGACATGAGGACTGTTCTGCAGTATGGCTGATATACTCAGTGATGCCCCATTAGAAAAAAATAAAATAAAAATTCCTTACTCAGCAGGTATCAATTCCAAATAGCTTCTTGGCTTAGGGAACTTTGTGTCCACTTCCCCTTCTCAGTGTTGGGATTTTGTCTGGTTTAACCTATGTAGATCTTAATATATGCTGCCAGGTTCTGTGAATTCATATTTATGTCAGTTCTGGTGTATCTGGGAGATGCTTTTTCTTGGGGCCATCCACTACCTCTGGCTCTCACAAACTTGCCACCTCCTTTTCCAAATAGATCCTTGAGCCTCAGGAAAAGGGGTTTTATGAAGACACCCCATTTAGGACAGTGACTGCTTTGAAGTCTCTCATTTTCTGGGAGCTGTCCAGTTTGTGGGTCTCTGTGTTAATTCATCTACTACAAAAAGAAGCTTCTCTGATGAGAACTGAGCAATACTCTGCTCTATGGGTACAGCAATATGTCATTGGGAATCCTTTCATTCCTATGTTCCTTTAGCAGAATAATAGGATTAGGTTTTTCCCTAGTTCTTGGCCTCTTCAGCAGTGTCAGGCATGGGTTCCATCTTATGGAGTGGACCTTGAATCCCATCAAAGTGGGTGGTTATTTCCATAACGTTTGTACTTTTATCTTTTTGACCCTTAGTTTCCTACTGTCCAAATGAGGATCACTTTCTTAGAATCTGTATGAACTATTAATTGCCCAATACAACATAGACAGTGCTGAGTTCCCTTCCTCCCTCCTGAACTTCTAGGAATGCCCTAGAAATATAGAATTAACTATATTTGGCGTCTAGCTCCTTTCCTGCCAACCCATGGTTAAATAAGAATGAAGCTATCTGTGCTACAGTCTTTAAAATTCTGAGTTTCTGGTAATGCAGTGGGCTGTGTGGGCCCACAGCTTATTAGTTCACTGTTGCGGCTTTTTGGAAGGCTGTTCTCAGTGACCCTGGGTACTGACCCTCTTAGACCAATAGGCAGAGAGGTGAGGGGAAGCCCAGAATCATTCTTCTCCTGCCCGGGTCCCCTCACTCCCTTTTCCGTTGCTGATGATGATGAGTATGGGTGTGGGGTGGAGAGACAGGTGACCAGTAGAGAAGAGGGAGGGGCTGGCTGGCCTCACAGAGGTGACTGTTTAGGGACATTCCTAGTTTAACTGGCTTGGGAAGGGACATTGTAGTAATAAGATGTCAGAGGGCCAGGGTTCTGGGTATATTACTGGACTTTGCCCACTCTGAATGTCCGTAAGCAATGAGTCTTGCATTGATGAGACTGTGTTGGTCTGTGGAGTAGCTGCACTGTGTAGCTGAGGACGGAGACCAGTGATTCTGAGGAAGGTGATATAGGTCTCTGAGTGGAGCTCCTTCCTCTGTGTCACTTCTGAGTCTAGGAGATTTGACTATGTCTCTGCAAGAACACGTGCTGGAAAGTTAATCCCCTAAGGTGACAGTGTTGAAAAGCTGAATCTTTTTCATTTTATTTTTTATTCTATGTGCCTTGGTACTTTGCTTTCATAAACGTCTGTGTGAGAGTGTTGAATTCTGAACTTACAGACAGTTGTGAGTTGCCACGTGGGTGCTGGGTATTGAACCCCAGTCTTCTAGAAGAACACTCAGTGCTCTTAGTCACTGAGCCATCTCTCCAGCCCTGAGAAGCTGAATCTTGAAACTCTTTTTATTATATTTATGTGTGTGTGAGAGCGTATAGATGCATGCACGTATGTATACATGCGTGAGAGAGAGATACTACACAGTCTTGCTTCCATCCTGACCTATTTAAACCACAGCAGCCTGAGTGATGTTCTCATGTAGAAACTGCACCCCATCCCTTTCTCATCCTCTTTCATCGTTTCCAGTGGGTCACATTCCAATCTCAGCTCTTTACCCTGGGAACAAGGTGCGGGATTTGACCTTTCCTCTGCCATTCCCCTCATTTGCACTCTTCTTATCACAAGGACCTTTCTGCTCCTTATACCAAGCTACTTTTGCCCTAGGACTTTTGCTTCTTTTTCAAACACAAGTTTAGTAAAATGTACAACAAAATTCAAAACACTTCACTGCATAGGTGGTAAAAGGGACACAGGAGAGAATCCAGATGTTTAAGTAGCAATGGAATCAAGGGCCAATACCAAAAAAAGGAAGGAACAGTTTGCTTTTTTGCCACGTTTCTGAATTCTGCCTGCAGCCTGAAGGACCTTCTCAGTGAATTTCCTCTGCTCCAGTTTGCTTGCTTTTGAAAGCCCCATCTTCATCATCTAGCTCTCCTGTCTGCTTCTTGGAGTATTCCAGGAGCATCTTGCCACCTTCCTGGCCCAACATGGCACCCTGATCCTGATCTTCGCCCCCTGGCTAGGATGAGTGAGTGGTGGAGCCTTTGCCTGAGCCCAGCCTCGGACTTTGGTAGTCCCTGCACCTCCTCCCTGGGTATCCCCTTCCAGCTAGGGTTAGGTATGGCTCCTCCTCTAGACCAGAGAGGCAGCCTTTTCAGAGAAACTTTCTCTCACTTAGTGGGTCCACCCAACACTCATTCCCTACACCTACCCCGGCTTTTCTGGGTCATCACTGAAAAAGCTCCCATTCAAGAGAGTAAGTCTGCAAGAACAGGAAACTGTCTCAGTGCTGGCCTGAAAGGATTCTCTACAACTACTGGTTAGACAAATGAGCAAATAAGCACACAGACTAAGTTTCTCTAAAAAAGGGTGTGTTTTCATGTCCACAGACACATGCACTTGTCCATGGTGCAAATCAGAGGTCTGTAGTGGAAATGGACTCTGGTACTAGGGAAGAAGGTATCAAAGGAGACAGGGAAAGAACCGCTATTGAACTGTATCTTGGTGCCAGGTACTATACGGCTTTTAGTACATTTGACCCTTACAATAACCCACTCAGCACTGTAAAAGGCTGGAAACATTCTAGGCCTAGGTTAGCAGACAGAGGGAGTGAGCCTCTGAGACAACAATTGAAGCAGGCAAATAAAAATTCCTGTTACAGGATACTGTGAAGAAAGTCCCAAGGATCCATCCCGTCACAGAATTAGGATCTTCGGGGATGGGATCTGACTTACTGTCCCCATTAAAAAGATAAACTGAGTCTCAGAGAGAAGAAATGGCATGCCTGAAGGTAAGCTATTAATAAGGCCAGAGCAGGATGCGAAACCAAGTTTTTCGGGTTGTAGGGCAGTCTTGTTCTTTGTCTCATAGCAAAGGAGAGATGACTTTACTCGTTACTTCTTTTCACTGTTGAGGGATAAAGAGAAAGCAAGCTGGGGAGCGGTGCTGCATGCCTGTAACTCCAACACTCAGAAAGCAGAGGCAGGCAGATCTGATTTTTGGTTTCCAAGACAGGGTTTCTCTGTGTAGCCTTGGCTGTCCTGGACTCGCTTTGTAGACCAGGCTGGCCTTGAACTCATGGAGACCCACCTGCCTCTGCCCCCCAGAATGCTGGGATTATAGGTGTGTGCTACCAGGTCCAGCTGACATCATATCAATTTTGAATCAAGACTGTCTTTTCATTTTATTTGTAAACTGTTAGGTTTTGTGTTGCCCTTTAGAATAAAATACAGAAATGAAGATAGTATGCTAACTTAAAATTTCAAAATGCATTAACTATGAGTAAGACCTCCTGAATCACCACGATGTCCTGAGGACACCACCAACCTTTTCGGGACATCAAATTGCATAACCCAGAGGAGTCCGGCTGCAGTAGGGAACTGTACCATTTAGAGCCCCTAGGTTTCAGAAGACTCAGTTGCTGAGGTGATGTGTATCTGTAATTCCAGCACTTGAGAGGTGGAGATGGGAGAACCAAGAATTCAAGGCCAGCCTTGGCTACCTGAGACGTGAGATCCCATCTAAAAAAACAAACAGACAGTGGGACTCATCATTTCTGGCCTCCTATTCTAAACTTGCTAAAATTATAGCAAGCCACATAGTGTGGACCCTTACAAAGGTGAGTTGGAGATAATTTTTTTCCGCCTAGACAGGGTTTCTCTGTGTAGCTCCGGTTATCCTAGAACTGGCTTTGTAGGCCAGATTGGCCTCGAACTCACAGCGATTGGCCTGCCTCTGCCTCCCTGAGTGCTGGGATCACAGGTGGGCGCCACTGCGCCCAGCTGAGGTACCCTTTACCTGTAAAATGTAAGCCATCTCCTAGCCAATTTGTAGGAGACTCTTATCCATGGGCGTAAATGAACTCTTCGTCAGGGAAGAGCCATTACACTCCATGTGAGGACGACCTGGAGAGTCTGCATCGTAGAGTCGCCGTTAGCCCCCAAGCCCACCTCTAAATCCTTCCTAAAATTCAGTTCCAGGAGAGAGTTAAGTGGTTCATGCTGGGCCATGTGCCTCTCTCATAGGGCGTGGGATCGACTGGCCTATAGGATTCTGCAAATTAGGAAAAAGAAAGACAGGTTTTAAAAGGACAGATGCTGACCACATTGAAAGAAATGTATGCACTAATAGCTACTGGTTATTTCTTTTCCCTTGTTGTGGTTTTGGTTTGTTGGTGGGGATTGTTTATTTGCTTTCTCGAGATAGGGTTTCTCTGTTTAGCCTTGGCTGTCCCGGAACTCACTCTGTAGACCAGGCTGGCCTCGATCTCAGAGATGTGCCTGCCTCAGCCTCCTGAGTCCTGGGACTAAAGGCATGTGCCACCACACCCAGCCACTATTAGTCATTTCTGCCCGGTAGAGTAGAAATGATGTGACCAACTTATATCATGCTATTTGTGCTACTGTGTGCTTGTGTCAGGAGCTGTATGTAATCCTTATGACATCCATATTAAGCTGCTATGTGTATATGAAAAGCTGAGGGCAACCTGACAGGAGTCATTGTTTTACTTCCATCATGAGGGTCCTGGGGATTGAACTCTGTGTCATCATGGTTGGCGACAAGCACCTTTCCTGCTGAGTCATTTCTCTGATCCATTTTTTTCTTTTAACTTTGCTTCATGGTTTTCTTTCTTTTTTTTAGGTTTACAAAAAACATTTTAATGAGCATATCAGAATGACAGAAGGAAATGGGAGAAAGGACATATTTTACAGTGCAAAATAATTATGCAGAAATTTTAAAACATCTAATTCACAATTTTGAATGCCTACTTAAATTATTACTTCAGATGGTTTTCTTGTCCTTTAGCGTAATTGATTTTAAAAAGCCAGGCGCCGTGGTACACGCCTGTGATCCCAGCACTTATGGAGGTAGAGGCAGGAGGATCTCTGTGAGCTTGAAGCCAGCCTGGTCTACAAATCGAGTCCAGGACACCGAAGGCTACACAGAGAAATCCTGTCTCAAAAACCAAGATAATAATAATCATAGATTTGACAATTTGAGAAACAAAATTGGATGTGTGGTAGTGAGCACCTCTAAGCTTAGCACTTAGGAGGCTGAGACAGGAGAATTACCAGAAGTTTGAGTCCAGCTTGGACTCTATAGTTATAGTGAGTTCCAGGGCAGCCTGAGCAACAGACACGTGAGATTCTGACATGAGAGAGAATGGAGAGGAATGGAGGGAAGCTGGAAAGCTGTTAGCATTGACAACTGTGAGGAATGAGCAAGGCCGAGCTAATGGTGCATGGTAGGAAGTAACTACCGAATAACGATCACGGGCTTCAGTTGCAGAATGCAAACTTGATCGGACGTTTGAACAACTGTTAGAAAGGTGATCCCCAGAAAGTCATCTCCAGCCCGGACTAGAATACCCTGTGGGTGTTGCCCGCAAATGTTGTGTTAGTTATGTTAGAGACGTTACGTTTTCCTCACGGTGATGCCTCGCTGTTCTCCAGCTCCCGGCCTTAAGCAATCCTGCTGTCTCAGCCTCCTGAGGAATAGACTCATGCTATCAGAGCTGGTCTGGAATTATCAACTTTAAAGTATTTGCCCATCCTTCTCCTGAGACAGGCGGCATAGTGGAGACTATCCTGTGGCTAGCTGGACATCGGCCTGTAGACTGGACCATGCAGTCACTGGCCTATTAGACATTTTTTTTTCTAAATGTCCTTTAGTCCACTTTTACATCTTATCTCTTGCTGTTGCAATTAAGTATTATCAAGGCATAGCTTTTGAGTACTCGCAATTTGTACTCATTATGTTAGAGCCAGCAATCTGCACGATCTCTTTTGAGGTCTTTAAGGACAAGAACAAGGCCAGAGAGGTTCAATGGCTCCGAGCCCTTGATTTATTTTGTTAGTGTGTCTGGGGTCTGGGACTCTTAACTGGGGCTCCAGGGAGAGAGCATGTCCGTTTTTCCTTTGAGGACAATAATCCCAGGTCACACCCTTCCTCTCACAGCAGCTAAGCCTCCACAGCAAACACACCTATGTCTGGTATTTCTGCATTGCTATCTGTATGCCGAAGACATGCTGTTCTAGGAGCCAGGCTCACTTTGCAATTTCCATCCTCCTCCACCCCTTGGTTCTGCTGATGAGCTCCTCTGAGTCTTGACACGTGACAGGCCATAGGTTCTGGGTGTTCTCTCTAGGTTGTCACCAGACTGTTGACTTTTCAGTAATAGCAGGAGTTCAAAATGATGGTGGTCTCTGGGATCTGGAGTAGGTGTAGACAGATCATATGATCTCAGCTTGTTCCTTCCCATTCCTACAGCAACAGGGCTAAGGATTCTAACTAGGAAAAGGATTTCTAATTGTCAGCAATTTGAATACCATCTTCATGATTTTTTTTTTTTGCTTAATCCGTGTGCTACCCATCTGTTATTTATTTTGTATTTTCGTAAGTTAATTACCATGCTTTGCCATAGCAATCACTACTCCTTCTAGCCTTGCTATAAACAAGACTATTCATGAAGTCACCCACCAACTCATGAAAGCAGATCTGATAGGATACCCACTAGTCTCCAGTACTCATTAAAATAAACACACATTTGTTGACACTGTGTACTACGTAAACTCCTCTCATGGGCCACTAGATACGTGTGTCACACCTGGAGAACGTTAGCCTAAGAAAACCTAGGAGTTAAGAGGAAGGTGAAGGGCCAGGGAGATGGCGTAGCAAAGAGAAGGTGTTGTTTCCATACAAACCCAATAACCTGATGATCTTCAGAATCCTAAGGAGCTGGGTGTTCCTGTAATCCTGGCGCTTCTCCTGTGAGGTGGGGGCAGAGACACTGGGGCACTCTTTGCCAGCTGGGCTGGAGCCCTCAGTACAGCAACACAGATGAGAGAGAACCTGCCTCAGGTGGAGGTGACCAACTCATAATGACCCATGCACACTCTCTCCTCCTCTCTCCTCTCTCTCTCTCCTTTCTCCTCCTCTTACCTCTCTCTCTTTCTGTCCCACTTCTCACACACACACACCATGCCAAAGAGGCGGATGATTCCAGACCCATCAATTCATCACGGTGTAGATGCCCACTGTAAAAATATGTTTTTAAGAGTATGTTTACAAAAAAAAAACAAAAACAAAAACAAAACCCCTACTTTTATGTCCTTTTGCTGCAGAAGTCATGGTTCAGGGCAGGGCAGGAACCAGGCTACCCAGTTCAGCAAAACTGAAATTGAAGGACAGTGATGGAGAGAATGGATAAGAACAAAATAAAATGACATGTATGTATGAAAACACTATATGAAACTCATTACTTTGTACATTAACATTTTTTATAGTCTCACCTTGTAGCCCTGGCTGGTCTAGAACTTGCTTTGTAAGCCAGATTGGCCTTAAACTCACAGAGACCCAGTTGACTTTTCCTTCCCAGAGCTGGGACTAAATGTGAGCTCCACTGTACTCTGCCTAATATATTTTTTTCTTTTTTTAAAGAATAAAAATTGTTCCTAAAGATATGGCTCCGCAGTTAAGAGCGCCTGTTACTCTTACAGAGAACCCAAGTTCAGTTACCAGCACCCACATGGTGGCTCATAACCATCCCCAACTCCAGTTCCAGTGGATTAGCGGCCCTCTTCTGACATCCAAGGGCACTAGGCACACAGGTGTACAAACACACAAGCAAGCAAAACACCCTGACACATACATCTAAAAAAGACCGAACTTCACCGTTTTCTAATTAAGAGAATGTTTAGAAACTGAGTTCTCTCCTGGACTGAGTACCAGAGTACCCCAGATCTGATTTTCTGTGGCAACTGCAACTCCTCCATAGCCAGGGACCACTAATGAGATTGTTGACTTTAAGAATTGACCGGGCAGGACATGGGCAGATGGCTCACTGGGTAAAGTGCTTCTTGGGCGAGTGTGAAGAGCGGCTTCTGATCCTGAGAATCTGTGTAAAACCTGGACAGCCATGGTGGCTACTGCAATCCCAGCACTCTGGAGGCAGAGACAGGGGATCCCAGGAGCAAGCTGGCTGGCTGAGGTAGCTGGGATCCATGAGCTCGGAGTTCAACAGGAGAGCCTGCTTCAATAAACAAGGTAGAGAGCAATTAAGGAAGACACCAATGTCGACTTCGGGCTCCACATACATTTCCACCTGTGCGTGGGCACCTGTGCATATAACACACACACACACACACACACACACACACATGACCCGTGGAATCCACCAGCAAGCCCTAATCTCAGAAGCAGGTGCTATCCCACCTCCTCTGCCACGTTTCTACCTTCCACACATGGATCTGGAAACAGCGTGCTGAGGCACTGTCAGTATTCCATAGCCAAAGCAGCTCTGAAGGGAGTCTGACTTGGTCTCTTTCTGCCTTTCGAATGTCTCATAGGTGCATCTCATTTGCTAGGACTTTCTTCATCCCTAACTGTAAGGGGGTCTAAGAAACAGTTTATAGAAACATGAGAAGGCTCAGGAGACAAAGAATGGATTGGAGGAGCCAGTCACTGCCAGCACAGCTTCTGTGAAGGAAGAAGTCAAAAGCAGGGAAAAGAGAACATGATCAACCCAGCTCTTTAATTATACTGTGTGTGTGGGTGTGTCCACATGTGCCATGGTGTGTGTGTGTGGAGATCAAAGGACTATTTACAGGAGTGTGTGCTCTCCTGCAATCATGTGAGTCCCAAGGATCAAAAGTATGTCTTCAGCCTCGTTGGCAATCTTGCTGGCCCAGTGATGTTTTTCTATGTCAACAAACTTTTTTTGTGTGTATGAGTTGGAAGACTGTGTGTATGTGTGTGCTTGACACACACACACACACAGAGATTTTCTTTTAAGATTTATTTATTATATACACATATTCTTCACTGGCTATCATTTCAGATGGTTGTGAGCCACCATGTGGTTGCTGGGACAGCTGAGAGAGAGAGAGAGAGAGAGAGAGAGAGAGAGAGAGAGAGATTTACATAATCCAAAGTTACATACTTGCAAACATACAGGTAAAGTCAACAAAAATGACCTTGATGGTACAAACGGATCTGCCTTTCCCAAGCACTGGAAGCATGCCCCTAGGAGTATGCCTACTGGGGGAAGGCTTAGGAAAGCCTTGGTTGGTTGTTCGACAGGGTCTTCCTTTATAACCCAGTTTGGCCTTTAGTTCAAGGAGGTCCTCATGCCTCATGCCAAGTTCTCAAGTGCTGAGATTACCGCCATTCCTGGCTAGCCATGCCTCAAATGACTGGTCCAGTGTTGACCTCAGCAGCACTTTCTGCCTCCATGAGTCTTATATTCCCTTTTATTATGGGATGCTATATCTGGGACCCCCTTTCCTAGTCCCTCAACATTTGACACGCTAGACTGACCTGATCTGAATACAAGCTTGTGACAGGGCAGGGCCTCGGAGTCTGCATTCTAAGGCGCATGTTGTTCCTTCCTGTCTACAGCACACACTCTGAGTAGCCAGAGAACGGGGAAGGCGGTGCTTTCACTCTCACCTCACTCTGCCAAAAGATTTGCACAGAATCTGTACAGAATTGGAGGTGCAAATAATGGCCTCAGGACAAAATCTTCCCTTGGCATTGCTAAACCAGCTGACTCTTTCAAAACCAATAACCTTGGCCTTATTAGCAACTGAGCTAACTGCAGCAAATGAATAAATGACAACATTCGGCTCATTTGCATTTTAAAACTGTTTCCTTCCTTTGCTTACACTCCGGTGGGGGTGCTAATGAACCGTGAAATGTCTAGAACACTGGCAGTGAGGAGAAAAGCAGAGCTGACCCGTGCCTGATGATTACCCATCTTGAGAAATCAAAAGCTGTTAAATACAGGGTGATAGTTTGGATTATGTACACGTGTGCGCATGCACACATTCACACAGACACACACACACGTGTGCACACACAGGTGCTCGAGCACACAGGAGCTCCCACACACATGACATCACAAGATGAAGATTAATGAGTTAATGATAACGTGTTGGTTTCTTGGTTTTGACAGGTACAGTAGCATGGTGACGTGTAAAGGCTAACACTAGCAGAACATGGGGGAGAGGTACATGGAAATTTTCTAGGAGCTATCTAATTTTTTTAATAAATAAAATTCCAAAATAAAGAATTTACTGCTAGGCATGCCTGTAATCCCAGCATTCAGGAGGCTGAGGTGTGGGGATGGTGAATTTGAGAGCAAGCTGAGCTACATAGGGAGACCATCTAAAAAAAAAAACAAATGAGCAAAAAAGAACAAAACAGCTAGACTGTATGAATTTTCTTGCACTGTATCATTTGTAACTATAAAGCAAGTTCCTGTAATTATAAAACAATTGCTATTACTTAAGAAAAAGACTGGAGGTAAGTATTCATGGGAAAAGTTACCTAATCAAGCCTGAGTAGCCAATTCAAGATGTTAGAGGGTTGCTAGTCCCCAGAGTATACCGGGTAAGGTCATGTGCCATTGGTACCTACACTCCAGAAGTGAGGGTCATACATCATGACTTCTAAGACATCCTGGCTGCTATTAGCTGCTGATTCTTATCTCCCTTTCTTGAGCATATCAGAAATTCCTCTCATTCTTCATGTCTTAGTCTGCTTTCTGTTGCTATAATCAAATACTATAGATTAATTTACAAAGTGCTGAGATTACCGCCATTCCTGGCTAGTCATGCCTCAAATGACTGGTCCAGTGTTGTGGACCAGTTATTCAGGTCACAATCTTGGGGATGCAAGATAGAGGAGGATCTTTGTGGTGGTTTGAATAGGAATAGCCCCATAGGCTCATATTTTTGAATGCTTAGTAACTGGGAGTGGCATTATTTGAAAGGATTAGAAGGATTAGGAGGTGCGGCCTTGTTGGGGGAAGAGTGTCTCTCAGCGTGGGGTTTGAGGTTTCAAAATCCCATGCTAGGTCCAGTGTTCCCCAACTCTGCCTGCATCCAGGAAAAGGTCTCAGATACTGCTCCAGAGCCTATCTGTGTGCTGCCATGCTCCCAGCCATGATGATAATGAACCAAGCCTCTAAAACTATAAGCAAGTCCCCAGGTAAATGCATTCTCTTATAAGAGTTGCTGTGGTCATGGTGTCTTTTCATGGCAATAGAACAGTAAAGGCAGCATTATTGTTGCAGGGGATTCTGCAGTCCTAAAAGATGGTGCTTGGGTATAATGCGATGAGATGGTATAGGCCATCTCAGGCCTCCCCTCCTCTTAAATAGGTACAAGTCCACTAAAAATGACAATTGAATTCCAACCCAAATTTTAGTGGGATAGCATAAATGATCCTAAGAAATGACAGATTAGGATGGTGGGAGATAACTCAGTGGATGAAAGCTCTTGTCACACAAACCTGATGGCCAGAGCTTGGAACCTACAGAAAAATCTGGATGTAGTTATATGTGTCTGTAATCCCATCTCTTAAGAGTCCAGATGGGAAGTAGAGACAGGACAATCAGATAGAGCTCTAATATGCACAGGGCAGTGGTGAAACCAAGAGAGACTCTGCCTTAAAAACACGGTGGAAAGAGAGAACCTCTTGCCAAAAAGTTGTCCTCTGGCCTCCACACACATACTCTGCACACGCGTGTGCACATGTGCGCATTCATGAGCATGCGCGCGCGCACACACACACACACACACACACACACGACATGAATCATCTTTAAAAGAATTGACAGAGTTCCATGAAATGACAAGGCTTCTTCACATCAAAGTGTGCAGATAGAGCCTACAGAATGAGGCAAACTCCAAAATTAAACCCTGAAAAACCAAGCCATTCAGTCCAAAAGTGAGCTAATGAATCAAAGAGATAATTCTTAAAAAAAGGAGAAATACAAATTGCCAATAACTCCTCCAAAAAGTGTTCAACATCCTAAGCCATCAGAGAAACGCAAACTGGAACTACTTTGAGATTCCAGTTTACTCTAGGGGGGGTAAAAAGGCTATTAGCCAGAAAACAAAAGCTGGAGAAGATGAGGAGAAAGAGGAACCCTTATTCACTGCTGGTGTGAACGTAAATTTGTACAGCCACTATGGAAACCAGGTCCTCAAATAAAAAGAAAAACAAACTATCATATGACCAATCTGCATTGTTTTTAGTATATAGGTAAAGGACTCCAAGCCAACACATTACAAAGACTCACCGACATCTATATTCATTGCTGCTCTACTCACAGCAGCAGGAAATGAAACCAATGTATCCATCAACAGATGAATGGAAAGCCAGGTGAATATGTATATGTGTGTGTGTATGTATATATGTATATATATATATACATATATATATATATGATTTTTTTACAACCATCAAGAAAAATGAGGATTAAGGAGTTGGCCCAGTCTGTAAAATGTTTGCCTTACAAACAGAAAGACCTGAGTTTAATCTCCAGAAGCCATGTCTGTTGCTTGTCGTTTGTGTGGCTGTTGTTTTAAAGGTGGTCTGAAGAGATGGTTAAGAGCGCTCATTGCTCTTGCAGAGGACCAGGTTTGCTTCCCAGCATGCATGGGATGGCTCACAGTAATTCACAACTCTAGTTGCAGAGGCTTCTGACACCCTCTTCTAGCCTCTGAGGGTACCAGGCATGCATGTGGTGCATATAAACACACACAAGCAAAATACTCCTATACGTAAGTATAAAAAGATAAAATAATAATAATAATAATTAAAAAAAATACAAGTGTGGTGAAACACACATATTCTCAGTTTGATGGAGGCCGAGACAGGAGGATCCCTGGAAGGTTCTGGGCAGTTAGCTCAGCTGAATTCCAAGTTCTAGGCCAATCAGAGACACTGATTTCAAACCAAAGGAGGACGGTACCTAATGTTGTGTGAGGGAGGTTGAGCTCTTCTTCCACAAGCACACACATGTACACACACACATACACACACACAGAGGGAAATGAAACCAGGGCATTTTTAGGAAAACAGAGAACTGGGAATCATTAAACTAAAATAAGACAAATGCGGAAAGACAAATACTGTATTTTACTCTCATATGCAGAACCTAGATTTAAAATTATACATATATGTATGTGTGTGTTTATATATACACACATGTATTATGTGGAGGTCATGAAACTAAAGGGGTAGGAAGAGATCTTAAGGGAGGTGTGAAATAAAAACAGTAATGGAGGGGGCTGGAGAGATGACTTAGCGGCTAAAAGGACTGGCTGCTCTTCCAGAGGACCTGGGTTCAATTCCCAGCACCCACATCGCAACTCAAAACTTTCTGTAACTCCCGTTCCAGGGGGTTGAACACCCTCACACAGACATATGTTCAGGCAAAACACCAGTGCACCTAACATGAAAACAAAAACCAGTAATGGATATACCAGTAATGTGCCATAAGAGAGCAAAGGGGGCAACTAATTGGGAAGAAGGAAGAGAACAATCCAGAAGGAAGAGTGAGGTGCACACAGGGGGGACAGTCAGGGGGGGAAATGAGACCAAGGCATAACGTGTGAAACTGTCGTAAAGAAACGCGTTACTTTCTATATTAGCCCCCCCAAACTGATGAAAAACCAAAACCAAGCTGAGTGTGGTGGCCCATACCTTTAATCCCAGCACTCAGGGGGCAGAGGCAGGAGGATCTCTGAATTTGAGACCAGCCTGAAATTCTGTGAATTTCAGAACAGCCAGGGCTACACAGAGGAACCCTGTCTCACCAAACAAACAAACAAACAAACAAACAAACCAAACCAAAAATCCAAACCTGAGTTTCAGCAGAGAATTTAAGATCACAGCACATAGGAATCCCCAGGAACTGTGCTCAGGATTGCTGTTTATGGAACAGATTTATGTATGTATGTATTTATTTATTTATTTATTCACTTACTTTTGCATTGGTTTTTAAAGAGAGATGGTCCAGGCCGGTCTGGAACTTCCTGCAGTCTTCCCGCAGACTCCTGCCCCCCGAGTCCTAGGACTATAGATGTGGGCCACCATGCCCATCACCACACTGATTTAAATGCCTGGTCTTGGTCTCCCCTCTTGCCGCAACTGTGTTTCTTTACATAGGAAAGTCTGTAAGTCTGAGGACTTGAACTCAGCCCTTACCTCAGCTGGAACAGCTGACTATCAGTTGGGCACGTTACAGGGGCTTGATAATTATTCGTTGGCTGGAAGAACGAATGAGTTACTTCAGTAACTCCCGCCGGAAAACCGTGGATTCCCCAATGATATTTCTGGTGGAACTTTTTTTTTTTTTTTTTTTTTTTTTTAATTTATCAGTAGGCCTTGTTTAATTCTGGTGAAGCCTCAAAAAACCATGAAGGTCTGAAGTCGTTGTTACAGTTTGGATCTGGAACGACTTCTCGGGGTCACATGTTGGGAGCTTGCCCTCTAGCTCCTGCTGTTATTGGAAGGTGGACATGCCAGGAAGTGTGGAGTGTAACTTCGTAGGGCCTGTCTTGTCCCAGACCCTGGCTGGCTCTCTGAGCTTCCGGCTGTCCTGAGCAGCTTTTGTCTTGCCTCAGTACAGACCAGCCTGTACTACGTGGAGACCAGGGACTGTGGACTGAATCCTTTAGACTGTGAGCCAAAACAGACCTTTCCTTCTTTAAGGTGTCTATCTTGGTTATTTTGTCATGGCGACTGAAAGCTGGCTATCCCGTTCTTCTAGGAGCTGCAGCTGTAACTAAGATCGTGCACAGTGTCTGTGCGCCGGTATTGTAGGGCTGTTCTCAGGACCGCCGGCGAGGACTGGGTTCTGGGCTGGGCAATGTCCCGTCAGGGAATGTCGGCCTACGTGCCAGGTGTTTAAAGCTTTATCTGGCCTGTCTGTGCCTGTCCTTCAGTGTGATGGGAAAGGAAAGAAAGGTGAATTCACAGTTCACCTGCCTTCTCGGTAGATGTATATGATCCCTGTCAGGCCAATCAGTCTTCGCTGGTTTTGAAAACTCAGAGCTAGCCTCAGTGAGATGGCTCAGAAGGTTGCTGTAGAAGCCTGGAGGCCTGATTTTAATCCTTGGCACACATGTAAAAGTGGAAGGAAAGAGCCAACTCCAAAGAGTTGTCTTCTGACCTCCAAACACACACACACACACACACACACACACACACACACACACATTAATAATACAAAAATGTATTGAAAAGAGTTTGAGCTTAGAGCTGATGGAGGAGGAGATTCTACTTGCTGGAGCACAGAATCAGAACACTGCAACTTGGGGCAGCTGTCAGCTATCTTCATCGTCATGCTGAGAGAATCAGCCCAGGCTCGGGAAAGATAACGAAAAGGAGAAAGAGATCTGACAGTCACGCTGGGTGCCGGGTCCAATTAAACTCAGGCCATCTCAGGCATCTGAACTTCCAGTTGTGACAGCCGACAAAGTCCCCCACCTCCCTCTCTCCCCCGTGGCTGATCTAAATTTCTGCCAGTTGCTATGGAGTTTTGACACTTCTATTGCTGGGGGAGAATATGCCATTTCCTTTCCACTCCTAATGGGAACTAGCACCAGCCAGGGAGCCTGCTAGGCCCCTCTGCTTGGATGGAACGCTGAGCACTGAAAACCCAGGCCCTTCCTTCCATTACATGTCACTGGAGGCCTCACCACAGACTATACTTCCTGTCTGTTACATTCTGGTGGGGAGGCATAAGCAGCTTTACCAAGGGGGTATCAGAGAGAATGATGTGTAACACTGCCTGGCTGGGAGGCTCTCAGCCTGCTCCCTTTTTGGTTTTCTTGGACAGGCTCTTACTATGTAGCCCAGGCTGGCCCTGAGCTAGAGGTAGTGCTCTTTCTGCTTCAGGCTCTTGACTACTGGGAATATAAACCTGTACCACATGGGCTGGATGAGTGTAAACTATAATATCTGGGTGCTGAGTGATGAGATATGTTTGCCTGGTATGGTGTTGGGATTTTTCTGAGGGCCTTGCCTATGTAAATACCCCACTACTGAGCTACAGACACAGCCTTTACTTGTCTCGTTTTTTGCTACCTACCAAGCAAATAAAAATAATTCTCAGGCCCTTAGTGATAGCAGGCCTCAGATGACCAGAGCCTGGGGATAGCCTTCTATTATGCTTTGAATAGGTTTGACCTTCTAAAACTCATACTAAAAAAGCTAGGAGCAGCGATGTTCACCTGTAGTCTTAGCATCTGGGGAATTACAGGCAGGAGAATCAGGGGTTTAAAATCATCTTCAGGTGCATAGTGAGTTGGAGGTCAGCTTGGATAACATGAGATCTTACTTCAAAACAAAACAAACAAACAAAAAAAACAAAACTTTATCATTTTGACATTCTTGGTTGCTACTGTGCTAGAGTTGGGAGGTGGGTTCTAAGTAGTGATTTGATCATTTGAGGAATAAATGTATTTTTCTTTTCTATTCATTCTTTCGTTTTGTCCAGATATGGTTTCTCTGTGTAGCTCCGGCTGTCGTAGAACTGGCTTTGTAGGCCAGACTGGCCTCGAACTCACAGCGATTGGCCTGCCTCTGCCTCCATGAGTGCTGGGATCACAGGTGGGCACCACTGCGCCCAGCTGAGGTACCCTTTACCTGTAAAATGTAAGCCATCTCCTAGCCAATTTGTAGGAGACTCTTATCCATGGGCATAAATGAACTCTTCATCAGGGAAGAGCCATTACACTCCGTGTGAGGACGACCTGGAGAGTCTGCATCGTAGAGTCGCCGTTAGCCCCCAAGCCCACCTCTAAATCCTTCCTAAAATTCAGTCCCAGGAGAGAGTTAAGTGGCTCATGCTGGGCCATGTGTCTTTCTCAGTCGGAGATTTTCTAAGCCGCACAAGCCAAGATTAAGGTGCATTTAGGGAAAGACCATGATTTAAGACAAGAAGAGATGAACTTTGTGGTCAAATCCAAGAGATGGTTTCAAAGAAGACACAAACGGAGAGAAAGTTGGAAAGTGAGCAACCAGGTAAAGTCTAAAAGAAGAGCAGAGTGGGACGTAATGCCGAGGGCAGATAGAAAAAGCAAAGAAAATGAGAAGCCTGTGGCAGTAAGGAACTGGGTGAGTCCTCTGGTTTAGAGGGGCAGGAGAGGGGTGGGCAGGAAGCACAGGTTACTGGGGGAACAGTGCCAGGCATCCGGCAGGGGGGGATGAGTCGAATCCTCAAACAGGAAACCAATCGTGACGTCAGAACCTGCGAGGAGGTTTTGGAACATGTTGGGATACAGAGCTGGAAACAGGTCAAGACAAGTGGTTCAGAACTAATGGCTGAGGTATTTTGGAAGCTCATTTTCTGTGGAGTCTTGGGCTGGGTCTCATAGGTAAAGGGAAGGAATGCAGCCAGCCAGGTGGGAATGAGCTATCCAATGGGACAGCTGCATCTCAGCTCCCACGGACTGCTACCAGGTGGTCACACCGTCCCAAAGTCCTCAGATTGCCCCCTTTTTTTTTTTTTTTTTTTTTTTTAAGAAAAGCAGGAAATTCAGATTTTTATGTGAAATCTCCTGCATGTTAAAGGCTGGCAACAAATTAAACATTCCAAAAACACCTGGTGGGCCAACTAAAACACATCTGCAGGCTGAACTGGCCCACACACGGCCAGCTTTGGACCTCAACTCAGAAGTGGGTAGAGACAGAAGCGTGTTAAAATGTTAAAAAAAAAAAAAAAAAAAAAAAAAAAAAGACCAGCAACAACTGTGAAAACCATTCAGTTTCCCCGAATCTGCAGACTTCGACACAGACAAGGAGGAACTTTGTGATGCTGGCTAACAATACAACGTCTTTGGTCCAAAGAAGTTGCCACAGACATTCCTCGTGGTCCCCAACACCACTGCGGCATCCTCCAAATTAGCTCTGCCACGTTGATGGAGCGAGCTGATTTTGCTTGATATCCCTATCAGGTACATCCATCTAGAAGCATACTCTCTTTTCTAAAAGGCCATCAACTCTATCTTCCCAACTGGCTTTACAATAAAAGCAATTAAGAGAAACTGTACCTGAACCAAACATGACCTCGACTAGCTGGATTTTATGATAGGAAATGCTTCCAGGCCAAAAACCTCAAAAGTGATCAAAGGTTTTCAAAGACTGGATCCAGCTAGCTCAGCTTATTGACCTTGGCCTGGGTCTGGGCCACAGTCATGCCCAGAGGATGTGGCAGAGGCCGGGTCTGATTCACTTAAAGGTGGTGTCTTTGAGGCTGCTTATTATCTAGCCTAAGGTTTATGCAGCCCACCATCCTGTTTGCCAAGGAATGAGATATTTCCTGGGATGTGGAGCTTTCAGGGATGTAGCAGGGTCCTTGAGAGAAACAGAACTGATAAAATGAATCCATGTGTATATATGTGTAGACACGCACACACATATGTAGACATTATTAGAGTGGCTTACAGACTGTGGTTGAACTAGTCCAACAATGGCTGTCTACCAGTGGAAAGTCTAAGAATAGCAGTAGCTGTTCAGGCCACAAGGCTGGATGTCTCAGCTGGTTTCAGCGTACACCAGAATCCTAAAGACGTAGGCTGTAATGCTGGTGAAGGAATGAACTTGCCAGCAAGGGCAAGGGCAAGGGCAAGGGCAAGGGCAAGGGCAAGGGCAAG
>NW_026596134.1:24655238-24670037 GCF_907164565.1 Psammomys obesus | reverse complement strand
GCAAGGGCAAGGGCAAGGGCAAGGGCAAGGGCAAGGGCAAGGGCAAGCAGGAACAGAGCAATGCCTTCCTTCCCCCATGTCCTTTTACCAGGCTGCCACCGGACGGTGTGGCCTAGACTTAAGGTATATCCTCCCACCTCAAAAGACCAGAGTTAGGGTCCCCCACTTCCAATAGTTTAATTAAGAAAAATCCCTCACAGGTATACCTAGCTGCTTGGGTTTTAGTTAGTTCCAAATGTAGTCAAGCTGAAAACCGAGGCCGGCCACCACAGGGGCTAACACTCAGACATCCTTAACCGGTCACCCTACGTCAGAACGTCCTTCTCTTAGTGTTCATGCTATGAAGCTTTGATATCTTTTGAACGACCCTTAAAAAAAAATAATGACTAGGGATGAGCTCTCCATGAGATCTCTTGGCTATCGTGTTAAAGGCCCTGGGTTTGGTTCCCAGCACCAAATCATCATCATCATCATCATCATCATCATCATCATCATCATCAACAACATCATTTGGTATAGTGGCGCATGCCTGTAATCCCAGCAGTAGTATCAGGAATTCAAGTCTCGCTTTGGCTACATGAGACCTGTCTAAAACAAACCAACAAACCAAACCAAAACAAAAACAACAAACCCAAAATACAAATCAAGGTTTAAGGCCAGACTAGGCTACACAGTGAGACCCTGTCTGGAAAATTAGTGAATCATGGGCCGGTGAGGAGTCTCAGCAGGGAAATATGCTTGCTACCAAGCCGAAGAGCTTGTATTTAATTCCTGAGACTTATATATAGAAAAAGAGAATTGACTATGGAAAAGTTGTTCTCTGACCCCTAACTGCACACACCCTCAGATTAGTAAATAAATAAGTAAATGTAATAAAATTTTAATTAGCCAATTAATCAGTATCAAGACAAAACAAAACAAAGTCTCCTCTATGAAGTATACTAGAACGCTCTTAGCTTTCTTTCTTGTTTCTAAAATTGTTTTCTTTTTTCTTTCTTCCTCCCTCCCTCCGTCCCTCCCTTGCTTCCTTCCTTCCTTTTTTAATGGTGCTAGGGATTGAACCCAGGGCCTTGCCTCACCCATCCTTCCATCCATCTACCCATTATGCTCATGCTAAGCACATGCTCTACCAATAAGTGTCCCCTCTAGCCTTTTAATTGTTCTTGCCTTATTTTGAAACTGCCTCCTCTTCCTCCTCCTCCCCCAGTGCCGTCTCCTGCCTACTCTGAATTACTCTTCACAGCCCAGCCCCAGGGCTTCTGCTCTATTTTCTGCTTGTCTCAGAGGACTCACACGTACATGGATGATATCTGCAGTTAGTCCTTGAGCTCTTGCCTGAGCCCCAGCCCTCAAGCACCAACAAGCTCAGGAGCATTTCCCCAAGGACACCCCGACGGTCTCACTCCTGAGTCACCGTCTTACAGGCCAGCTCCTACTCACTCCTTCACCACCCTCTTTCACTAGCAGCAGCTTCATCTTTCAGAGCTCTCAGTCTCAGAACCCCAGAGTTGTCTCAAATTAGCATCCACACATTATGTCCACAGCAGCCACCTGTCAGCTGGATATGTGAAAGGACTCAGTGAGTGCTTACTGACCAAAGAGTCAAAAGAAAGGGACAGCTCACAGCACCCTACTGTAGGCTTAAGAAAGCCACCTAAGAGGTCTGGGCTGTAGCTTGGATCATAGAGTGCTTGCTTAAAATACACAAAGCCTTAGGGCCGCTATCGCCAGTCCTGCAAGAGCCTGGCATGGTGGTACACACTTGTACACCTGGCACTCAGGAGGTAGAGGCAGGAGGATCACAGGTTCAGCATCATCCTTGGCTATACAAGTTTGAGGCTCGTTTGGGCTACATGAGACCCTGTATTAAAAAAAAAAAAAATCCAAGTATCTGTCCAGGATTTTAAGTAAAAGTGTTAGAAGAAATATGGGGCGGGTTATCACTGCTGACACAGTAAACTCAGGTTTTCACTGATGTGTCTTCAACCACAGATATCTGACCATCTTCAGGTAGGCATCTTTCAACCCAGGCAAGTTGGCAACTAAGATTAACCATTACAAGTCCACCCCTTGCCAATCCGACAGCCAAATCCATTGCTTTACACCATACTTACTTTCCAAAATAAAGATAACAGCTCAAGGTCACTGTCCTGCATAGCCTGACTGTGCCGAGTACCACGAAGAACGTTCCTTCCCAGAACAGAAGACAAGGGATCTTTGTTTCACTTATTTATGGACGGACGTATATATGTGTGCATGTTTATTTACTTATTTATTTATTGTGTGTGTGTGCATGCCAAATTGTGCATGTGGAGGTCAGAGGACAACTTTCAGGAGTCAATCCTCTCTTTCCACATGGGAGTCCAGGGGGTTGAACTCAGAGAGTTAGGCTTGGTGGCAATCGCCTTCACCCCCTAAGCCATCTTGGCTGCCCAAAGAAGCCAAGTTTCTTGAGTAATTCTAGAACAAGTAGGACTTTGAGGGCTTGAACTAAGAGTGGTAGTTTATGCCCATAATCACGACTCCTAGGAGGCTGGGGCAGGAGGATCTCCACGAGCTTGTGGGGTATTTGCAAGCATCCCAGGTTAGATGCTAATAGCATGCATACACACACCTCCCATCATGACCACCCCAAATGTCACCAACCATTGCCAAATATGTGGTCGGAGGCAAATTACCTATGGTTGCTTCTTTTATACAGAAACTGGCCAGACACCCATTCTAATAAAAAAGCATGTCATCCTATAGTCCACACAGGTCATGCCCCAGCCTGCAGCTGTCCGCAGAGATGGGAGGAAAGGACTAGCTCTAAGCAGGGCCCAAGGCCGGCCCTGATAGTCACTCAGAGAGACAGAGCAGCCGGCATCTTATCTGAGAAAATTCTTTTTTGAAAGATCTCCTGCTCCCTGTTGGGTGGAAGCCGGGTGCACGGAGAGAACAGGTGGGGTTGGAGACTGTGGGACTGAGTCAGCAGAGCTGCTGCAGGCCCTGGGGATTTCCACGGGGAACCGTGTGGACAGAATTCCCCCTGGGATGATGGTCTAGACAGGGCTCACCCTTCCTCTGCTCTGGAGGAGCTTCTGCTTCCCCTTGAGGAAGAGGAAATGCTCTGCCCGTTTATTTTGGGACTGAGGATGTGTGGTGCGGGTGCCTAGGATGGGTGCCAGGACATGTCTTCTTGCAGGGGCCATGGTGAGAAAAAGGTGGCCTGGTGCCCGAGGGATGGAGGTAAGCTGTTTGAACCAACGGTAGAGTGGAGAAAGAAAGTGCCTGAGAATAAGCCTAGTGAACAGGAACATCTTATGTTAAGAGCACGTTAGAGACTGGCTTGGTGGCACCTGCCCAGAAGCTGAAGTGGCACCTGAAGAGACCAACCCAGGATAGAGACAGACAGACAGACAGACAATAGATATGTAAATTAGAGCTAGCTGTTTTCCACCTGCCTGTAATCCCAGCACTCAGGAGGCTGAAGCAGGAGGATTAGAAGCCAACCTGGGCTATATACAAGACTCTGTCTCAAAAACTAAACTAAACAAAGCAGCAATGAAAAACCCCAGGAGTCATTACAGTGACTTCCACGACAAATCAGCCCAAAGAGCTGGGCTTTGAACTCATCTTCTGCATACTATTAGCTATCTTCCTTGCCTTTTACTTAAAGGCATTTTTCTAGGCACCATTTCATGTTCATAATGACATATTATTATTTTGTTTCATTATTTTTATATTTATTTCTATCTTCATTATTAAAAAAAAACACCAAAAAGCCTTTTGGTGATATGAATATGCCATATCATTATTATCATCATTTTATTATTAGGGTGTATGTGTGTCCATGTGCGGCAGATGGTTTTGCACGTGGGCAACCGTGGGTCTCAGTGTTTGAGCTCCCTCCTTGTTTGAGAGGAGGATCTCTGTTGTTTTTCCACTGCATATGCCAGACTGGCTGGCCCACGCGTGTATGGGAACTCTCCTGCCTCTACAACCCATCTGCCCTCGTAGAGGTTCTGAACTTACAGATGTTTTTCTGGATCTTAAATGGATCCAGGGGATTTGAACTCAGGCCTTCATGATTGTATGGTAATCGCCTTGCCTACTGAGCCATCTCCTCAGCTTCTTACGACATTATTTTGATTAAAAGTCTGTCCCTAGGTAGATGGGCTTCTCACTTCCCATGCCGAGAGAGCATTCCTCTCAGTGTGGGTGAATCAGACACTCTTTGGCGCTCTGTCCTTCCATCTCTTTCTTCTCGTCTCTTCTCTTCTGAGACAGGGTCTTACTCTGTAGCCTGAGCTCACCTGGGACTTATTCTGTAACTCCGAATGTCCTTGAGTTTTGCAGGATTCCTGCAGCCTCTCAGTACTGGGATTACAGAAGCCCCCTTGCCATGGTGTGAAGCGGGTTCTCACTGGGGCCTGGGACACTGTCAGAGCTGGAAAGTCCAGGAGCCAGGATAGGTCCTCAGAAACTGGCTGATGACAGGGGCCAGGTTAGCTCCTCAGGCAGTGGCTGGTGACAGAGGGCTGTGTTCCCGGAGCAGCAAATAGGAAGCACTTTAACTCGCCACCTGCCCCTTACAAGCCTCATCGGAACTTCACATTTTAGAGGTGAGGGCCCTGAGTCTGGGGCCAAAGTCTTTGGAAGAAAAGCATATTGTAAGCATGTTGTATAGGCCTGGCTGATCCCACCTGGTGTGTGTGTGTGTGTGTGTGTGTGTGTGTGTGTGTTGACATCGCCAGGCAGTACCCGGTGTGTGTTGGCTCTGCTGGGCAGTAGCAGGCCTTCTTCCCATCTCGGAGCCTCTTCCACTCTGCAAGAGGAAGCTCTCTCTCTCAGGACCCCTCCCCCACTCTTTCCTCACTGTCACAGCACAGTGCATGGTCGAGACCAGCATGCTACCTCCAGCACAGCGTCTCCCATGTCTTCTGCTCCCGCTCTAATTCCACACATCATCATTGTCCTCTGGGTGATTGCAATTGCCTCTTAGTTGGCCTTCCCAGGGCCTTCTGGTTCCTTCTTCCCCACACCCACACTGCAGCTGGAATGGTCTTTTTTTTTTTTTTTAATTTTATTTTTTTCAGAATGGTCTTTTAAACAGATTATATCACACTCCTTTTTCAAAGCCTCAAGAAACCGTCACCCAAACCCTAACTGACTTCGTTGGCTTAGAACGCCCCACAGAAAGTGGTTCTGCCTCCTCCTCAGCCCTCCATGCTGCACGGACTTTTCTCTGTCCAGTGTGCTGGCCATGGGGTGAGAGGTTGCTGTGTTTTACATTTGACTGCTCTCCCTCTTAGCTTTGAACACCTAGCTTCTCATCACTCCAAGCTCAGTTTAACGCTTGTTTCTCAGAGTGGCTTTCCCATACCACCTGTGCCAAGTAGCTGCTCAATTGCTTATTGTCACATCTGCCTGTTTTAATGATCAGCGTGCTTACCAAGATGGGTGCTTTTCACATTCCACTCGTCACTCACTCACTTCCTGCGTCTTTCCATCTGAGTTTGTCCCAGTGCTGAAAATGGTGCTGCTGGATCTGTATGCATTGAATAAACTTCTGAGTGGAAAAAGGACATTTTCATCTAATTAGCTGATTCAACTAACATTTATAATCTGTTAAGAGCTAGATGCTAGGCTTTGTGGATAAGCAAGATACAGCAGCCCTCAAGAACTATTTGACTTATAATGTCTGAGGCCTGCTCTAAGATAGCTCCAAAAACAGCAGGCAGGGTTTATGTCCTGGGGATGTGTGCAGCTGGTGAGTGCTTGCTGAGAATGTGGGAAGCCCTGGATTTTACTCTCAGCACTGAATAAGCCAGGCATGGCAGTACACACTTGTAATCCCAACACTCAGCACTGGGGAGGAACATCAAAAGTTCAAGGTTATCTTCAGTTATTTATTGAATTTAAAGCCTACTTGAGCTAAGTGCAACCCTGTCTGTTAAAAAAAAAAAAAAAGGAAGGAAAGAAAGAAGGAAGAAAGATAGGAAGGAAGATGTGGAACAAAGGAAATGGCTGACCAAATGTTGATGACAGTTGGGGCAACATGAATGTTATTGTGTATTTTTTAAATATCCAAAATAAAAAATGTTTTATTTTATTAAAAATAATTAAGTGCCTATGCTGTTGTAGATTGTTGTGAATGGTATCACCAGAGAAACCCTTGAGTGTATAAACGTTTACTGAGCATCTAATACATGTGTGGCCACTGAGCTAAGCACTGAGAATGTAAGAAGAAACACCACTCTTGATTTCAGGCAGCATGCATCCCAGCCGAGGGACAGAGGGACAATAGCTAAGTGAAAGCATAAACAGAGAGTGGCAGGAGAGGGTCTGAAAGAGACCTCCCAGGATGTGAGCTTCAAGAAAATAGTATAGAGGAAGGGCAGACAGGGACAGGGAGAGCAGCATGCACGGTGGTTCAGCATCTTAAAAACAAAACAAAACAAAACAAAACAAAACTTAACAGGACAACAAGAAAAGACCTTGCTCACCTGAGGGTCCCAGAGGAGACCAGTGCTCTCAGACAAAAAGAACAAGGAACAAAGCGGGAAGAAAACAGAGAGAAGGCTAAACCAGTGAGCAGGCCAGACTCACAGGGATTTGAAAGTCATGTTAAAAAATTGGAACTTTAAGCAGGGCGGTGGTGATGCACACCTTTGATCCCAGCAGAGACTGGCATATCTATGAGTTTGAGGCCACCCTAGTCTACAGAGTGAATTCTAGAACACCCAGGGCTACACAGAGAAATCCTGCCCCAAAACAAAACAAACAAACAAAAGATTTGGAAGCTTCAATTTAAAGGGGGATGCAGGGAGTTGGCCCAGGATGCAGGCCCTGGAGGTCAGGAAAAGTGCAAGAGGCAGAGGCAGTTGGGCTAGGCATTCATGGGAAGTGTAACAGAATGAACTATAATCTGGAGGGAGAAAGTCCAGGGTATTGAGGAAGTAGCCAGTGCGTGCGTGGGAGGAACTCTGGTGCTTGGAGGGGTGTAGAGGGCAATAAGTGGGAAGGTCAGAGACAAATGCCAGCCGCCATATTCTAGGAGTCTGGACTTTACTCCCCAGACAATGGGGAGCCACTGAAGATATTTTGATCATCAAGGAGATATGATCAGAGCTGTACAGGATAGCTCAGTTCAGAGGACAAAGCTGTCCATGGGAGAGGCAACGAAGGTCCTCTTTAACACTCAGTGGTCTGTCGGGCACTGTGCACCAGCCATTACACCCAACACTAGACGTACAAAGAAGACTGCCCCTTCTGACCTCGTAGCAGACTAAAACAAAATGTCAACACAGTGGATCAAGCTCTTAAGAAAGGAGTTCACACGTATACCCACAAACATACAAAAAGGAAGGAAGAAAAGAATGAACAAATGAAAGAAACAGGCTGGAAGGGGCAGTCGTCAGAAAGGGCTTACAAATGATAATGAGGTTTCACTGAGTTCTTCCTCCCTCCTTCCCTCCTCCACTCCCACCCTCTCTTTCCCCCTCCTTCTTCCTTCTCTTCTTCCTTTCTTCCTTCCCACCTGAATGTCATCCTGCGGTCCTGGGGATTGAACCTAACACCTCTTACAAAGCAGGCAAGCAATAGGCCACTGAGCTACTCTTTGGCCTTTCTTGAGGCAGATGGAGCTGGGGAGAAGGACAGCCTAAGAGATGAGGAGGAGTGTAGCACACAGACCATGAGGGTTTGTTTCTCCAGCTTTGTTTTTGTCACCGTGGCAATGGACACTCTTGGTTGTTGAATGAATAACCTGCGGGGGGGTGTGGGGCTTTTTTCAGGTCCTACTTCAGTGAACTATGTTCTCTTTGTCTTTTTCGCTGTCCTCACTGACAACTTTGGATGTAGTAAACAATTCATTATCTTCGGTTGTGTCTATTTGAAGACTAGGTTGGTGGCACTAACCTCCTGTGTGACCTTAGTGCTTGGGAGGATGAGGCAGGAGTAGCATAAACTTGAGGCCAGCTTGGATCACATAGTGCGTTTCTAGTCAGTCTAGGCAAGAATGTCTCAAAAATCAGACAGCAGACAGACAGATGGACAGAGACCAGTTGATCAATTTTAAGAGGATGAGCACAGTCAGATCTTCATCTTTCTGGGTATCAAAGAGAGTGATAGGTCCATTCTGGCTGGTGCAGAATTATCAAAAAAAGGTCCCAGTTTAGGTTTCCGGGTTTGCATAACAGGTCAACTTATTGAGGCACAGAATATAGAAGCATTCAGGGCTGTAGAGATTTACAGTTCGATTTTGTGTGTACAAGGGTATAGAGGCCAAGAAGCCTTGGTAGATCATGCTGGCCTAAGGGGTCTGGGCTTGAGTCCATAGACAGTAGGGAGCCGCTGAAGGTTTTCTGGTCACTGAAGAGACGTGATCACAGCTATCCCTGAGGCCTGTATGAGAAGGCAGTTATATAGGAGGCGGTGTGAGCCTGACTTTACTATCCAACAATTTATTGAGTGCCTATGAATGCGCTTGGGTGGAAGGGGAGCCACCAGCTAGAAATGTCCTGGAGGCAGCTGTATATACACATCTGTGGTCAGAACAGGGGCCTGAGTCAGGAGGAGATAGATGATGGTGGTCTAGGCCACCCAGAAGAGCGTGTGGCAGACAGCAGTTGAAACAGGCTAAACCTGAACATTTAAGAGATGGGCTGAAGAAACCAGCCTTAAAAGAGGGCTGGGGACCATAGAGTGATGGGGTAGCGGGGACACTGGACAGGATACTCAAAGGAAGTGAGGAGCTATGCCCTGAGGAGGCCAACCTGTGCAGGCGTATTCCAGGCATGTGGGGACATAAGCATCTTTTCAGTAATTCTTGTCCTTTAGCTTGGAATACTAAGGGGGGGAAAAAAAACCAAACCCACACACTTTCACATCAATCCTGGTGCCATTGAGTGACCTGGCCCAACCCTTCACCATTGTCCAAGTGCGTCAGGGGAAGCCACCTGGCAGGAAGGAGCCAGGTGGAGCAGAAAGCAGCCAGTCTTAGAGTCAATAACTGGCGATAAGACCAGATGTGTGGCAACATCAAATAATCAAGAACTGGCGTCATCCCAGGTAGCACAGTCAACTGTCTTCAGTGTGGAGACAAGGAAGGAGTGTCCCAGACACCTGGGAGGGGCAGGGGAAGGGGCTTGAGTTTTTGGAGTGGGCCAGGCACTGTGCTAGACTCTTCCTGTGTCCTCAACTTTTCCTTCAAAAGGTAAGAAAGCTGAGGTTCAGAGAGGTCAGATCACATTGCCCAAGGTTACAGTAACTGGATGACTTAGGCTTTGACTGGAGAAGGAAGGTCAAAGCCGCTGCCTCAGGGAGCGCTTGGCTGCCACTTTAGTCTGTCCATGCTAGTGACCTGAAGTTCCACATCCGAACTCCAGATGGACACTGTCACAAGCCTTCCCACCGAAGCTGGAGCTGGTCGGGAGTGGCAGCTCACTGACAAATCAGTGGCCTAGTTAGGCATTCTTCATAAGTGGTTACTGTGGGTGGGTGCTGGCTTCTAAGCCAGACTTCCGATTTTATTCACACCTGCTGTCTCACTCTCTCCTGGGGTTTTTGCCAGACTTTTTGCCACTCCCAGCATGGGGTGAGGTGACCTGGCAGCTTACAATGAGGAGCCTGTCAGACTTATTGACCCAAGATCTGGCAGGCTGTCAAGAACACTGGAGATGAACCCTTTTCGGCCAGCCTCGGAGACCCTAAAGGACCCCATCCAAGCCTGTGTGCAGGCCAAACAATGGTAAAACCTAAAGGCTACTGGGTGGTTCTCTGTTATACTAGCTTAGCAACGTAGGCCTTACTTGTATTGTTTTCCATAATCCTTAAACCACCCTAGGATCAGGTGGAATGACTGTGCTCATTCTGTACTCAGTGAGCTCAGAGAAAAGTATGAACAGCCAGAATATACCAAGTGGATCTGAATCAGAACCCAGAGAGGGTACCCCCCAGGTCTCTCACTTCCTCTCTGTCTCTGCCCCCAAGATGCCCTGATTCCTAAGAAGTCCTCCCTCTCCCTGACAAAGCCCAGACTGGCTTTGAACTCTCTATGTAGCTGAGAATGACCATGAGCTGCTCTTGATCCTCCTGTAACTCATGGTGAACTTACAGACACGTGTCACCATGCTGAAATGTATGCAAGGCTTGGGTTTGAACTCAGAACCTTGTGCATGCTGGACAAACACTCTACTAACTGGCCTACATCCTTAGTCCCTCCTCCTCTTTTCAGAGGTAAAGAAAAGACTGTCCAAAGGTGCAAAATGATAGCAAAGGCAACGTGGGCTTTCGGACAATCCCTAAAGCCCCAATCAGAACCTTGTACTCTATAAACAGAGAGGAGTAAAAAGCACTGTCTCTGTTCCAACATTTTATACTGTCAATGGAGCTAATAAGGAAGACGTGGGCGTGTGTGTGTCTGTGTGCATGAATGAATGCTTACATATACGCAGGAGTGGCCTGACAAACCTCAGAGGCTTGTTCTCTCTGTCTAGTGTCACACGCAGCCGTGCTGACCACGTGGGAAGACACACATACCGCCCAGGGCAATGGTCTCTGTTGGAAATAACACCCCAACAGTGACACTGATGCCACCCACATGAACACTCAGAAGCTGGCCCCTAACAATTAGACAGACACACTATGGGGACAGACTCAAGCCCTCCGATAGAGACAATATTTTGTCCAGTGTTCAGGCCTGGATACGTGAGCCCAGACTTGAATGGACCCACAGCTGATAAAGGATTAGTGTTAGCAGGCTAATGTTAAACCTCTTCCCACGGATGATCTGGTATCCCTGTAACATAAGGAACGTGACTTAGAATCTAAGTCAGTCATGGTGATGCAGGCATTGTTATAATCCCCGTACCCAGGAGGTTGAGGCAGGGGGACTGAAGGCTCAAGGACAGGCCACGTAATAACCCTCTTGGAGGGGTGGGGAGGGACCTGAAATAGCATCTCGCTTTGGGGGCTACATTATAATCGGACCAGTTAGGGGCGCAGTTTGGTGGCCTAGCAAGCTTGATGCCCTGGCTTTAAGTCTAGGTACTGTTGCCCCGACCAAGTGAAAAAGATGACTTCTTCTTCTTCTTCTTCTTCTTCTTCTTCTTCTTCTTCTTCTTCTTCTTCTTCTTCTTCTTCTTCTTCTTCTTCTTCTTCTTCTTCTTCTTCCTCTTCTTCAAATAGACAATGGGCAGGTAAAAAAGCAACCTCGGGTTTAAGACACATTAACTCCACATCATTCCTCCCTACCCATTAGTTTTTCAGATGGTCTCAGGACTGAGGCTGGAGAAGGGAGTCCTGGCTTTACTTTTTCATTGCTGCAGAACAAAGTAGCCTAGTTTACCCACTTAGGAGGACAAGAATAGTCTTAGTTTCCGTGTGCCAGGGTTCTAGCCTGAGTGTCACTGGATTCTCTGTTCAGGGTCTCACTTAGGGCCTGTGGACTGCATTTATCTCTGGAGCCTGGGGCTCTCTTCCAGGCTCGTGTGATGGTTGGGAGAATTCAGCTTCTTCCATACAAATCCTTAAATCCCCAATTTCATTCTTTGTTTAATTAGCTTCCCCCTCCCCCTCTGAGACAGACTCTCATACAGCCTAGGCTGATCTCAAAGTCTCTGTGTAACCAAAGATGATGCTGGACATCTGATTCTCTAGCCTCCAGCCCCCAATGCTAGGAGTACAGGCATGCATCAACACTCCTAACGTTTATGGTTTTTTGTTTGCTTTTTCCTGTTGTTTTGGTGATGGAGGCAGGATCTCACCCCGAGACTCAGGCTGGCTTCCAACTCATGAGTCTCCTCGCTCAGCCCCTCTCTGGAGAATTGTCAATGTGCCTTGCCTTTCATGGCTGGGTCCTTGTGTTGCCAGGTGTCAATAGGGATCACTCTTAGCACCTAGCGTTGCCTCTGAGTACATGCCCTGCATCCTTCTGTATGCCCCCTCATGGCCTGGTAGCTGGATTCCTCAAGGCCACTGGGAAATTCTTTCTGACTTCAAGAAGAGCCCTCTCACCTCACGTGATTAGCTCTCTACTTCAGTTAACTCCAAATCACATGACTAGGGGCCTTCATTATACCAGCAAAGCTCCCTTGCCATAATCTAGAGCAAGATGCCCTATCAAACCACACTCAGGGGAAAGAGATTGAATGTGATGGGTACCACAGAGGCAGAAATCTTGGAGGACACTGAGAGCCCTGTCCACTTGGGCCAGGGAGAGAAGGACAAGCATCAGAGAAAGGCAGATTTTCACTGTGCATCATAGTTTATTTTTATTTCATGTGTAAGAGTATTTGCCTGCAAGTATATATGTGTGTCACATGTGTCTGACCAAGGTTGCTCGTGAGCAAAGGGGATGAAGACTAGGATGAAGGCTAGACGATGCCTTCAGCAACAGTGGGGATATGAGAGGGGCGAGCGCCCAGCTGAAAAGGGCAGGCTACAGAAAGGGCAGGCAGAATTCTAAGCCTCAAACGCCCCGCTTTTTCAGTTAGTTCCTGGCCTCCACTCTCAGTGACCACGCAAGCTACGCTGATAGACTAAAACTGTCCAACAGCCGACGCTTCACTTTGAAGCTTCCCACACTCCATTTCTCTACCCCGTCCACAGCCCAGCTCCCTCACACACGTTTCTCTCCTCGGAAGCCTCTCTGCAGGTCTGCTGGGCTCACACATGAGGCAGGCTCATCACAGCTCTGCTGGCCTACTGAGATGAGTACCTATGCTCACATCACGCCCGGCCGTAGTAGGGGAGCAGAGCTTCGCCTGCTGAGCCGGTTTGGGGTGTGTGTTTGGAGAAGCCAGAGCATGGCAGACCAAAGAGGACTGCAAGAAACCAGAAGTACCTGCCTGTCAGTCTGTGAAAAATGAAGAGCTCAGAGGGAAGTGGGGAGGCAGCTGAGAGGGAAGAGGGGTCTCAGAGTAGCTATATGGTTTAGACCATAATGGAAGGGGGTGGGCACCAAAAATGAGGGTTGTTTTTTGTTTTTGTTTTCTTTTTTTTTTTTTTTTTTGTCTTTTTTGTTTGTTTGGTTTCCTGCTGGTCAGATCTCTTTCCTCTCACTCCCTCTTTCTCTCCTCTACCCTTCCTCTCTTCCTCTCATTTTCTCTCTCCATTTCTCCTCTCCCACCTCTAATCTCTCTCTTTTGATACATGGTCTAATGCTATAGCCCGGGTCAGAATGGCCTGGAAGTCAGTATGTAGCTTAATGGAGTCATTTTTTACTGCTAAGTTACTAACTAAAAATGGGAAATCTGGGGGCTGGAGAGATGGCTCAGTGGTTAAGAGCACTGTCTGTTCTTCCAAAGGACCTGGGTTCAATTCCCAGCACCCACATGGCAGCTCACAACTGTCTGTAATGCCAGTTCTAACAGATCTGACACCTTTACACAAATGCACATAAAATAAAATAAAAAAAAATTGGTGTGTGTGTGTGTGTTATTGAGCCTATGTTTTGGTTCTGAAAGATGATATTAAACTGTTCTTGGGCTCTACAAAAATATACCCAGAATTTACTTTGGTTTTATTCAAGAATCAATAAATCTTATTCGATAGTTAAATATGTTTCAAAGAGGCCGGAAGACAGAAGGTTCCCCTGAGTGAATATGTGGTTGCAGGCTTCCAGAGTCTATGCTACGAGATGGTGGAGCGTGCTTTGCCTGTACAAAGCCTGGGTTTCACCTCCCAGACAGAGCAAAACAACAAGGAAATCACCCCAACTCATCCTGTCTAATCTGTACCATTTTCCCGGTCTCTGGGGTCTGCCATGTCCCTCCCCGGAGGTAACACCTGGTAGTCAGTGAGGGAATTAACAAACCTCTTATTTATTTTCTGGCAAAAAGGTTCTACCCTGCCTTCTCTCAGGCAGAGGACAAATCACTCCACTGCTCCGGCTGGACCGAGTTTCTGCCTACCACACTCGTGAGCCAGACAAGGTCACAGCTCCAAAGCCTGCCGAGCAGCTGGTCACATTCCTCAGCCTTGTCTCTCCCCTTGACTTCTTAGCACTGTCTTTTAACCTCCAGATCGCCTATGTTTGGTTCAGCTGAAATCAAAGCAAAGCACAGGAATACTTTGCCTTTGCTTATCTGTTTTTGCAGAATGAGGTTTTGAAGAGGCCTGCCCTCTCCCTACGTGGCTCAGAGAGTAGTGTGTGGACCAGCGAAGAGGAACTGCCAGGTAAACTTGAGACTGGCGTGGAAACTGACTTGCTTCCAAATGGCCTGAAACAGCTTTTGCACAGTCCCACCTGGCCAAGCTCCTTGCCACCAGCTCTCAGGCTAGTCCTTTGACACGCTGTCCTCAGAGCGGATCTCTTCATGGCATACACTTACACCAATGAACACACACACACACACACACACACACACACACACACACACACGGCTCCGTCTGGTGACAGATTGGGGTCTGAGAAATCTGGCAGCCCGCGTGGCTGATGGCAGAGTGTTGAGTCTGTTCTGTCTCCCTGGAGTCCCTCTGCACACGCAGGTGCACGTCAGCGCCTGCTCTAATTTTATCCCTGGCTGATGGAGGAGACTAACTGAGCAGCGGGAAAGATGCTATTTTGGGTCTCTCTGCAGCTCTGGGTTATATAAAGCCTACTGCCGTGACCTGCATTGCTTTGAGGCTGAATCTCACTCTCTTGCGCATTCTGTCACAATATGTCATCCGTTCAGACATACACACACACACACACACACACACACACACACACACACACACACACAGTGCTCTTGGGGAATGAGAAAGGAGGTGTGTGCTGAGGAGTGTGTGTGTGTGTGTGTGTGTGTGTGTGTGTGTGTGTGTGTGTGT
>NW_026596134.1:24600281-24655228 GCF_907164565.1 Psammomys obesus | reverse complement strand
GTGTGTGTGTGTGTGTGTGTGTGTGTGTGTGTGTGTGTGTGTGTGTTTCTGCCAGCTTGCATATACTATCCAGTGAGGAGGGCACTGCAGGTGAAGGAGGCTTGTTCTGGAAGGAGACGGAAGAGCTCTTTCTGATGGAGGAACGTGAGAATCCTGCTTTGAGCATTAGGACACAGTGTTTGTGAGCTGATGTTGTGGGTCTGCTGTTGGCATGGTGATAAGAATAATTTCTATTTTGGTAACTCTTTTCATTTTAAAGGAACGTAAAGGGGCTCGTGAATTATACACAAACAGTTCTGCTTTGGAATGGCAGGAGTTTTTATCTGACAGTAGCAGCTGCTGTTGCATGAACAGACGTTACAGTCTGTTTAGAGATGGGCCGTGACAGAAGAGGGCCTTGCCCACACCAATAGGAAAAATCTCACCTGGAAAGGTTTTTCCTGACAGGTCAAAAGACCCCTTACACCGCAGGGAATTTGCCTATCTGGTTCAAGATTCCCACTCACTTGATTTAGTCAGGTTCCATATATGACCTGTCTTCGGGCTTTCTCTGAGATTGAATCTTTTATTTTTCGACGTGTACATTTTGACTAACACCCAGCAGAATCTTGCTAGAACAACCTTGAAAGCGCTAGGATCCTCGGAGTGTGTGTCATTTGCACAGAACGGGGGTGACCGGTCCCAAGGAGCCTATCCTGGGCATCTGTTCTGATCTGCACTTGTAGCAGAGTGAGGAGACAACGCCCTCTCAGCGAGCCACGTGTTTCTCGTCTATACTCCCTGTGGCTATGCTCTGGGTGACATGACAGAACCCATAAGGTATTACCCAGGGGAATGCAGACTTGGCAGGTTCTAGTTTTGGCTTCGGGAGCTGCCAGAATGGGAGGCCCAGGGCCAGGGCTCCTGCCGCTGATTCGGTTCCCGTCACTGGCAGCAGCTGCGACCGTGGCATTCCCATAAGTCCGTAACTTGACGGGTGCACTATTTCTCAGCTGCCCTTTGAAGGCAGTTGATCCTCCCCTCCCACTGGCCAAAGCGCTTCTGAGGGATTTTGCAAAGAAAAAACCTGAAGCTTCCCACAAAGAAAGCCAGGGGAATCTGCCGTTAGCTGCAAAGAGCAGAGAGGAGATGGGCCTGTTGGAGAAATCTAGTGAAGGGAACCACTAAGAGGAAGAGGAGAGGGAAATGAACCAGAACCAAAGGCAGGGTTTGCAGGGGCCGGATGGGGAAATGAAGCCAGGAATGGGGAAGGTGCAGATGAATCACCAGGTGGCTCATTAATAATGGACTTGGATGGAATTTTGACATCTGAGCCCTCCATTCCCTCTTCCAGGCTGGAGGTTAGCAGCTCACCCTGGTGGTCTGCTTGACGCCTTAGTCAGTCTTAGTCTTTCTCTGTTTCTGTCTCTCTGTTTCTCTGTGTCTGTCTTCCTCCCTTTCTCTCGATTACTATGTAGCCCAGACTGGCCTCGAACTTATGATCCTCCTGCCTCAGCTTCTTGAGCGCTGGGTCAGAATATCGTTTCTAAAACATTGATCCAGTTGTTAAACTGAGGTGGTTTCCTCAATGCTCCGTTTCTGGAAAATTTCCGATGTTTCCTTCAGATGTTGACTCAAACAAGTTGTTTTTAGCTCCTTCTGCCCTAGATCAGGTCTCTCTCCCCTCCCACCCCCCAGCATATTTCTCTACCTCTGCCTGAGCGCTTACCTGCTCTGCCGCCCACCTAGACCAAGGACACCTAGAGGACAAGGGCGGTGTAGGTCTTACCTAGCCTGCCGCTCAGGCTGCTCAGGTTGAAGGAATGCCTACATTGGGCAGATGCCACATTTCACTGCTTCCTCCATGACACAGGGGTTAGGGATGGAGCTTGTGGACAACGTCAGAACGTTTGAAGAGAGAAGGCCTCGTACTTGTGGGGTCTGACGAAGAAAAGAGGTTGTCCTGAGTTCTCAACAGAGGGACAAAAACAGATCTGGCCAATGGCCGTGTCACACAGGTGAGATGCTGACTGAGGCAGCCCATGTCAGCAGTCGGTACCTGCCCTTTCTGAACCCCATTTCCAACCAATTTATGGTATAGAGTAGACGAGTTGCACGTGGACCCCAGTGTCCTTCCCAGAGAATGCCAGGCCCCCACCATGCCATACTCCAATCCCACCAAGGCTCTGCCCAACCAGCTGTGACTCTACCATGACCACCAGAACTTACAGCCAGTGGGCGGTGCATGTCTATGATCCCGGGGATTTGAGGAGCTGAGACAGGAGCAGTGCAAGCTTAAGGCTTACCTGAGTGGCTTTAGCAAGACATCTCAAAATAAAATGTGAAGGGGGTGGGGCAGGGTAAGTGGTGGAACTCGCTTAGCGGGAGCGAGGTTCTGGGTTTAAGCTCCACTACGTGGGTAGGTGGTGGTGGGAATAATGTCATAGCTCCATCCCTGGGCTGGCTGCCACCTCTGCCCAGGTTGCACCCTGATAATGCTGCCCCAGGGCCTGAGGCACTGGAGAAAGTGTGGAGCACCCGTTGCTTGACCCAATTACATCAAACCAGCGGTCAGGGCCTCAGCAATTCTCAGGGAGGTCTGACATACACACTTCTGAGAAAGTCAAGAGAAGACCAGAGAAATTCCCCCCAACCCCCCTAACTGCAAATCAGGTTTAAATGCATTATTTAATCTAGGTTATTTAGTTTAACCTCGGATACAGTCTTGAAAATAATTTTGTGACGGCTTATCGTCAATTCGTGTCTGCACGTGAACAAAAATATTATCCCAACTCCTCTGCTCTTGCCCTCAGAGATACTCCGTGAGAACAGAACCATAGTGACAGTATCCCAGGGTACTGGCTATGAGAAGGGTTGGGCATATAATTGGCATTTGGAGGAAATTTTCAAATTTTCAAACAGTTCCTTTTTAGAAAAACTTCTGAATCTTGACAGCCACCCTGCTTTGACCGAGAGGTGGGGGAAAAGAGCAGTCTGTGTGATTGGGAGCCATTTGGGGGAAGACGGAAGAGGACTGTTATCCCAGCCGATAACTCTGCGACAGCTGCAGTGGCTGGACTAGCTCCCCTTGAATGAGATGACGCTGGGCCACTGAGGGGAAAGAGAGACGATCCCGCAGATGACCACAAGGCCGAGAGAGAGCTTGGGACACACACACAGAGGGTGGGTATTAAAAGGATTACGTGTTTTAGGCCGTGTTACCATCACCCAGAAAGGCATGTGCTTTAACTGCCAAGAAACTAATAATGAATTGGCACACCATCCAGGGATGAGAACAAGTTAAAACAATAAATCCTTTGCTCAACCTGGGTGCTATTTCAAAATCAGCAGTACACTGGCTTTGCAGGGCACGGAGGAAGAAAACCAGTACAGGAGCCTGTTTTATTTCATGATTTTTTTTTTTTAATTTGTGCGTTTATTTTGGTTTTTAAGGACAGAGTCTCAAAGAGTTGACTTTGAACTTGCTATGTACTCAACACTGGCCTTGAACTCCTGATCTTCCTACCTCAGACCCCCAACTTCTGGGATTCTTAAGATATGTGTCCCTACACTGGGCAATCTGATTTGGATTTTTTTTTTTTTTCTTTTAAGACAGGGTCTTTCTATGTAGCCTCAGCGGGCTTAGAAGTTGCTTTGTAGACCAGGCTATCTCAAACTCACAAAATCTGCTTGCCTTTGCTTCCAAAGTGCTGGGATGCAAGGTATGAGCTAACACACCTTGCTATTTTATCCTTACCAAAACAAACAAACAAACAAACAAACAAACAAACAAACAAAAAACGCCGTTGAATAACCGGGCTCCTTACGGGAAGGAAACTCGTTGGCAGCCTGCCAGTCCTTTCGTGTGTTTTACACCTGTCACCTCAGACAAGCCTCACAGCTTTACTACCTAAGCCTGTACTAGGTGAGTATCCCCATTTCACTGGTAGGCAAATGAAGCCCCTGCAAGGTTAAGTAGCATGCCGAAGGCCACAGAGTCGGTGAACAGCAGAGCTAGGGTTTGAACGAAGGCAGTTGGGCTCCAGATCCCAAATTGGTAATCACCGTTCTAGACTGCCTTTGTAGTAGCCAATAAGCATTCAAACAAACAAACAAACAAACAAACACATACACAGACAGACAGACAAACCACCTGACTTTGGTGATATGCAGGGTGTGGGTTCAACCCCGGTGAGGCAGGATGAGAGCAGCTGTGTGGAAATCCTGTGCGGACGTCAGTATGACATCACTGAGGACGAACGCTTATGAATCCAGGTCAGTTGTGTCATCCTCAGGGCTCGGCCTCTCCACACTTGGAATGAATCTCACTTCTGGAGGCCCTCCCCTGAAGCCTTCAACAAGTGCTCCGTTTATGCGTTCGCTCAGTAAGCGCTCCTTGAGCTCTTAGTCTGAGCCAGACAAGCCCTACTAGGCTCCGGAAATAAAAATGGGCCTGATACATAGCTCAGCAATACCCCAAGGCCGATGCCACCCATTGTCCGTTCATCTTTTGAGGACTGCTATCATTTTTTTAGAAGTCTTGATGGCTTCTAGTGAGCTGTCATTCCTGCCTGAGTCCACAAATGTTTATCAGACGAGAGCTTGAGGGTTTGTTGTTGTTGTTGTTGTTTCCAGTGAGTGGGGTGAAGTGGAGGTACTGAGACCAGGTGGCATGTAGCCCAAAGCAACCTTGAACTTGCTATATGTAGCTAAGGCTAGCCTGGAACTCCTGGTCTTCCCCCTCTCCACCTCTTCGACGTGTACCATTTCGCCAGGCAAGAGCCTGACTGTCTTATCTAGAAAGTGATGTCAAAGATGATGGTCAGATGAGAGATAGCGATGAAGAGAATGTGTAACACCAGCCCACAGTGGTTTAGTTAAGTATGCAGAAACGGGCAGCTGTGGCTAAGCGTCTAACCAGCTGCTGCAGCCCAGTGACTGGGAATCTGGGCTCTGAAGTCAGACTGTTTTGATTCTGTGAGTGTCGCAACTTGACCCTTTCTACGCCGTACATTGTTTCTGTGTAGAACAGTCAATGCAAGCCACAGCAAAGCCTCAGTGAGAAAATATACATCCTTAGGATGGTGTTGGAACACAGTAAGTAAGCCTAAGCACCCTCTATAAACTTACGTTTTTAGAGCCACATTTTTTTTATTTTTGCAGAAGTGGTAATTTTTAAAACAACATTATTTGTAACCATAGTTACTTTATGTGGCTTGAAGGGAAAAGGAAGAGGACTTTACCTTTTTCATTTGTATGATTGTATAGTTTTATTATTGCAATTTAAAAAAAGGAATGAATTTTATGGTTAGAAAAGAAAGAAAAAGACAACATACATGTCTTTTTGCTCTAGAGGCCTTGGCCAAAATTAAAAAGGTCGTCTGGGAGGTCCGTAAGTGTGTCCTGGCCATCTGTTTCCACCTAGATGAGCTTCACAGGGTGACTTCAGGTAGGAGACTTGCAAAGAGTACGACTAGTTTCTCTAAGAGGTACCTCATCGAACTGAATGGTCCAGGGCAGGCTGAATCAAGGAGATCCAGGGCCGGTGCTTATCTCTCAGCAGGTCTCCCTGGCAAGCTGGAGGGACTCTCAGCCTCTTCCTGTTTGGTGACAGACAGCAACTGTAGGGCTCTGTGCTCCTCCTTCAAGGCTAGTGTAAGAACAGCACCACCTCCTCTCTTAGCACTCTGGGCTTCATGAGGGTCATGTGCCCATATCTGAACCAATCACTGTGGTTGGAAAACTGAGCAACGATCTGATTGGCCATACCTCTGTTATACATCTGCTGAGGAGGGGATCCACAGAGTCACCTTGCCGTATGTAGAGACTAAGGGGAAATGGGTGATTCCCTGAAAGAGAAGTGGAGTCCCGTCGCAGAGGAATAATGAATGAGTCCTGTGTGGCAAAGCAGGAGGTCTAATACAGCCAAATATGGTGGCAAATACCCATAATCCTAGCACCCAGGAGGATGGAGAGTTCAAGGTTAGCCTGGGCTACGGTTGCAAGACTGTTATCCACAAAACCAAATGAGTCTCTGGAGGGACGGCTCAGTGGGTAAGAGCACTTGTTCTTGCAGAAGACCCAGGTTCGATTCCCAGCACTCACATCACATGGAGGTCCACAGTGATCTGGAACTCCACTTCCAGGGGATTCAGAACCTTATTGTGACATCTGTGGACACCAAGCACACACACGTGTGTGTGTGTGTGTGTGTGTGTGTGTCTGTGTGTGTGTGTGTGTACATGTAGGCTAAATACTCAGACACATAAAATAAAAGAATCTTAAAAAAAAAAGTAAACAACCAAACAAAGGCCAGTAATATGGCTCAGCAAGTAAAGATGCCTGTCATTGTCACCAAGCCTGGTATCTTGAGCTTACTCCCCAAGACCCACATAGTGTAAGGAGAGAATGACCTACTGTATAACACACACACACACACACACACACACACTAAATAAATAAATAAATAAATAAATAAATAAATAAATAAATAAATAAGGAAATGACATAGTTTTCCTTATGCTCAGGTTAGGAAAACATGTTCATAGTTGGCTTTAGGGTAGCATACCAATGACTTGGAATCAGGGGGATCACATGGGAAAGGATAGTTCGAAATGAAGGCTGGAGTATACAGACTCGGGGTGCCAAGGGCCTACCTATGTCCTGGGGAACAGCAGCTGTGTGTCTGCCTTTCACTCACACAAGACCAAAGCCTGAAATCCCAAACTCTCCTGAGTTCAGGCAGATAACACAAAGGAACACAGCAGATTCCTGCACCAGGCCTTCACGCATGACTGCGAGGCAGCTGTTTTTCCCTCACAAAGGCCCTGAATCCAGACTCCAAGTGTTGGCATGCGTGTGCATACAGTCTCTGTTTTTAAATGCCGAATGATTTTTAAAACACATGACATGAGCCAAAACAAACACACGTACCAATGGGTCAGAATCTGCTGTGTTACCCTCTTCCCTCCAGAAGGTGACATCTGAAAGAACCATATTGACACAGAGCAAATGGAAAGCCCTTCTCCTTTTTATAGAGTTTCAAATCTGTGCCCCAGGCAACAATTGCCCAGTGATAGCCCTCCTGCCCAAAGTTCAGTCTTTTCATCTCCACTATCTAATTCAAATCTGAAAAACACTGAGTGGGCCATGAAAGGCAAGGAACATTACGGTGAGAACTGTACTTTCATTTCCTGCCGGGGGTGTGGTTAAATTCACAACTTTGGTGTGACTCTAACCGTCGGAGGGTTTTACATTCAATTTCCTGTTTCCTTTTCTTAATAAAGAAAGGAAAAGCAGGCCCCCGCAGCAACTGTACTTAGAGTTCCATAGGAAGACACCACGGGGGTTCCGAGTTGGCCACAAGCAAATACAAAACAAAACCTGAAACCCAGCAAATAGCAATCCACAGAAGACCGAGGCCACAGTGTGGCCTGTCATTGTTTTCATCTGCTCAGGCAGCAATTTTCCACACTACCCCCATTAGACTTGTGGCCATCTCCTCTCTGCTTCCGAGTGGCTGGAACCCTTTCCCACGTAGGTTTAGAATGTACTGATGGCGACAACGGTAGTTGCGGTAGCTCTCCTGTTCCAGGGACTGCCTAGAATTCTAGCATAACTCCTCCAAGAGGCGCTTCTGTTTTATGCATGAAGGGACAGAGGCATGGAGGTGCTATGATAATTTGCTCAACTGTCCTAGCTAGCATTAGTTGTCAACCTCACACAGCCCAAAGCTCAACTCTTACAGAAGAGCCTCAGCTGAGGAATTGGCTAAATGGAGTTGGCCTGTGGGCACATCTGAAGGGGAATGTCGTGATTGCTAGTTGATGCGAGGGGGTTCAGCTCACTGTGGGCAATACTGTTCCCCATTATACAGCCCCTGGACTGTGTAATGAAGCTAGCTGAGTATGATTCAACCACCAGGCACTATTTCTCTTTGGTTCCTGCCTTCAGGCTCCTGCCTTGAGTTCCCTCAGTGATGGACCTGAAGTGTTAGATGAAGGAAACTTTTTCCTCAACAAGCTGCTTGTTGCCAGAGTATATTAGAATAACAACAGAAAGGAAACTAGCGGGCCAGCCTCTTCTCACATTCTGTGTTGGCTGGGAATTGAGAGGTGGCTCAGAGGTTAAGAGCCCTGGTTGATCACTCACCCTTTGGGGAGGCATTACCAAAGTGGTTCCAAGTGAGGGCACCCGTGCTCAGAATGAATCCTGCTTGCTGAAAACAACCTGTGTAGAGTCTACTTTTGGCACAGTAGTCTGGACTTTCCCTTCATTTATTCAGGTTCTTTTTTTTTAATGTATTTATTTACTTCTGTTATGTGCATGGGTGTGCACCCATGTATTCACATGTATGCTTCATGCATGAAGTGCCCTCAGAGGCCAAAAGAGGGGGTCTGATCCCCCTGGAGCTGGAATTCCAGCTGGTTCTGAGCTGCTCCATATGAGTTCTGGGAATTGAACCTGAGTCCTCTGCAAGAGCAGCAAGTGCTCTTAACTGCTGAGCCATCTCTCCTGCCCTACTCAGACTCTTAATGAGCATCTACTATATGCATAATTCTAGGCTGAGTGAGGCTAGGGGAACACAGAGAGGGACGAGGAGCTGACCTTGAATCCCTGAACTTATTGCTTAGTTAGAAGGCAATCTGTACAGTAAAGCACACAGTACAAGATGCTGCCCAATAAGGACCAAGGTCAGTGGTCAAAAGTCCAGAGTGGCTTTGCTAGGCATTCTGGCACATAACTACAGTCCCAGAACTTTGGAGGTGGAAGCAAGAGGCCATCTTTAGCTACATGGTAAGTCTGAGGTCAGCATAAAGGCACTTGAGCCTTGCCTCAAAAGAATAATCTCAATTTTTCAGAGGAGCAACACACTGGCTATTCTGGAATGAAATGGTTGGAGTCGCAAAACAATGATATTGTGTGTGTGTGCAAATAGAGTGCAAATACTATCCAAGGTAGGTATCCAGCAGAAAAGAGGCAAATCATAGCACAAAGAGGATGTAGAAAGTATATGGTATATGCTGTACAGCATAATTTGGCAAAGGAGCCCTTGGTTGCATGAGAAGTCAGCCTCTGCCCCTTCCTACCTAGGTGACCCCAGATCACTCATTTCACTTGTCCTAAGTCCTGGTTTCTCAACCCAGGAAGCGTGCAGAATCAACCAAGTGATACAAAGTGGAGCCTGTCGTCCTTGGCAGCTGCTGCTGTTGCCATGGTCTGTCTGTGGGGGTATCCCTGCAGCTAGCTGTTCCACAAGAACAGCGGAGAGATACATGTGACCGCCCTGAAACCATAACGTAAGAGCCCAGGGGACTGGAAACTGAAGCCGTGAACTAAGAGCAGCGTGTCAGTCCCCAGAATCGGATAACACAAGCAAACCACAAACATGCCGCTTAGGTGTTTGAAGTTCTCCGGCGGGGCAGGACCCACTGTAGATTAAGTCACATGATTAAATCAAACCACATCTTTTTTTTTTTTTTTCTTCTTCTTCTTCTTCTTCTTCTTCTTCTTCTTCTTCTTCTTCTTCTTCTTCTTCTTCTTCTTCTTCTTCTTTTTCTCATCGGAGTTCACAGGAAATCTACTCCTCTGTTCAGATTTGAGATAAAACAGCCCTTCGCCTTGGCTCTCCTTTGTGGCAGAAACTCGCCCATAAGCTCTCTCACTTTCTATCCTAGGATGGATCATCATCAACTTATATTTAGTAGGCATTGCCCTTAGGTTACAAGCGATGGAAGTTAAATCTAAGAAAAGGAGGTGAGGATACCGAGGGGGAAGCCAAGGCATGTGGATTTTTAAAGGTTGTTTATTTTGTGCTTGTAATCCCTTACCATGCTGTTGTTACCCAATAATTATTTTAGGTTTCATGACTTTCAACCTAACCTCTGCGCCTAACGAAGAGAATCTATCCTGAGGTGATGACATGGTTTCTCCACAGCTGCTACGGATGGACAGCTTTGGCTGCCTCCCCAAATTGACATATTAAAATTTACCAGGAACACTGGCCGGCCTTTAGGGATTTCTCAAGACCCCCCTCACCTAATTGAATAGCTCTTCTGTCCAATTCTAAGAGTGCTTGTTGCTGGGTCTCTTTGGAAAGGACTAACTCAAGAGATGAAGGTATGTCATGGAATAGTAACTATGAACACAAGTCCAGTAGGTGACAGCTCATCTTAGCATAATCAAGAAAGAATCAAAGATGTAACAACCCATCACCATGATACTGATGCCTGTTCTCTGTGGAGTACTAGTCCCCCCTCACCTCTGTACCTATTAAGCCTAAAAAGTGAGTTGTTAGTGTTGTCAACTTGACAGAATCTAGAATCCCTCGGAAGCAGAAATCTGTGGAAGATTATCTTGATTGTGTTAATTAATGTAGGAAGAGTCATTTTAACTGTGGATGAGACCATTCCTTAGGCTTGGGGTCCCATACTAAACAAAAAAAGAAACGGCCAGCTGAACCCCTGCACTCATTCCCCTCTGCTTCTTGATTGTCGATGAAATGCCGGTGCCTACAATTGGAGTTACAGGCAGCCATGAGATGTGATATGGCTCCCGGGTTCCCTGGAAGAGCAGCCACTACTCTTAACTGCTGAGCCATCCCTCCAGCTCTCGTTGTAGATAAAATTTGGTCGACCAGCCATCTTAAGCTTGCCCTGACTTCCCATCATGAAGGACTACATGAACTAGGACCCAAAAGAAACCATTCCTCCTTTCAGTTGCTTTTGTGAGAAGTGTTTGTTTTTAAAATCACAGTAGCAAGAAAGAGATTAAGATATACAGATCTTCTAATTTTATAAACAAGGCAACCAAGTACAAAGAGATGAAAATTTGGGAGATCAACTGTTTATGAACAATGGCAGAGCTAGGATTTGAAGCCAAAAGGGAAATTTGACTTCAGTAGCAAACATGACAAAGATATACATGTTCTACCAAGAGGAACAGGGGGAGGGGAAGATTCTAAGATTAGAAATAGAAGAAGGCCGAGGCAGGAGGATCTCTGTGAGTTCAAAGCCAGCCTGTCTCACACAGGAAGTTCCAGCATAGCCAGGGATGTATAGTAAGACTTTGTCATGATGAGGGACAGGGAGGGATTGGGAGATAAAGAAAAGGTGTCTTAAGGCCATTGTCTTTAGTCTTGAAAGGTGCTTTCTCAGTTATAGAACAGAATCCAAGCCCAGATGGGCAGTATGTCCAGACAGATGCCCAGAGATAAGATCGTCTGCTTAATATACCAGCTCTCTGAATCCATCCTTTCTTGTTCTGTCGGGTTAGCCAAGCTCCAGCCCATTCTGAGACTTACAGCAGACCATGGCATTACTGGAGCCTTCTCTAACCCATGAACTTACAAAGCGGCCACTGGGAGTTTGTTTGCCTATCAGATGGCATTCTGGAGGCATGGGTCCCAAGGATGCCCAGTCAACTGGACTTTGAGGCCTTGAATCCTCAAGTCAGTATGGAAATGTTGGCAGACTCTCTTGGTTCCACATCATCTTCCCTGACTCTGAGAGAAGTTGAATACACTCCAGGAAGTCAAAGTGAGTTTGGACCTCACCCTTGCTTATGTTGACTTGGGGAGGTTATAGTCTCTGTCTCTACTTCTTCCCCAGTCAAAGGGGGAGGGATTATGATCAAACATACCTCATAGATTATTTAAGAATCATGTCTTCAAGTCTACATCAGCCACCAAGAACTCCAAGGGGTCAATTAATGTGGGTGATGTAATTATCTAGCCCTTGTCTCTCTTTGAAAAGATTCTAACTGTCTAAAGCCCACAACACATGTTATCACATCCGGGTAGGGAGTGGCCTCAGGAACAAAGCCTGTAACCTTGCCACACCACTCTTGGAAAGGAAATGGTTTCATCACCCGGCTGTCTAAGTCACAACCACTTTCTTCAGGGAAGGGCACTCTGCAGTCTCGCCAGCTCAACATGCTAAGTTACACCAGGCACCACCAACCTGGCTTGCCAGTCCCTAGCGTGTCAAGGAGTCCCTCAGAGTTACACACCTACGTCTTGGGCAGAATGCTCATTCATGACAGGCCTAAGTGTCACTGTGTTGGCTCTGTTACCATCTGTGACACAGGTGAGAAGCTGGTTTGATCTGATGGCCTTCTGAAGGTCCTTTTGTCCACTTGATGACCATGACTGTCAACTTCAACTAGGAAATCCTTGCATTCCAGAAAGACTACTCCAAGGCTCACAGCAAGAAGGTCCTTTCCTAGATTGACCTAGGAGCCTGAGAAATCAGTTGTGAGTATGACAGAATGGGGAAGTAATGATTGTATCCGTGTGGATACCCTAGCACAATATGGCCTTGCAGGAACACCAATGGTAACCTATGGATCCTGGGACCAGACACCCTCCCTCCAGGCATGCTGTAGTCGCAGAGAAGCTGTGCCATATTTGGCAATTTCCTTAACTTCTCTGTCCCTGTTTCTCATCTGTACAATGTGACAATGGTAACACTGTTCATCTACTTGCCTCTTTAGGTTGGTTTTGGGGTGTCAACAGATTTTTGTAGAAATGTTTAGAACCCTTCCAGGTTAGTTGGGAATAGTGGTCTATGTCTGGAAGATGCGATTGGGACGCAGGGGCAGGAACGTCAAGACTTCAATATCTTTGGCTACACAGTTAGTTTGGGGCCAGCCTGGGCTAGAAACCCTGCCTTTAAAATCCAAAGCCTACACACAGACAGATAGCAACAGCAACAAACAAAAGAACAGTGCCTGGAATATGGTAATATAAGTACTTGCTGTTGTTTCCCCATAAACTTGAGATTTTCATTCTAGACCCAGTCTCTAATAAATAAGGAGGTAAATCCTCGGTCTGGTTGACGTTGTTCTTTTGAATGTTATTACCTTGTCTGAAAGAATATACGCAAAGCCCATGTTTCAACCTTGGGAGCAACAGTTAGATTTTTATTTTATTTTACTTTAATTAAATTAATTAAAATTTTTATTTATTTATTTATTTATTTTTGGGGACAGTGTCTCAGGTAGCCCAGGCTGGTCTTGAACTTGTGGTGATCCGTCTGCCTCAGGTTCCTTCCAACTGCTGTGATTACAAGTGTGTCACTTTGTAGGGTTTTGTTGTTGTTGTTGTTGTTATTTTAGAAGGAAGAAGTAAGGTTCCTCTGGGTAATAATATAGGATAATCTAACCCAAATGAATTCGACCACCCATTCCCTAATCCGGATGTCAGAGTGTCATGAATCTGGTAGGTCTGCCCTTTGGCCTGAATCTGGGTGATGTTAGTAATACAGGAATAGGTGAAATGCCAGCCACGCCTAGCTAACCCAGAAAAAAGGAAATACTTCCCACACCTTGCCTTTGCACACCAGGGCCCCCAGGAAAGGCATCCCCAGCACCAGCGCCTGGACCTGCTTTAATGCCTGGGTGTGGCTCCAGGAAACACCCAGTACAAACTGGAGTGAACCTGCTGCCCTCCCCCTCCCACCCCCCCACCCCTGGCTGCCAAGTCAAACAGAACACTGGGAACACAAATAGAATCATCACAATAAACCGGTTGTTGGAGCCAGACACCGGACAACCCACTCCCCGGCACTGCCACCCCCATCGCAGGTCCAGACATGAGAGGTACTCTGAGGGCTGAAGAAGGTGTGGCCCTTGGGCATTCCTGCCCAGCAAGAAACCCTGCAGCTTGTCTGTACTTACTGCCACCTACACGCCCTGCTCAAGGAGCTGCTTGCCAAGGTGAGGAGGGAGAAGGGTCTCCTCTTCCTCCGAGCCCTGGATCACTAGGAGATGCCCTTCCCACCAGACCCACTTGACAAACACAGCTTGTCAAGGAGAGAACTCCTCAAACACATTCAGACCCTAAAGGCATCTGAGGTTGGGAGGTATTCCTGCTGGACGTGCCTCTCTGCAGGGTCGGGCATGGGGAGAAGAAGGAGGGGCCTGTCCTAAAAGACAGCTTCAGATAAATGAGAGTAGGGTGCTCTGGGTAGCTCTGAACTGAGGTGGTGCCCTCCCTGGCCTGGAGCACGTCAGACTCCTCAAACCGCCCAAGCCTTTCTGCTGTGTGCTCTGGGCCATGTCTCCCTCTGCCTTCTCGGCTCCTGAGCCAAGGCGGAAATGTAGGCAAGGGTAGATCTTACTTCCTGATGTCAGCACTTTTCCAGATAGTCTAGCAAATCACACAAATGATCTCCAACCCACCCCATCCCCACCCCCGTTTCATTTTAGTCAGTTTGGAGAATTGATTAGAGCTTTCCCGTGGAAAGGAACACATAAAATGAATGATCCGGGAGGAAGGTTTCAGGGTCTTCCACTGCATGAGAATGGAGGAGGGAGGATGGGCAAACGGTCTGAAAAAACGAACATCTGTCTGGGGAGCGTGAGTCTTTGTAAATACTTCATCCTTGGCATGTCGCTTAACTGCGGTAAGCTCAGTTTCTTTAGTTGTCAAAGTGGACAACAAAGTGTCTAGTTCTCAGGGGTGTTAGAAGGACAAAACAGACCATGGGAGAATATTTTGTCCTATCCCATGAAGTCCCTTCCCTCCTGACTCTTTGTCATCGCCTTCCTAAGTCCTTGACTGGCACAGAGAATCATTCAGTGAAAGAAACTGTTATTCTAACGTAGCCATGTTTTTCTTGGGATGATAATAAGGATTGCAAGATGGGTTATTTTGTGGCCTGCAGGGGAATCTCATCAGCTCTCTGTCACACATGAAACAAAACAAAAACACTTCATTTTCAAGCCCAGAAGGGATTCAGTCTAATCTACCTACAAGCCAGGCCTTTCCACACACCTGAACTTGAGGTTCTGCCTTGCCTCCATCTTATGTTCTGGGTTGAATATTGGCAGGAATGTGGCAAATGCTGCTCCAAGAGGTCCCTGAAAATGGCAGAATGGGCGCTTGCTTCCTTGCCTAGAGTCAGTCCTATAAGAAACAGTTCCCACCTGGCTATATCTTAACTACAATCAGGGGGTTTAAGTTCAAGGACAGGTTTGTTCCATTTACCATACGCCTCTGTTTGGAACTGTCTGACAGTTCCAAAACGCTGCCTGTTGTAGCCTATTAAAGCAGAGGTTTTGTTTTGTTTTGGTTTTTGGTAGTTGTTGGGGATGGGTAGATAGGACAAGAGTTGGGGGAGCACTGGTTGATGAGTTAGACCTGGAGAGAGAGTAGGAAGTGGAGGGAGGGAGAGCCGTTTAGAGAAGGGTGCCAAGGAAGTGAGCAATAGATGGGTCAGAGGATGGAGCAAGGGAACGTTGAAAGGGAATGGATAGGATACCCTTTGTGGACAGGTGGTAAAGAGTCTATTGGCAACCCAAGGAGGGCTATTGAGGAGTGACAGGAAACCTTGAGGTGCTGACTGGTCGAAGAAGGAAAATGGGATGAGCTTTGAGTTGGAGGAGTAATGGGAGGATACCAGGCCAATCCCAAACGCTGTGCACGTATGTCCATGAGCTCCTTCACTGTGTCTTCAGCCTCTAACGCAGATTCAAGCACACTCACCCGGTGACTTGTTCTGAGTCTTGCTGTATTGCCAGGGCTCCTTGAACTGGAAATGGCCCCTGCTACGCTTGTGTGCTGGGATTATAGGAGTGTACCCCATGCCCTACCATGACTGTTTTACATTCCAACAAGTAATTTCCCTTGTGACTCCCCACCCCCATAAGACACAGTTTAAATCCAGACTGTGACCATCTGGAGTCCTGGGTCCTTCAGTCATGTCTTATCACCCAGAACTTACATTCTGGTTAGGCTGGTTGCCTTAAGGTGGTGGTCTCAACCCTTCGCTAAGCTTGTTTCTTCGTTGCTTCAATCTCTCTGTAACTTTTTCCAGAGCTTGGCCAAGGAGGGGGGCAGGGAAGAGTAAGAGATGGCACAGAAAAAATTCTCATGTTTGGCCTGCTTGTCTTAAACATTAAGACAGAATTAAGCTTCAGTTGTTGACCTAAAATTTTCAGGACTTTCTCATGTTTTCAAATCACAGACTTCAGGGACTTTTGAATTTCCTCTCCCTTTGAGTGGGGTCATTTAAGCATCCCCTTCTGTCCATGGAATCAGCGCCTCAAGTTCTGCTCTATGGAAGACAAAATGTAAACTTTTCCTCTCCTGATTTTCCTTGATTCCAACAGTGAGTTCTCTAAGTGATTCGAGCCTCCTGGGCAAGGTAGTTTGGTTAGTGGCTGTTCTGTGGTCTACTGTCTGAGGAGAAGTGGTTAGGGAGGTCACCCAGACAATTTTGGCCCACTGAGGGTGGAGGGAGTGGTCTAGGTTTGGCCTCAGTCTGGAGTCCCAGGCTCACAGACAGTTCTTGGCTCAGGACCTGAGGCTGAGGCGTGCTGGGACAACGTAGGGGTGTCCTGGCTTTCCCAGGGCTGGGGAACCCTCGCTGGCTCGGGGGCGGTAGACACTGTTCCAGAATCTGTTCTGGCTCCACTGCCGCCTCAGCACTTTCTAATTACAGCTCCAAACAACAACAGCAGCCCCTGCAGTCATGACAACAGGCCCCGCCCACCAGGCCTCCCGCCCAGCTGGCAACACGTGACGGCGACGCTCCCTCCGCCCCTGGCGCAGAGGGAGGGCGGGGAGGCGCGAGGGAGGGAGGGAGGGAGGGATGACGTTTGCTCTGTCGTCTCCATGGCTATAATGCACAGACGTCAACGCCGCCAGTGTTTGGTGTGTAACGTTCTTCGGTCTCCATAGGAACGTCAGGCGGCCCAACACAGGACCCCGGCAACAGGCTTCTGATTGGTCCGAGGCCTGCAGGGGCGGAGCTTCGGCTCCCGCCCGCCCGACCGGGTTGCTGTTTTGGTTGTTGTCTCCCAGCTGTTTATTTCTGTAACAGATCTTGGAGGTTGCGGTCTGGCTCCGTCGTCAAGGATGAGATCCAGGAGAAAACGTGCTTAACGTGCAGCTCTGCTCCTCCTGATTACAGCCCCACAGACGACATCGCTCCACAGTCACACCAAGTCGCCTGTGGGAGTCTCGCTTCCATGCCCAGAGCCTGCTACATAGCTCAGTATTTTAGTGTCAGAACGTCGGCTCCCAACCCGCACCGCCGCTCGCCAACGCCATTACCTTCTCAGCCAAGTCCTAGAAATGGGTTGGCTTCCCAGTTAACGCTTCTTCTGCTCTCAAGAGCAGCCAGGGCCTCTCGATTCCTGGATTCGGTGCTACCCCTGCAGGATCTGGCTCCATTCCTTCCGTCTGGTCCTAATTCTGTGCAATGACATCATTTACCCACATTCCCACCGAGATGCCCAGATTTCTTCTTGCCGGGCGCACATCCAAAAATCCCAAATGACCTTGGGTGGGTATTTCTGGTTAAGGACTCTCGGGGTTTTCTCTCTGTCCCGTCGAACCCTGAAGGCGGCAGTGAGGGTGGGAGGGAGTGATTAACATCTTGATTTCTCCAAATGAACAAAAACCAAACTGAGGAGAGAGGTACACAGAGTCACTTTTCACATATTAAAATGCCAGACTTTCTGACCTATGACCCTGCCATCCTGATGGAATTAACATTTGAAGGCATAAATAGTATCTACAGAAACTTCTCCGCTTGTCTCCCTCAATTAAGGAGTGAAGCCAGGGCCCAAGGCCCTAGGGAAGCACACTAAAGAGCCAAAAGGTCCCAGCTGTGTTAAAACTGGAAGCAGTTTTAACCTTACCCTGGATTCCCATCAGTGAAACCAAGTTAGCAGCTGTCTAGAGATAACAATCTCTCCTCAGGGCTTTCAGTCAAGTCCTTTTAAAAAAAAAAAAAAAAAAAAAAAAGCCTTAAAATCTTTAGTTCCCGTGTCTTATAGAATACACCTTTGCCAGCTCATGCACATACAAGTCTGGGGTGTTTCATAAAAGGTTTTGATGACCTGATAACATGTTTTCAAACCCCAGGGAGAGAGGCTGACACAACAGTTAAAAACAAGAAAGTAAAATGGCTGTCCTAAGTCTTGGGATGATAGGAGATCCTCAGTCCTTGCTCTCAGCCCACCGCCTCCTTTCCCCTTTCTCTTCTCTGGTGAGTATCTTTGCTAATTTCCCTTGCCCCCTTCTTGGCCTGCCTTACAGCCTATAATTCCCTTCAGAGATGTGAGTGAAATGAAATGAAATTAGGAGCTTGCTTAATGCAAATAGGACCAAAGGGCACAACTCTTTATCATCATGAACTTCATTCTGATTAAGTCAGGGACTGTAAGCATTTACTGTTTACACAGTAAATGTATTAAAGTGCCGGGCAGGTCTGCCAGGGGGTTTATGAAAGTCTGATACAAGATCATTTTTTGACCATCGTACATTGCTTTCTAATGCTCTTGTTTCTTTCGACATTTCCAGGAATACAGAGCGTCTTGGTTTCTAAAAGACAAAATATCTGGGTTATGTTTATCGGTGAGTTACGTACGGTGCATGTTGAAGATGACCTGAAGGAATGGAATTGGTGATAGGGTGTTCTCTGGTTTAGACGAGAAAGCAGGGAGGAGGGTGGCGGGGCACAGCCTCTAAGTGCCCGGATTTAACTCTAGTCCCGGCACCAGATTTATGACCCCGTCCAAGGCCATTCATTATAATAAAGCTTCTATGTTTTAGTTCTCTTTTTGGTAGATGCAAACATGACATGGGCCATGGTATTCGGATCAAAGAGTCTTCACTTCAGGAAATCCTAAATTGATTACAAGTTAATGGTATTATAAGGAGTGTGTGTGTGTGTGTGTGTGTGTGTGTGTGTGTTCTCGTGCACACATGCGCATGCGTGCAGATGCTGCAGAGGCCGAACTGGAGTCCTCTGCGAGAGGATTCTTAACAACTGAGCCATCTCTCCAACCCCCAGCTTTTTTTTTTTTTTTTTTTTTTCCTGATCCAATTCAACAAAAGGGCCATGATGACCTTCCAAGTTGCTGACTTTCTTAAAACACAGGACAATTAATTTCCCCAGTGTATTTCCTGGTCTGGAGCATGGACTTGGACACTCCCTGTGTTTGCTTTGACTGAAAAGGGCTATGTGGCTACAGTGATTCTTGGTTGGCACCATGGAAATACCAGCTGCTTGATTGGGCACACTGTCCCAAAACATCTCTCTGTCCCAGGGCTGAGTGGAGCCTCTACCCACCAGGTTTCCAGAGGTTTTGTCCAAGGCCAGAGTGTGTAGGAAGAGTGATCTGCTTGACCTAAAACACACATGCACCTCGAACCTCTTTCACGTCCCAGTCAGGATGGAAGGCAACCCCTTCTGCTGTGCTTCTCACCTCTGTCTTTCCTCAGATATAAAAGTGGATGCATTGCTGTCAGCTGGCTTAGCCCTCAGACCTGCTGAGTTCACAGCAGTAATCCTGAGAGGTGGTTGAAACCATAAAGCAGAATGATTTTCAAGTTTAAAAACATTTTGTAAGGAGCCATGGTGGCACACACCTGTAATCCCAACTCTTGGAGAGGCAGAGGCAGGTAGATCTTCGAGTTCAAGGCCAGCGTGGTCTACAAAGTGAGTTCCAGGACATCCAGGGCTACACAGAGAAACCCTGCCTCAAAAAACAACAGACAAAGACAAAACAAAACAGGACTGTTGGACCAGACCAGATGCCTGGAAGAAGCAGAAACCAGCTGATCTGTTTGGAAGATATTTATTTAGACCAGAGCCACTTGCAAAGGGCACTCTCCAACCTGCTGAGCTGCCTGGAGGCTGTGCGCTGTGCACCAGGTTCCCGGCTTTTTGTGAGCTGTCACCCATGCTGGGGTGGGCCTTGGTGATGTGGCCATCCTTGAGTCATTGCTGCTCCTGGAAGTAACCTCTCACCTATACTCCTGCAAGTAACCCCAATAAAACTCTTTGGTTCATCAGTCTTTGCTCTGTCACGGGCTCCCTATTTGGGGTGAGAAGACAAGGGTTGCATCTTCCCCATAAAAAGTTCTGTCACACAACACAGGAACGCAATACCGTGAATGATCCCTTTGGGATTTTTCCTCTTCAGGGGCAGACTGATTTGCTTTCAGCGGGGCCAATCCTTGCTTGAGCTATTTCCCACCTAACTGAAGGGTCTAACCCAGAGAGGTACAATTACTGGTTGCACTATGGGTGCTTTAGGCAGATCCGATGGTGCTAAACTGCAGGAACTGGAAGAGTTCCAAGCCTGTCTTCCACCCATCGTCCCAGAAAGGCAGATACTGGAAGAGCCAGTTTGACCAGCACCTTAAGAAAGCTCAGGCCATTTTTCCTGCTTCTAGTTTTCTTTCTTAGATGTGGAAGCATTTTACATGTTCTATGATTGCCTATGAACTCACTGAAACCAGAAGAAAACAAAAAACAAACAAAAAAAAACCATGCCCTCCAACACACCCACACAAGCGAGTGCACACACACACACACACACACACACACACACACACACACACTCTGCTTGTCTTGTCTAGCATATAAGAGGCCCTGGATTCAATCCCAGGCACCCTAAAACAAACAAGCAAGCTAAACCCTACAAAGATCATTTCGTGGAGCTTATCTTTTTGATATTGGGCCGATTTCTTTGTAAATAAACACGTGTAATTATAAAAATGTGTTATTAAAGTATGGTTAAATGTATCTAGAAGACAAGGCTGTAATTTGATTCTCTGTAATGTAAGCATAATTAAGGCCCACAAGCCTGCATTTCCCTTCTCAAACTCTCCCTGGCAGGTACCTAGGGAAACAAATACACTTAGGTCACCAGGACACTTCTTGCACTGCAATAGGGAGAAGGAGAAAATATTTAGACCAACTATCCACTATGGGTTTGACAATTATAACATAAGTATCTAAAAAAAAAAAAAAAATGAGCCTAAGGAAAGGATGGTGATATACTCCTACACCACCAGGCCTCAGGAGGCGGAGGCAGAGTGATTGAGCTTGAGCCATAAAGGAGTTCACATCGATTTTGCCTCAACCAGCAAAATAACTGAACCTATTCAGCAGCCCAAATAACACAGTTGACAAAGCTCAAGGTAATTCAGTAATCTCAGTGACTGTCCTTCTGGAATCCGTGATTCCGGAGCAGGCACTCAATGAGCCACAAGCTATGAATAGTGTTTACACTGATGCAAAAAGTTTCTGAAATGTTTACTTTCACGACTCGTGTGTGTATGTCGTGTGTATGTGGGTGCCCAAGAAGGCCAGAAGAGGTTGGATCGCCTGGGGCTGGGGTCTCACCACCTAATGTGGGGGTTGGGAACCAAACTCTGGAAAAAGCAGTGAGTGCTCTTAACGGCTGCGCCATCTCTCCAGTCCTGGAAAATAGCTGGCTCTGAGCAGCTGTTACGAGGTAGCTACTGTTTTAGGCCGGGGAGAGTCAGTGATGAGTAAAACACAAGAGAAGTGTCTGCCTTTCTGGAGGTGGGCAGTACACACCAAATACCATGCGCTCAGCAATTAATAGCTGCTACTAGAACCTGGCCTGTTAGAAGGTACATCAGTCACCAAAAGCAATGATCAGCCAGGCCTGGCGATTCAGACCTATAATCTCATTTACTTGGAAGACTGAAGCAGGGGGACTCCAAATTCATCCACAGGGTTACGGAGAGATTTCAAGACTAACCTGGGTAACTTAGTGAGACCCTGTCTCAAGATAAAAAGGAAACACAGGGCTCGCGGTGAACGTCTCTGTGGTAGGGCACTTGCCCAACTTGCAAAATGGCCCTGGGGTTCAATCCAACAACCTAGACTCTGTAAAGGTCGTTTGGAGTTCATGGAGCTCACGCTTCAGATTTAGGCCTATCACTTCTCAAATAAATCTGTATTATTATAAATGGTGTGTGAGTGCAGTCAATGGAAAACCTAGGACAGAATGAGGAATTCTAAAAGTTTCCTGACTCAGCCTGGGTACTCATGATACATGTGAGGATGACTTTTTTTTTTTTTTTTAACTTTGAGATCTAGACAAGGGATAGGGTGAGCTGAGCAAAGCGAGAGGGGTGAGGAAGAAAAACGTACCCACAACACTAATGGCACATAGTAATTCTTGACGTCTTTTCCCAAGCGCCCTCAAGGTTGGGGCTGCCCCAAAACAGAAAATGTTCTTCACAAACTAAGTATGCCCTTGCACTGACTTCAGGCCTCCTCAGCTCCTTCTGTAGAAACAGCTTCCGTCTTCCGGAAGCTGCTGCCTCAGCTTCCCTGGCTCTCCACTGCCTGGAACCATCGGTACTAACCATGATAGAAATGACCTCTCTGGGAACCGAAGACGACTTCTTGTCCTTGCAGTAATGAAAGTCACCCCAGTGACCCCAGGGATGTGTCAGCATACATTTGCGGCTGGATTTAAATAATAAAGTGTGGTTTGTAGAATCCTGTCTCAGGCCTGAGCTACCCTCTTCCCTCAGCACTCATCCCCTGGCCCTTTGCTACTGAATTTTCTCTCATCTCACTTTTAATGCTTTGCTTATGTCATTCCCATTAGCAAGCTTTCCTAGTCGGGTTCATATTCCAGCTATGAAATAGTTCACATACTTCAGTGAAGACATAATATTTACAGGAATTGAAGATGGGTGGATTTGATAGCGGCTTGTGGAAAAGCCTCCAGTGCAGTCAAAATAACAAAGAATTCAAGAAACAGATGCCTCCCAGTGATTTCCCAAGAAACCCCACCCCTCGAGCTCCCCCTCCCCCCCACCGCCCGGCCTCGTGCCAAAATACACTCAATCAAACCTTAAGTAAGAATTCAGGGGAGTCGTGCCTTGGGTGAGAAAGCTTGGTTTGCTCAGTGTTCTGCTATTTTACAGCACAAATTCTAGGCTGAACTCTGTTGTCAATAGCTTTCCAACAAAGGGTGAAATGGAATGTGCCTGTTTTCACATTCCTGTAAAAAAAAAAAAAAAAAAAAAAAAAGAGCCCTGGAAGTCCTCAAGGCCTGAGGATGAGTGGCTGGCTTCATTCTTTTGAAGACCCTCTCAACTATGGAGAAAGAGCTCAGGGTGGCGTCTATAAGAAGGTTCTGGAGGGCTTGTGTTTGCATGAGAATGAAATAAAACCGTCTGTATCCTGTTTGAAGTGGAGGGGCAGCGAGGGAGGAAATGAAGCGAGGAAGGAGCTGGGAATTTTCCAAATTTGGTAGCACTGATCCAAAAAGTTGGCATTTAAGGTCTAGGAAAGGGAGAGTCATTCACCCAGACAGTAGGGGCGGGGATGTCCCTTTGCAGCTTGGCACGGTGGGGGTGAAATGGTTAGCATGTCTGTCTCCCTCCCTTCCTCTCTCCCTCTTGTCATCCCACCATCTCTCTCTCTCTCTCTCTCTTTCTTTTGACAGACTCTCTCTAAAGCCTTGACTGACCTCAGATCCACAGCAGTCCTTCTGCTCCGCATCCTGAGCGCTGGTGTTGCAGGTTTGCGTCAGGCCGTGTCACCTCCCTTTACCTTGCCCAAAATAGCAACGCAAATACAACATAACCTATTCTTCTTCTTTTTTTTTTTTCAAATGTGTTTTTAAAACAATTTATTTAATTTTATTTTATGTGCATTGGTGTGAGTGTGTCAGAGCCCGTGGAACTGGAGTTACAGAGATTATGAGCTGCCATGTGGGTACTAGGAATTGAACTAGGCCCTTCGGAAGGGCAGCCGTATCCTTAACCACCGAGCCGTCTCTCTAGCCTCTCCTATCCTTCCATTTTTAATTAAACTCAGCATTGCTTTTAAACAACCTCCCTGATGCATGTGTGCGTGCAGGCAAGAGCGAGTGAGAGCAAGAGAGAATGAGCGAGAGCGATAGGAAGCCAGAAAATGTTCTTGTGGAGTCGGTTCTCTTCTTCCACGCCGTAGGTCCCAGGGATGAAACTCAGGTGGGCAGGCTTGTGTGGCAAGTGCCTTCACCCTCTGATCCATGTTATCAGGACCTTGGCGCTTACTTTTATCCGATGCTTCTCTCTTGTTTATTCGTTATCAGGCAGTAAGCCTTATCTTAGGAAGCTTGCCTATTTACTATGGGTTCCAGGGATCTGCACATAGTAGGTACTCACCGCAGGTGTTGCGTGAATGGAAAGAGCAGGGTGCTGGAGTCTGCACAGTCTGGACGAAGGAGTAACTGCAGAGGCCCTCTCTCAGGACCTTCTGGCTCATATACGAGGAAATGATATTTTGAAGTATGTGAAAACCCCTTTCTTCCCTGGAGGGAATTCTGAAACCATTGGGAAATAGAAAGCAAAACAGTCATCTGTTAAAAATACAGCTAAATTATCTCAAACTAGATGTATGATACATATACCTCGGAGCTGCTCTTACCTAAACACACAGTCTAAGACACTTAACGTGAAACCCTTTACCTTCTTCACATGGTCCTTTACTGTGTAAGTCATAAATGGGCTAGAAAGAGCTGGGCATATAGTTCCAGCACTCAGAGAGCCGACAGGAGGATTACCAGGAGTCGGAGACCACCTGAGGTTACATAGTAAGTACCAGGTTAGTCAGGCCTATGCAGTGAGACCCTTTCTTAAAACACCCACAAACACACAAACAAAAAACCAGAAAATAGAACAAAACAGGGAGAAGGGGAGGAGAAAGAGGAAAAGAACTTGTCCCAAGAAACAGCTTAGAGCTGTGAGAATCATTAGGTCCCACGGCTCAGAGTTATCATTTGGCAAGCTGTTTCAGTGGGTGAAGAGGAGAATGTGGGGTGAACATCAGTTTTGTTTTTTTGTTTTCCCCCTTTGGACATTTCACAAGCCTTCGTTTCTCTCTTTTCCATGTTCTAAATTCGACATCGGCTAGATGAGGTCTGGGTTCCAATGAGCTCAACTTGGGTGTCAAGGGCTTGCCGCAAACACACGCATTTCCTATTTGCAGCAGAGTCCGGGCAAAGGCAAAGACTCTTACCCACAGTCTCCACAAAGGTAACCCATGACTTATCCCAAGCCACCTGACGAGTCTGGACAGAGGGCTGGAAAGGCCATGTCTTCACGCTCCATGTGTGGGAGCCAGGCTGGAGCAGAGATTGTGCCCGCCCCAAAGGGCTGATGTAGCGGCTGCACCCAGAGCCTCGGTGACGCTAGGTATAGGTATGTGATAGCCAGTCTCTTTATTCTGTGCCGTTCAAACAAGTCAACGTGCCCTGGTCTCACCCCCTGAGTGTGCGTGTTCAGCCTCAGCCAGATGGTTCCAGGAGCCAGTAGCTGGAGCAGGGGTGAGGGCTATTTAAGAAACAAGAGATTTGGATCCCTTATCCTGCTGTGTGGGGTGCTGTTCCCGGTACTGGAGAAGCAGCTCTCCCTCTCCCCTCCTCTGTGGAATGTGCTCAATCGTCCTGGCATGATCCCAGCATACTGTAAAGTGTGTGTGTGTGTGTGTGTGTGTGTGTGTGTGTGTGTGTGTGTAAGGTCTTCATGGATGCTAGGTCTCACCGATCACCTGTGGGTGAGGTGGTTATGGCTTTAAAATGAAAGTACCTCAGATCTTCCTTTCTGTGTGCCAAATGCTAGAAACCCCAAGAGCACAGAGGTGATGGGTCTGCGGAGTTCTAAGAGCAAGAGTGTGCACACCATGGGTTGATAAGTGAACTATACTGATCAGGAAGACGCTAACCAGAATTTCGGTTTTGATGAGGAGGGTTGTGGCAAGAGGTCATGCCCATTACAGTTCTGTACTAATCCCAACATTTAACAGGCAGAGGCAGGAGGATCACCATGGGTTTGAGGCCAGTCTGAGCTACCCAGCAAACCCTTGTCTCAAAGAAACAAACAGTAGTTTCTTGTCCAAATAAGGAAATCCATGTTGTTTTCTTAGCCATAGGACTCATGAGCCTTCTGTTCAACATCCATTATTCTACAAGCATTTACCGAATGCCTGCTCATGTCAGAAAACTGGGCAACTGAGTGAAGGCTGATACACATTAAACCAGATAAGCTCGAGAGTCTTGAGGAGCTTAGGGTCTATGTGGGGGGAAGACAATGAAAAGGTGCATGGACAAACAGCCAGTACCGGCACCATAGTGATAAATGCTCAGTAAAAGGAAAACCAAGGGACATAACAGAAAGTGACGGAAGGAGAAGGTGACATTTGAGCAGATGTTGCTCAGAGGAAGAGTCAATAGGTCAGTATCTGGAAGGGAAAGGAATGGTCCAGCAACAGAACCGGCTCGGCACATTCATCATCGTGGCTGGAGTAGAGGGAAAGCAAGTGGTACAAGCCGAAATCCGAAGGCTAGGCAAGGGCCGGATGGAGAAGATGCAGAGATTAGAGACGCCACAAAGGAGTGTTATTTTGCTTGTATGTTTGATTTTTTAAAAGTTGAATTTTAAGCAGGGTGGGTGGGACAGCAGGTCTGTTCAGAGTCGTGATTTACTTCACAACCTTTAAATGAGGAAGTAGAAACTGCTGGTGGGTGATCTGTCTCCATCTGCCCTTGTCTTAAGGGATGACTCCACATCCAGGGTAGCCCAGAGTCCAAAGGTAAAAAATTGTTCTGGTGTTAGGCCTTGAAGCCATGGCCTTTTGCACCCTAGGCAAGTAAAGTCCTCTGCCTCTGGCCTTGAAGATGAAAAATTCTCTGGTGAGTCACTTTTAGAATTTCACCAGGGATCTCTAACTCTAACCCTGCAGATGAAACAACAGCAAAGGAAAATCAGACCTCAGCTGGCAGCAAACCACAGCTGGAAGTTTTCTTACAGGACACCATCAAATACTAAGTTGAAAACTGTTGCCACATCTAAGCTCAAACTCTGACTTGCATTCCCATACACAGGTTTGGATTTTTCCAGGTTGGGAAAGGAGGAGGATTTCTTTGGCACGGCAATGATGAGCGCTTCGTTCAGCCTCAGTTAAGATGATGGATAAGATGTCTCAGCGCCTTGAAGCACATCATGCGCCAGCCCTTTCCAGCCACCCTCGCCCTGCCCGTAGTGAGGGTGAGGTTTTCTCGTGGGGCGGGAGCCCTGCAGTTGAGGTTTCTCGGGGTGTGTTGCTATCCTATAGGTTTATCGACGCATGGGAGGCTCCTTTGGAATCCCAGCAGCCAAGCTGACCCGAGCCACAGAAGGTCAGCTCAGGACACTTGAGCAGCTGGCAGCCCGAAGAAGTCCTCCCTTGTGGTCTGATAGTGGGTACTTGTTCCCGAAGCGAGGCTTAGCATGGCAGACAGATGGGTGTGTGATTCTGCCACTGGTGGTGAAGGGAATGGCAGGCTTGGGCTGAAGTGAGATGATCTTCGAGACCCATTTCCTCATCTCCAGATGGATCGTGTTCTGGGATTACACAGCCTTGTTTAAGGACTCACGTTAGCAGCAGGACGGAGTTCCTATTGAGGCATCATCTCTTGTCAGAAAGCCAAGAGTTGTTCAGAATGAAAACAGAATCCTTCCCAAAGAGGCTAAATCATTCTCACTAATTAGTCTCGGTGGTGGCGGGTGCGTGGGGTGGTACTAGTGGCAAATCTGTGCCTGCGCTTTTCTAAATAAGGACAACTTGGGCTTTGTTCACCGGCAGAGGCATAGGATGAGTAGCCCTGATCCCCTAGGACCCTGTGTTGGGCTCACGTTCATGTGAGTCTCACAGAGACTGTGGGACACAGCTTGCTGGATCCAGACCTTCAGAACGGACACATTTGGAATGCTCAGAACAGTTACTGTCATGGTAGAAAATGTGGTGTCTATGGATGGGCGCTGCAGCCCTTCCCACGGCGTAACATAATGGACTGAGTCTGATCCTTTGATCTTTCGCCCTCCATGAACCACTGGCATGTTACACACAGGCCGCATCAGCCGAAGAGAGCTCAAACATGTTCCTATTTCCCCTTTTCCAGTTTCCGACTATTCCTACCCACGAATGTAAGTCTCCTTCTCTCCTCTTCCCTTTCCCTTTTTGAGATAGGGGTCTCATGCAATCCGATCTGGCCTTGAACTTACAACGTAGCCCCATCTCAAAAAAAAAAAAAATTGGGGGGGAGCAATGCATAAAAATGACCAAAGAAGTTGAAGAAATAGCTGTCCCAGAGTCACCCAAAGAGTTGGTTCTGATGTGAACATCTTCCTGCCTGCTGGTCTCGTGCTCCAACCACAACCCTTCACCACCAGACCACACTTCCCTAAATAAATAGCTACTTCTGCCTGCCTGCCGGGGACGGGGCCTGTGCGGCAGCATTTACGTAGGTGGCTCGGACAGCAGCCTTTCACCTAGTGTTGCAATAACACAGGCTGAACGACGCACACACAACTTCAAAAAGTCACTGAACGTCTCGGCCCTGCTCGGGTTTCCCTGTCGACCCGCCGCACCACAGAGCGAAACCAGAAAAGCCTGCATGAGAGGAGAAAAAAAAATGTGCTGAGAAAAAGGAATTTTCCTTCCTTCCTCCTTTTCTCCTCCCTCTCTTCCTTCCTTTCTTCCTTTTGCTCAAGATCGCCCCACATTCCCTGTGTAGCCAAGGCTGACACTGAACTTCTGAGCCTCCTTCAACCCACCACCTAAGGATAAGCATTCATTACAGGCTGCTTGCTACCATGTCTGGCTCCTCAGCTCCTCTTTTTGGTTTGGTTGTTTGTTTTTGTTTTGTTTTTATACAACAAGGCCGGTCTCACTTGGTAACTAAGGCTGGCCTGGAACTCCCTGTGTGGTCCAGATTCAAAGCGATCTTCCTTTCTCAGCCTGCTTGAGCACTGGGGTTGCAGGTGGCAGCCTCGATGCTCACACTGAATTTGTTTTGAATTTGGGTTAAAATCAAACTAGGGATTCTGGAGCCTTGTGACTTTTGATCTCCAGCGAGAGGAACTAAGCACACAGATAGTCCATTCACGGCCAAGGCTCTGGTGCTTCATGCTCAGACTTGTCCAGAGCTCGGAATCCCTACCCTACTGGGAATCAGCACCCGCACCTGTCTCAAAGCTGCTCTGACCTTTGCAAATGGCAAAGATAATTTCACAGGCAGGTACCGATTTGTCTTTATTTTTAGGCTACATTGTGTGAGCTCCATTAAAAAAAAAAAGCCTTATCTTTAATTGGCAGATCATTGTATAGAATCTGCGGGGAGCTTTTTAACACCTGTATACATTTTGTAATGATCACAGCAGAGTAATTAGTGTCTTTACCATCTCAAATGTTTATAAATTTCTTTGTGGATAAAAGTATCTAAAAATCCTTTCTTCTTTTTATAGATATTTTGAAATAAGGTACCACCCAGGTTTAGTGGAATACATAATCCTAGCACTTGGGAGGTGGAGGCAGGAGGTCAGGAGTTCAAGGTCATCCTCAGCTACACAGTGAATTCCAGCCAGTTTTTGAGGCTCTGTCTCCAAACAAGAAAGTGTGTGTGTGTGTGTGTGTGTGTGTGTGTGTGTGTGTGTGTGATCTATGTAATAGAAAACCACAACTTATCCTTTCTGCCTAATCATATCTTTGTACTTCTCTCCTCTCCTTCCAGCTGTTTTCTCCTGGTAGTCTTGTTTTCTTCTCTCTACTTCCAAGGGTTCCACATTCTGAGATTTCAAATGTAAGTGAGAGCACGTGGTGTTTGTCTTTTGGTGTCTGGCTTATTTCACCTAACACGACCTCCTGTAGGTTCCTCCATACTGTTGCAAATGACAGATTTTTTCCCTATTTTTTTTTAAGAGTGAAAACACTGTTTCACCGTACATGTGTACCATATTTTAAAAATTGATTTCTCTGTTGATGGGTGCAGCTGTTTCTATGTCCTGGCTACTGTGATGAATGCTGCCATAAACACCTGTGCCAACACACCTGGCATAATTTCTTTTTACTGCTTGCTATTAGGTTTTGTAGTGGTGGGATTAAACTCAGGGCCTTGCACACATCAGGCGTCACTGTGCCACACCCCCAGCCTGCCCCACTTTTTCCTCCCTCCCTTCCTTCCTTCCTTCCTTCCTTCCTTCCTTCCTTCCTTCCTTCCTTCCTTCTTTTCTCTCTTTCTTCCTTCCTTTTTCAAAGACAGGGTTTCTTTGTGTAGCATTGACTGTCCTTTGCAGACCAGGCTGGCCTTGATCACAGACATCTGCCTGCCTCTGCCTCCCTGAGTGCTGGAGTGACTACTGGTTCTTAGTGGGGAGGAGATAGAAGGGTCTGAGGTCTTGAACCCTTATACCCTTTTCAAGCCTGGCCTTACCCAGAGACCTCACCTGGGGATTGTGGACACTCTGAGTTCTGACTCCAAACCCTCTCTGTGCCCCTTACTATTCCATTCTTCAATCTGTCAAACCACTTGCTACAGCCCCATAGTTCTCTATTGAGTAACTTACCCACCTTCCCCAGAAGCGTGGCTCTATGTGAAGGTAAGGACAGGTCCACCCCATTCACTGCAGGAAGTGTCAGCCTCTACCCTACCCTAGTCCTTTCATAGTTCTTTGTTAAGTAAACGAGAGAAGATATTAAGACATGGTCTGTCCTTTTTAAGTTTTATTATTTTATGTGTATAGTGTTTTGTCTGCATGTATGTCTGTGCAAAGTATGTGTGCTTGATGCCCAGGGAGGCCAGACAAGGACATTGGATCCCTTGGAACTGGAGTTACAAGGCTGTTAGGTTACCATGTGCCCAGGAGACCTGAACCTCGGTCCTCTGGAAAAGCAGCCAGTGCTCTTAAACACCCAGCCACCTCTCTAGTCTCTGGCTTGTCCTTTTCAGATGTTCAACTCTCTGGCCATAATGTTGCCAGGAAGGGGGGGGGGGGAAAGCTAAGCTATTTAGCTATTGGGAGGAGAAAGGTTCACCCAAAGACCTCTTTCCTTCTTTTATTACCAAAGTAAGTGATGTATGAGATAAATCCTGGATATAAAATCTTGACACATCTTTGAGGTGTTGGCTGGAGCAAGCCTGAAGAGAAAGTAAATCAGATCACTCCAGGTTTTCCCTAAGAGCCCCTGAGATGCAGTTATGAGTGGAAGGCAAGGCCAGACAGACCCAGGAATTCAAAGCTTGACCTACTTTGTCGAAGCTAGTAAGAGGAAAGACGTCTGCATAATCTGTCTGTGGCTTTCTCTCTCTCTCTTCCTCTCTCTCTTTCATAGTAAAGGACAGTGGAAGCACAGAACAGACATTAGAATTCACAGAGAGTTGAAGGCCATGAAATCGCTTCAGGATTGAGCAGCTACAAGAAGCCTGTGTTTCTGCGTCGTCGTGTTATTCTCTTTCCCCTCCCCCTCTTTAGAGTGAGAGAGAGAGAGAGAGAGAGAGAGAGAAAGTAAGTGCCTAAATTCCCACCAGCATAAACCAATGACATACAATGATGAAATTCTGTTTTCACCTCTGCCTGTGACAGGGAATGCAAAAAATAGCAAGTGGCCTATTTCCACGAATCTCCGCCTCCCTGCCCTCCCCGCTCTCGCCGGGTTTGGATCTCTAAGAATGGAGGCTAGCGCACAGGCAGGAGCCAGCCGGGATCAGCCCCCGAACCCCAGGGTGATGTCAGTGGACGGGAGCGGCCGCAGCGCGGCCCGAGAGGCCGCGGCCCCTGGAGAGCAGGGAGGGCGGGTGGCCTCGATGGGCGGACCGCGCGCCTGGCCGCGCGGCGTCGCCTGGAGACGGCCCTGGCGGCGCTGTGTTGCTGTAAACAGCCGCTCGCTGTTACTATCTATAGCAAGATCGCCTAGCTCCCGGGTGCGGCGGCCCGAGGCAGGTTTGTGGGTCTGCACCCCTCGCGCCCCTAACGATCTACCCGCTGCCCTAATCCTTTCCCAGCCCGCCTTGGAATGCCCACCAGTTGGCGTGACCCCCAGAACCCACAGGATGGAGCCGAGGGGACACCTGAGCGGTGCGAGGATCTGCGGTTTCCTACCCCAGGGGTGACAGGCGCTCTGGGGCCGAGCCCAGTCAGTGTAACCCGCCTTGTCCTCTGCAGAAGGACAGGAGGCTGAAGGCACGTAGGGTGTCCTGCACTGAAGCACCTGGCCTCCCCAAAGTTCCATCTTCCAAGACTCAAAGCTGTGCTCGGGTCCCAGGCGCCAGAATCTCCCCTGCGCGCCGCTGGGCACCGTGCTTCAAGTCCCCTTTGGTCCCCCCCCCCCCCCCCCCCCCCCCCCCCCCCCCCCCCCCCCCCCCCCACCCCCCCCCCCCCCCCCTCCGCCCAAGTCCGAACTGGAAAATCACCCGCCGCCGGCTCCCTGGAAGCGCAGTTTCCTGGCTGCACGGATTCAGGCCCCCACCTTCCCAACGCGGACTTGTGCCCCCCCCCCCCAAGAGCTCACCTCATTTTGTAATCCTGAGCCGCCCCCTGCCCCCGCCTGCCCTCCGGCCCCAGCTCAAAACCAAGCCGAAGACCCTTTCAAGGCAACCTTGCAGGGAGGGTTTTGCACAATGTTTATCCGTCCGTGTCTCGGGGACAGACAGTCACCCCGATAGCTCTAAGTGGCTAAGGACCAGGGTTGGGGGTGCCGCCTTCCTTTAAAACACAAGTGAATGAATGAATGAATGAATGAACTCAGTACCGTAGGTAAAGCAGGTTACTGTACACTTTAGAGTCCTTCAGTTGCGGCTTCCAACCTTAGTTCTGGTTTCTCGAGGCCAGGGGCTGGAGCGAGGGGCTGAGAAGCTGATTTCATTATTATTATTATTATTGTTTTGCACTGATTTGACATGGGGGCCCGAGGTGGGCAAGCTTTCCTTTGGGAACAGAGGCTTCAAGGCTTTAGGCGCTCTCTGCCTGTTTTCCTAATACCAGAGACTCAGAAAATGTTCTAGATTTCTGGACAGTGAAAAGGAGGTGACCCCCCCCCCCCCGCCCATCTCATCCCCCGACCCTGGGGACACGGCCCGCATTGAATCAGGTGCGAATGTTCGCTCGCCTTCTCTGCCTTTCCCGCCTCCCCTCCCCCGGCCGCGGCCCCCGCTCCCCCCTTGGCGCTGCACCCTCGGAGTTGGCTGCAGCCTGCGAGCTGTTCCCGTCAATCCCTCCCTCCCCTACACAGGATGTCCATATTAGGACATCTGCGTCAGCAGGTTTCCACGGCCGGTCCCTGTCGTCCTGGGGGGGCCCGTCTCCGAGATCCCACGTGCGGAGAGTTCGGGAGACCCCCCCGAGACCCCTACCGTGAACACCCACGGGCGAGAGTGCCCCGCTGGGACGGGGGTGGGGAGGCTGGGGCGCGGAGTTGAGCCCTGGGTGCCCGCAGGGGGCGCTGGGGCGCGCGTCTCCCCCGCAGGGCCTTGGTTCCGCCCAGTGACGTCCGAGGTTCATTCACAGGCGCTTTCTATAAAGGCGCCGACCGAGGCGCCTACTACTCCAACCGCGACTGCAGCGAGCCACTGCGAGAAGACGGGATAGAGCCGGCGGCGCCGCGGACGAGCACTGACCGCGCTCCCGCCCAGCTCTGCTCTGCAGCTCCCGCCAGGGTCCACCCCTGGAGCCCTCGCTGGCCTCTCCCCAAACCTCGACCATGATGTTCTCGGGCTTCAACGCCGACTACGAGGCGTCATCCTCCCGCTGCAGCAGCGCCTCCCCGGCCGGGGACAGTCTCTCCTACTACCATTCCCCGGCCGATTCCTTCTCCAGCATGGGCTCGCCTGTCAACGCACAGGTGAGTTTGACCGGGTGGCAGCCGCCGGGTCCGCGCTGGGAGGGTCGCAGAGGAGGGGACCCCGGGGCGGGACACTCGGGGGCGTCGGTTTGGAGGGGGCGGGGGTCTTCCTCTCTCACTCCGGAGGGAGGCTGCCCTGGCCTGGGGCTCCAGGACTTGTCTGAGCGCACGCACGCTTGTCGTAGTAAAAAGACTTGGCGACCCCTTCCCGCGCGGCAGGTGGATTCCGAGCTGCCTGCGCTCCTCTCTCGGGGACTTGTCTCAGTCTCGAGCAAAGGCTCGCCAACTTGAGCCCGGGAGGCGGCAAGCGAGCGGCGGTCCTCCCCCCCCCGCCCCCCTCTTTTCCTGGGGCAGCCTGGAGCAGGGAGGAGGGTGCTGCGGGCGGTGTGTAAAGCGGTTTCATTGATAAAAAGCGAGTTCATTCTGGAGACTCCGGAGCGGCGCCTGCGTCAGCGCAGACGTCAGGGATATTTATAACAAACCCCCTTTCGAGCGAGCGATGCTGAAGGGATAACGGGCACGCAGCGGTTGGATGGAGGGGAAAAGGCTGCGCTGCGGAATTCATGGGAGGGTATCGGGACAGCTTTTATCTCGGCTGAGAGGCGCACAGGAGGACGCTTCTCTCTCTCTCAGGCCCTCCTGCGGGCGCCACCGAGGCCGCTTGCTCCACCTGCCTTGAAAGCTCCTCGCTCACCTCCCGCCTTCCCCTCCTGGTTCTGTTTTCAGGACTTCTGCTCGGATCTGTCCGTCTCCAGCGCCAGCTTCATCCCCACGGTGACAGCCATCTCCACCAGCCCAGACCTGCAGTGGCTGGTGCAGCCCACCCTGGTCTCCTCCGTGGCCCCGTCGCAGACCAGAGCGCCCCACCCCTACGGAGTTCCCACCCCGTCGTCGACCGGGGCTTACTCCAGAGCGGGAATGGTGAAGACCGTGTCAGGCGGCAGGGCGCAGAGCCTCGGCAGAAGGGGCAAGGTAGAGCAGGTGAGAGGCTGCACGTGCAGCTGGGAGGCAGCGGGAGGGGGGGACCCGGGGGGCGGAGGGACACGACACACGCTGCCCAACAGAGAGGGTGAGACCCGGGCGTAGCGGACTGCACCTCCTGACCGGGAGCCGTGCCTCCGAGCCCCTCTCCCTCCCTCGTCAGGTTCTGACAGTACTTCTGACAGTCAAGAAGTACTCCCTGACAGTTTCCCCAGACAGCTCCCTCCCTCACTCTTTAGCCTGCACGCTTCTTTTGTTCCCTCCCCGGGGATCTTACTTTAAATGCAAATCACACTCAAGCCTGCCAACTGCAGGTTAGAAAAAGTGCTTTCCCGAGAGAGGGGCGAGGGCGCTGGAGGAGCCAGTTTTCCTGGGGTGTCCGGTTGGAGGTGACGGCCAGGCTGCCTTACTGAATGTTGCTCCTTTTCTTCCTTACTACAGTTGTCTCCCGAAGAGGAAGAGAAGCGGAGAATCCGAAGGGAAAGGAATAAGATGGCTGCAGCCAAATGCAGGAACCGGAGGAGGGAACTGACCGACACTCTCCAAGCGGTAGGTTGAACCTGCTGGCTGCTCCTGAAACTTCAAAGCGAAGTTGAAGGTTGGGGTTAAGGGAGCGGGAGGTCCTTGAGCCAGACCGTGCCTCATGCTTTCCTTCATCTCTCCCCCCGTGCAGGAGACAGACCAACTGGAAGACGAGAAGTCTGCCTTGCAGACCGAGATCGCCAACCTGCTGAAAGAGAAGGAAAAACTGGAGTTTATTTTGGCAGCCCACCGACCTGCCTGCAAGATCCCCGACGAGCTGGGCTTCCCAGAAGAGATGTCTGTGGCCTCCCTGGATTTGACTGGCGGTCTGCCTGAGGCCGCCACCCCAGAGTCAGAGGAGGCCTTTACCCTGCCCCTTCTCAATGACCCTGAGCCCAAGCCGTCGTTGGAGCCAGTGAAGAGCGTCAACAACGTGGAGCTGAAGGCTGAGCCCTTTGATGACTTCTTGTTTCCGGCATCGTCTAGGCCCAGCGGCTCCGAGACGGCCCGCTCTGTGCCGGACATGGACCTGTCCGGTTCTTTCTATGCAGCAGACTGGGAGCCCCTGCACAGCAGCTCCCTGGGGGTGGGGCCCCTGGTCACGGAGCTGGAGCCCCTGTGCACCCCGGTTGTCACCTGCACCCCCAGCTGCACTACCTACACGTCTTCCTTCGTCTTCACCTACCCCGAGGCCGACTCCTTCCCCAGCTGCGCCGCTGCCCACCGGAAAGGCAGCAGCAGCAACGAGCCCTCCTCTGACTCGCTGAGCTCACCCACACTGCTGGCCCTGTGAGCAGTCAGGGAAAGGGAGGCAGCGGCGCCCGAAAGAGCCACTGCCTGAGCTGGTGCATTACAGAGAGGAGAAACACGTCTTCCCCAGGGGTCTGTGCGTGAAACACACCAGGCTGTGGGCCTCAAGGACTTGAAAGCACCCGGACTCAAGTCCTCACCTCTTCCGGAGATGTAGCAAAAACAAAAACAAAAACAAAAACGCATGGAGTGTATTGTTCCTAGTGACTCCTGAGAGCTGGTAGTTAGTAGCATGTGAGCCAGGCCTGGGTCTGTGTCTCTTTCCTCTTTCTCCTTAGTCTTCTCATAGCATTAACTAATCTGTTGGGTTCATTATTGGAATTAACCTGGTGCTGGATATTTTCGGATCGTTATCTAGTGCAGCTGATTTTAACAATACCTACTGTGTTCCTGGCAATAGAGTGTTCCAATTAGAAGGTGACCAATATTAAACTAAGAAGAGATAGAACTTTATTTTCCAGTAGATAGAAGTAAATAGCTATATCCATGTACTGTAGTTTTTCTTCAACGTCCACCGTCATGTTCATCCGTCATGTTGCTGATCATGCATTGTTGAGGTGGTCTGAATGTTCTGACATTAACAGTTTTCCATGAAAACGTTTTTTATTGTGTTTTCAATTTATTTATTAAGATGGATTCTCAGATATTTATATTTTTATTTTATTTTTTTCTACCCTGAGGTCTTTCGACATGTGGAAAGTGAATTTGAATGAAAAAAAAATTAAGCATTTGTTTGCTTATTGTTCCAAGACATTGTCAATAAAAGCATTTAAGTTGAATGCGACTACCTTGTTGCTCTTTTTATTCTGAGAGGGTTTTTTTGCATGGTTTCTGGAGGGCGGTTCAGGAGACCAGTTTGTCGAGATGGGTTGGTCCTGGAGGGAGGCACACCCTCTGCCTGTTCCCTTATCACTCAGAAGGAAACGCCAGTTCAGGGTATTTTACAGATATGTGCCTTTATATTGCACTGCGAAGATTTTCTACCTACCTGCCCTGGGGGCCGAAAGCTGCGTGTAGCAGCTTGTGCAAGGACTTGCCTTCTTGCTTCTCTTCTCTGCTTTTTGGAGGGAGTAGTCTTGAATTTATTTGCTCATCTTCAATTTAGCAATTGTCATGGGAAAAGGATCCTTTAACACAGCCTGGCTTCACACAAACTATTTTAACCTTATTTTTTTTTCTTTCCTTTTTTTGTCTTGTTTGAGATAGTATCTTGCTGGGTAGCCCAGAATGGCCTCAAACTTACAGCAATCTTCTTGTCTCAGTCCTGCCAGTGCTGCTTATTACAGACAAGCAGCAAGCTTAGCTTTCTAATTCCTACAAAGTCGTGGGAAGATTTACTCTTATCTTAAAAAGTGAGTGAACTGAAGAATGGTTGAGATAAACAACCTCCCGTACTGCAAAAACAAATCACCACTTCTCACTCTTATCCAGTCTATTAGGCTGGACTGCCTGTTCTTTCTTTTTAATTAAGCATTAAAATCACATTTATTTATGTGGGAGGGCGTTTGTGCGCCATTGTGCTCCCACAGGACAACTTCCAGAAGCTATAGGTCCTGGGGACTGACCTCAGGTTGTCAGGCATGGTGGCAAGCAATTTTACCCTCTGAACCAGTCTTGCCAGCCTCCCCCCCCCCCCCTTTAAAGATGTTTTTGTTTTTATTATTTTATGGGTAAGGGTGTTTTGCTGGCATGTATGTCTATGCACCGTGTGCATGCAGTGCTCACAGAGGCCAGAAGAGGGCAGTGGTTCCCGTGGAACTGGAGTTCAGGGACAATGGATGCTAACCATGCAGGTGCTGGGAACCTCAACCTGGCTCCCCTTGCAAGACCAGCAAGTGCTCTTAACCGTTCAGCCACCTCTCCGGTCCTCCTGAACTGCCTCATAATACTTGGCTTTAAAAGTTTTCCCTTGGTTAAACAAAGGGTTTTCCCCCAAATTTTAGCTGTTTATTTTTTTGAGATAGGTCTAATGTAGTCTAGTCTGACCTCAAACTTGCTACGTAGCTGAGGCTGGCCCTGAACTCCTAATCTTTCTGTTACATCTCCCAAGTGCTGGCAGTGCCCCTCTGTCTGCACAGTCACACCTGGCTTCAGTTCCTCACTCTCACATGTATTCATTTAGTTGACCCTTTTTATTCTCAGAAGAAAGGAGGGGAGGCTCTTGTCCTATGCCACCGTGAAAAACAAATTCTAACTTCTGAAGTTACTTCAACGCCTCATGTACTTCAAGTTACAGTAAGGGGAGAAGGAGCTGGCAATTCAAAGAGCTCAAGCAGCACCAATAATGGCTGGTCATTCTGTAAATAAGAGGTTACATAATAGCTCAGTGGGAGGAGCCAGCAGACTCCTTGGTCTGGGACACCTATGGGAATGCTCCTTTCACTTACATACCCCCAAAGGGCAAGAAATGAGCCTCTACCCTTTGCTCTTAAGTGTCTAAAACCTGGAGACTGTTTCCACACATGCTAGGTGGAAGGGGAGCCTCCAGGGCAGTAATGGTAATGAAAATCACTCGGTGGTCACGGTGGATCCCACACTCTTGGCAAGTTATGTTTTAATGACAAATGACAGTTCAAATGACACTTGAGCTGTTCGCCTATGACCTACCTGTTCCTACCATAGTGATCGACACTTCAAAGCAACTCACTCAAGTCGCTTTAGGGCATTCTTTACAGGACACACAACTTGGACACTGCTTTAGTCAGTTCTGAATGATGAGTGAGACCCAGAGCTGAGGTTCACCTTGAGTTCTGAGCTACACTGTGAGATCCTATATAAATACAATGAAATGTGGGGTTTTTTTTGTTTGTTTGTTTGTTTTGTTTTGTTTTAAGGTTTGGGCTCATTATTTGCTGTTTGAAGGGTAAATATTCTTTAAATATAATCTCTAGCTTTAGAATTAATATGGCATTTGTAAGGACCCAGTGGGCTCTTTTTTTCGATGTGTGGTGATAACAACCTGAGGGAGATTTCCCAGATAGCCACACAGAAAAGTAGCTTGCCCCAGGGGCCTCACTAATAGCCCTGGCAGCCCGCACGCACACTAGCTATGGAAGAAGAGCATCACCTTTTTTAAGAGCCTTGACAAAAAGCCTACTGCAGTTCCCCGTAGCCCAGGCCATACTCCATCCACGGGAGAACACTGAAACTCCAGGAAGACAGAATCTCTAAAAGGTTTTCTCAGAGTCCATGGGATCCCCTTAGGACTGACACCTTCCAAGCACCTAGCCAGCCACTTCTATATGTGAGGAAGAAGTATCTTCCCAGTCTAGCCAAAGGACTCCTTCTAAATCCCCCTTATGGGGTTCAGGGTTCAAAAACTACTGAGCATGACTGACATTAGGAATGCCAACTTTCTCTTGGGAAACACTTCCATCCCTGCTCAGAAGACGCAGCCTCAAACTAGTTCCACTGGAATAACTGCCTGCATGTCTTCATTGATTGATATAAGTCCTGAACATACAACAGAAAGGGCAAAAGACGAGGGGCCATTTCCTTGTGGGGACCATGTCTAGTCTGACCTACCAATGGACTTGAAGACCTAGTTCAGAGCTACAATACAGGGTTAGTGAACATTTTGCTCAGTGGGTGAATGAATAAATCCTGCACTCTTTCCGCAAGCAGAAAGCAGCCTTGCACTGTTCTGTAATTTTTGTTCCGGTCCCCCTTAGGATGTTAGGCAACAGGAACATTGTCACATTGTCTTTTACATCTGGCTGCAAACACACACCCCACTTCTGCCCTTCATTCCTGGAATTCCTCCACTGCCTCCCCTGGATTCCTTCTGCCATTTCAGCAAAGTGAATGTATTGCAACTGTGCACTGGCTGAAATTAATTTTAGGTGATGGAAGAAAAAAAAAATACTCATGAGGCTCCACATCTCCTTTGTACACGCCTACGTCTCATGCGATTACCAAAATTAACGAGAGGCACTTTTCGTTCTAATAACAGTTATTTTGTATAAACAGCCATCCCCATACGTGAGTGAAAGTAAATCAATCATGCTACGTTTAATTAAGGGACAAAGTCTAAGGACTCGGTAAAAACCCTAAGGCGATTACTCTAAGCAAATGACGGCAAGTTTCAATGTCTCTGAAGTAAAAAAGAAGCAAAGGCAAACACGACCGACCTTTAAACTGTGCACACGTTCCCTCTGAAACAAGTCCTCAAAGGGTAAGGGATAGGAGTGACATTTGAGCAGGCTCTTTAAATGGTGCTGGGTTTACTATTAACGTTAATGAGTTGAGCCTTTATTCTCCTTTGTAAACACCCTACAAATACCCTGTGAACTCACACTGCCTGAGGTCTTGAACTCAAACCTTCAAGAGGTTCTTGTTTGTTTGTTTTGGTGCTGATGAGCCTCTTCCTGAGCCTCTTGGCCAAAGTTGGCTACTCCTTGGCACTCGGGACTCAGCCCGAAGCAAGACTCCTTTGAGATGCCTTCCCGGGTTGTTCTATCTAAGGTGTCTTCTGCACATGCCTCCTCCACGTGACTTTCTCATGATCACAGTATGGGCTTCCACAGTGTTTATCATCAGCTGCGACATCCAGCCTGGGGTTTCTTTTACTTAAAATAGTTGGCGTCTTGCCCCTCACTACTGAACTCTAAGTCCCGTGAGAGCAATGGCCTTTTTGTATCTTGATCATGATGGAGTCCCCAGCATCTCTTAGGGTTGTTGACTGAATGAAAACAGATGAAGGAGTGCAGACGAAAAATTATAAAAAAACGTCACAAGATAGCTGGAACTTAGGAGTAAAAATTGTAATCGGCTTTTGTAAGCGGCTTTGTAAGCGGCTTCAAAGGTAGAAGAACACGGCCCTTTATTAAAATACAAATTCCAGGCTGGAGAGATGGCTCAGCCGGTTAGCACCTGCTGCTCTTCCAGAGGACCCAGGTTCAATTCCCAGCACCCACGATGAGTGGCTCACGACTGCTCACAATAGCTCCTGCTGCAGTGGGGTTTAACACCTGTGGCTTTGGTGGGCACTCCCACTTCTTCTTCACATAGCTACCCATATACGCGTAGCTGAAAAGTAAAATAGATAAAATTTAAGCAGCAACAAATAGCAAGCTGTCCAGATGACTCAGCAGATAAAAGAGCAACCCAAGTTCCATCCCTGAAATCCATAGAGAAGTGGAATGAGAGAACCGACACCACAGAGCTCTTCTCTGGCCCTTACATTTGAGAACTCACACTTGTTTGAGGAAAAGTCATGTCACTTTAAGGACGGTGGCTCGCATCCACAATTCCGGCACTGGGGGAGTTACAGCAAAAAATGTTGACATGAATTTGAGGATAGCATGGACTACATAGTGAATTCCAGGCCAGCCTGGGCTACGGAGTAAGACCCTGTTTTGTTTTTTTATTGTTGTTTGTTTAATTTTTTTAAACAAAACAAGAATAATAACGAAAATGTTTTCACTTTGGTATAAAACTTTCAGAATGTAATAGGAGCCCATGTGGATTCATTCAGTGTGCTGAAGGATGCAACCTGTAATTTGGTCTGCATTAGAATGGAAGAGTAAGGGTCGGCATTCAAGTGATCAGTTTCAATGTCATTAGCCAAAAGAAGGTCCAGACCTGAGGTGGATAAGATGTGCTAGATGCTGGTGAATGACTTTGGCTCCTAGAAGTGACCAGTTGGGTACATTTTCCTTGCCTTTGCATGCAGGAAAAGGAAGACAGAAATCCAGACCAGTTTAGTTGCAACACAGCCCATTTCTCACTCATGGACTAAACTCAACTGCCTTTCCTTTGGTCGAAAGCAATTGTCCTGCCGCTGAGAGGACACAGAATGGAAAGGGTCCTGGCTATTGCGCCAAGGAGGCTGCCTCCTCACTCTGGTCATTAGCTCTACTTCATACTCGCTTTCTAACTTTCAGCCCTGGTGCTTGAGTTTGGTTAAAGTGGGCAGTTAGAAGTCTGGCGACCCACAAGTGTCTAATTGTTGGCTATGTTAGGAACACTTCGTCTTAGAAACAGGCCCAGAGGCTCGGGATATAGTGGTATAGGCCTTGCTTGCTTGTGTGAGGCCCTGGGTTGGCTCCCTAGCACTGCAAAATGAACAAACATTAGCAGTAAGCTGGTGTGGAAAGGGCCCAATTTAAAAGACCTGGGACAAAAAAGCGGTTTTATCCTAAATGTAAATGGTCTAGGATCCAGTTGCCAGTTTATTTTGAAGAGCAGTTTATGATCAGTTCTACAGAAACAAGGATCTATTAGGGTTTTTTGTTTTGTTTTACCATTCATATGGCTGTCATTGAAGGTAAACTTATCAAGACAATATGATAATTTAATCTGGATCCAATATGGCAAAGTATTCCAGAATACAGCCCTAATTCTGAATCCTGGCTCCTTGACTTTAGGCAAAGTAAGCAGTCTGTACTCAGTTTTCTCAGTGGTAAAATGGAGACGGTAATTGTGCCTGACTATTGAGACTTTTATGAGCCTTCAGCAAAGCAAACTGGCATGCAGAGAGGACATCTTACAGCTCCGAGGCATGCAGAAATATGGTAGAAGAGTTGGTTGTTACTTTGACTTTGGGAGACAGTGGTCCGTCAGAGAAACAAATAGGGGCTGTATTACATAGAACAACAAGGTGCTGGGTGGTTACTGTATATCATACATTGAGTTCAGAGTGACCAAGATACAGTTGTATTTTCAGAGTTTGGGATTTAGTAATTTAGTAAAGTCGAGAGATATGCAAACATATACACTGTAATACACGGTAACACCAGAAATATCAGGCTAGAGGGATGAAAAGGAAGAAGGGAGGAAGTTTCTAAGTGACCTCTGAGTTGGCCTTTGGAGGTGGATGGTGTAGACATTTTTCAAGGCATGGAACCACTCTAGAGGCACAGACTCGTAAAACAATGAGTTTGGATTTGCTGGGCTAAGGTTATGAAACCCATGGGGTGGAGCTAAGCAGCAGGGAGGGTGTGGAACATTTACCTTAGTATTGCAGCATCAAAAGTGGAGGAGGTTAAAGGTAGGTCGAGACAGAGAACGGTGGCCAGATTACTGTGAACCTGGTTCAGTGTGTTTCAAGGCTTAGCCAAGGCAGCGGCGGTGGGAATGGAGAGGGAGCAAGTGCTAATTAGGAGGCAGGACTGCCCAGACTTGGTGATGGAGTAGATGTGGGTGGTGAGGGAGAGGAGGAATCTAGGAATCATCCTAGGTTTGCCAAGCTCGCCACACAGGGAGGTGTATGGTTCCTCCCCATCTCCCCCCACCCCCCATCGTGACCTTGCGTCCATAGAAAGAAGCACAGGTTTGGGATACAGACATTAAATTGCACATGGACCACGTTAGGTTTGCAATGTAGGATCCATCTAGGGGGAGATGGGAGTAGTCACAATAACCCAATAAAAAAATGAAATGAGCTGATAGGGTTTGCTCAGCGCCCAAGGTTGGCATAGACCCTGTGGCCCTGGGGTAAGGTTTCCTATGAGCCTATTAGGTACCAGGCTGGGCCAGGGACCTTGTTCGCTCTGCTAGTCAGCGTGCCTCTAACAACTGGCACTTGATAGGTACAGGATCGTTATCATCTTGTCAAATGGTTGCCTCATTTGAGCCTCACAATGTAACAGCCCAATGAGACAGATATTAGTATCTTCATTTCATAGGAATGGAACACGATCCAGGAAATAGTAAGTACATTGGCCAAGGGCCCACAGCTGATAAGTAGCAGACCTGAGATTTGAATATACACTTTATGATTCTAAAGCCCAAATAGCTTAACCACATTACCAGGTCATTAGAATCTGACTCTGGTTATATGATCTACTTTCTCTGAGATTTTTTTTTTTTAATATATATATACTCATCAGGGGTGGGATTAAAATATCTCTAAGCTGGGGGTGGAGAGATGACTCAACAAGTAAAGTGCTTGCCGCAAAACCCGGCAACCTGAGTTCGATCCCAGAGACCCACAGAAAGACAGAAGTCATCTACAAGTTGTCTCCTGACCTCTACGTACACACAAACAAATAAATGCATTTCGGGGCTGAAGCAGGGAGATCTCCATTTTCCATTTATTTATTTATTTGTGTGTCCGTGTGTGCGCACTTGTGTCATGGTGTAAGGAGGTCAGAGGGCAACTTTTGGGAGTCAGTCTTCCCCTTCCATTTCTACATGGCTTACTCTTGGCATGTACATCTGCACACCAGAAGGTGGCATCAGACAGGTATAGGCTGTGAGGTGCTGGGAATTGAACTCAGCTCTAAACCACTGAGCTATTTCTCCAGCCACTCAGGTGAGCCATCTTGCCAGCTCCCTTAAACTAATTTTGTTTGTTTGTTTGTTTGTTTGTTTGTTTGTTTTGAGAAAGGGTCTTGTTGAGTCTTGTCTGGCTTGGAAATTGCTAGTAGACCAGACTGGCCTTGAACTGTGGGGATCCCGACCGCCTCTGCCTCCTGAGTGCTGGGATTAAAAAGGAGTGTGCCACCATGCCCCACCCCACTCCAACAGATTTGAAATGGTAGCTGGTTATGGTGCCCTATACCTGTAACCCCAAATCTGAGAAGTGGATGTAGGAGGCTCACCTCTGAAAGATAGTTCAAGGCCTAACTTTGGCTGCATACCAAGCTTGAGACCAGCATGAATGGCACAAATACTTGCTGAAAAACAAACAAACAGGCAAAACCAAACTGATATAAACACAGTGACTGTGAAGGCAAGCTGAACTTGAGATACTTCAGAAGCTGTCACTGTGTACGGGCACCTGGCTTTTGTGAAGCAGTGCAAGTAATATTTTGCCAATACTATTGGCAAATGCATTGTAGTGAACACATTTAGTATTTTTATTAGACGTTAACTTCTTTCTTTTCCCCTTTGGTTTTTGAGACCTGGTTTCTCTGTGTAGCCTTGGCTGTCCTGGAACCCACTCTGTAGACAAGGCTGGCCTGGAACTCACAGAGATCCGCCTGCCTCTGCCTCCTGAGTACTGGGATTAATAGCCTGTGCCACCAGCACCGGGCTAGATGTTAATTTCTTTGTGTGCTTTTTAAAATGGAAGATTTAATGTTGTTTGCTCTGAAACTAAAGGCCAAGCAGAAAAACACGATGTCGGTTGGTTGTGTGAATGTAGCGGTAAGCTTTTGAAGGGTAGGGCAGCCAGCACTAACTTGGGCTCTTAGTGTGCTAAACACTACTTAAAAAGAGTCCACTTTTTTTTTTTTTTTTTCCTTTTTAAAAGGGGGTGGGACTGGAGAGATGGCTCAGCGGTGAACAGGGTACACTGCTCTTGCACAGGACTTGAGTCTGGTTCTCGGCACATCCATCCATCCGGCACACCTGTACACACGTGCACAGAGACATCCATAAGAAATAATTAAGACAGATTTTTACTAACAGCAGTCACAGGGCTGGGGTTGTGCTTTAGTTACTGGCGTGCTTGCCTAGCGTGAAAGAAGTGCCGAGTTTGAGCCCCAGAACTGTTTGAACAGGGTACGGTGGCACCTATTTGGGAAGAGGAAGCAACGGGATCAGACGTTCGAGGTCATTTCTCAGCTCCCCAGTGAAGTCCAGATCGATAAGGAGTTCGTGAGACCAGGTCACAAATAAATAAAATAGTCACAAATACCCTCTAAGGACAGCCTAGGGCACAGAAAGACTGTGGCCTGCACTTTATTAACCACGTGGAGTGGCGCCGCTGGAATTTGAGGGCAGTCCCCTGCATGCTCAGCGGCCAGTTAGAAAAACTACGTCTGCAGCAACCTTGCAGGCCAATGAGACGCTCGGGAAGGGCAGGAAGATTCCTCTCTGCGGGCTTCCCGGGGGTCTCAGCGTCCCTGCTCCCTCCCTCCCGGCAATTTCTCGGCGCCCGCGCCCTGCTCTGCCAAGGCCAAGGTGTCTCCCAGCCCTTCCCAGCTTCCGGCCCTTTGCTCCAGGTCAGCTCGCTCCTGCAGGCAACGCCAGGAGCCCGCCAGTCCTCTATTTACTGTTTGGTTTCCATGGCGACACGTAGGCGCCGTCAGTGCCTCCCGTCAGCGGCTCCCACCCGGCGCCGTGACGTCTGCCCGCCGCTTCCGTTTTGCCCATATTTGGAAGGGGCGCTGCGGGCGGGGAGGGGCTGGGAGCGGACTCCCGCGGCGCCCCGCCCCCTGGCCGGCTCCGCCCCCGCGCGGCCCCGCGGAGCCCTGGGCTGCGCACCCCTCCTCCTCCTCCGACCCTGCGGAGGCGGGCGGGGGCTCGGGTCGCCAGCTTTCCTGGGGCCCCGCTAGTGGAGGCTGCAGTCAAAGCCTAGGGCCTGGCTCCTCGGCTCGGTGTGGGTGATCGGGGATCACGATTTTGCTTCTCTGTGCCCGGAAATCCTGGAAGCAATCGTGGTCTAACCCTCGCTCTTTTTTGATACCCTTGATTTCAGATTCTCGTCAGTGGCGCAGTGGAAAGCTTTGAGGATAGACGCGGGGGGTTGGGGGGGGAGATCTGTGTTTTCCCCTGGGACATAAGTGACCTTGGGAAGGCCACTTCTTCTGGCCGGGGGGGCGGGGCCGCTCTCTTTGCAGCCCTGTCCTCTTGCTAGCGAGGTCTTCCATCACCTTCTAACTGACCCCCCCTCCTGGTGACATAATTGCGAAGGGGGGTGAGGTTCTTGGGGACCCCTGCCGTTCTTACGCCTGCGTTAGTTGTTGTGTGTGGGTCCCCCGGGGCTTGCTTTTATTAGACGCTTAATTAACTCGAGTTAACTGACGATTGAATGGATCCGAGGCAGGTTTTCACCTTCAGAAGTCCGGGCCCCGCAATTCCTTTTTACAGGCGGAGGGAAGATTGAGATGATTAATAATCGCGCGGCAGGGGTTGCTGATGTAAAACGATTCGAGGATGTAAAGGGCAATAAACATGCGGATGTAAAGGAATCCGCCGAGATTCCAGAAGTCTCGGAGGAGCCGTGGGTGTGTGCGGCAGGGCGGGAGGGGCGGAGGTGGGGCGCGCAGTTGCCGCAGTGGCTGTGGCTGGCTGCTCCGTGGCAGTCGACGAGAGACGTGCGGGGCCAGTTCTCCAGGAGGCCTATCTCCCCCCAACCCCGACACACTCCCCTGCCCTGCTGCGGTCGCCCACGTCCCCCCAATCCTCTTGGCCATAGGAGTGGGTGTTTTCCAGAATGTCAGAGCTGGGAGGGACTTCAGAGATTAAACTTGTCATTTCACAGACAAGGACACTGAGCCTCGGGGAAGTTGGCGCACCCCGTCAAGCTAGGACAGATAGCTAGAAACAGAGAAAAGCCGGGTTTCTGGCTTCAAACTGTCCTTCCCTCTCATTAGTGGGTATGGAGACCTGCCTAGACCTGAGCCCAGGACCCTATTTGCTTGGCTTAGCTGATGTACAGTTGGGCTAAATATTGCATCTAGGTGTCTAAGGATGCCTACTGTCACGACTCAGCAACAGAATGAAATGATTGTCAAGAAGTGTTTACTCCTTAAAGCCGCTCTCTAGCGTGGCTGGATCTTTGTCTAGAGAAGGGTGAGAACCGCAGTCGGCCGCGTTGAAACCCCGTTAGGGCAGCTTTGTTCCCTGCTCGGACTGCGGCTGGTGGGTAGGCTACCAGGAGCAACCCTGGGCTGCTTCGAAGGTTTCTTAGGAGCCCGGCTGCAGGAAGGTATCTGTCAAAACTCTCTTTCGGCCTCCTCCGGATTCTCCTCACAACCCCTTGTCTGACCTCCAGGCTGGCTCTGAAGACACCTCGCGGCTCCGCGTTGACTGGGGCCTCCTCACCGCCGCTCAGCCGCTGGTTTGAGGAATGGTCTGGGACCCGCCCTCTTCCCTCTCCCTGTTCTCGGTGCGGCCGCCTCAGAGCAGCAGCTCTGCCACCTGGTGGTTTCCGGAGCCAAGTGTAACCCCCCTCCAGTTGCACAGTGGTGTTGGCTGTGAGGAGGCCAGGGGACCAAGTGTGAGAGTCGTTTCTTCTGTCCCACCGTGTCCGGGGACTCGAACTCAGGTTGTCACGACGCGTGGGCAGCAATCACCCCTACCTGCCGAGCCACACCTGAGAGACCACTCGGATGGGAAGAGCCGACCTGGCAGATGAAACCCAAAGCAAACCGGAAACACCAAGTGACTAGCTGTTTTCTCTCTGTGCCTCTCTTTATTTCTGAGGATTTGTTTCATGCGGACGTAGGGAAACCGTTCTGTAATTTCTCTTCCCAGGACTGCTTTTTAACACCCACTTCCTCGTCTCTTCCCAACCTTATTTCAGGCCCCATCGCTGAAATAAGTTTCCTGACTGTGCTCTCTCGTCAGCCTGTTGTGACTTAGCCGCACTGAGTGGGACAGCTAAGGTGGCCTTCCATTCTCCTTCTAGAAAAACTCAATTCGCTGTTGTGACACATGCATGGTGTGTGTGCGTGTGTGTCATGGTGTATATGTGGAGGTCAAGGGACAACTCCGTGGAACTGGCTCTCTCCTTCCATCTTTATGAAGGTTCTGGAGATGGAATTCAGGCCATGTGGCTTGTGCAGCAAATACCTCTACTTTCTGACTATTTGGACAGCCCCCTTTTTTCTTTTCTTTTTTCTTTTCTTTTCTTTTCTTTTCTTTTCTTTATCCGTCCATCCCACCATTCGTTTGATCTTTATCCTTATTTTATTTTATTTTTCTTTCTGAGACAGAGTTTCTCTGTGTAGCCTCGGCAGTCCTGGACTTGCTTTGTAGACCAGGCTGGCCTTGAACTCACAAGAGATCCGCCTGCCTCTGCCTCCCGGAGTGCTGGGATCACAGGCGTGTGCGTCACCACTGCCCAGCTTTTATTTTTATTTTTTGAGACTGAGTTTGGCTATGTAGTGCACACTGGCTTTAAACTCACAGCCCTCCTGTGTCGGTCTTCTGCGGGTGGCAAGTACCGGTAAGTACCACCATATGGGGCTGGTGGTAGGGATACGTACCACCACGTGGAGCCTATATGCCGCTGGCTTCTTCCCTGACTGTTTCCTTGGAGGTGGGAGGTCATACGTTGTCCCCTATAGGGCCTTCCATAGGGCTGGGGACCAAAATGGCTTTCAATAAGACGTTGCTTTCCGACTGGCCGTTTCTACAGACACGCTCTAGTCCTCTGCCCAGATAAGCCTTCTAGAACTCCTAGTTCTCAGTGGTGGGGGCCTGAAGAGGGTGATCTGACCGAAGGTGGCCTTGCACAATGCGTCATTTCACAAGAGAAACACCACCACCCGGAGTGAGATGAGGAAGCTGGAAGTTTGCAGTAGACTCAGAAAAATGAGGAGGGAGGGCTCCAACCAGGAAAGGAGGGAGAACATAGGGAGGGGTCCTTTGTGGCTGGGGTTGGAGAGACAGTGCAGGCGTCAGAGCTAGCCTCAAGTCCAGACTCCCTTTGCTGCGTGGCCTTGGATGATTTCCTCTGCTGTCCCCAGCTTTCTTCTACATACACAAGTGCCAGGGTGTGAGCTGAGTTTATAAACTGTATGAGGTAGGCATACTTAACATCTGTCTCCGAAGACTGCTGGGTGAAGGTCTCATAAACTGCCTGGTATATCAGGAGCTTAAAGTCAGGAGTTACCAGTATTAGGTATAAGGGGAGGCCCTGTAAAGACAAACGGGGTCCCAAAAATCCTAGAAGTTTTAAGAGAGACAGAATTCATGGGCTCGGAACAAGACCGGTTAGACAGCTGGCAGGGGAGGAGAGGCTGGGCCGTGAGCACCTGTCATTTCTGAAGCAACCAGGAACCAGCCAGCCCCACAAGGTGTGAGCAGCACATCCCTTCACTCTAGGAACAGTTCCGCCCCATGGCTATGCTGAGGGTGTGGACCCAGTGGGGCTGGATGCCAGGCCCTGTAGGTTCTCCTGCCCTCCTTCCAGGGAGGGGGGCTTTAGCACCCGAGGGTGTGTGCTGGGTGGGCCTTGGCAACCGATTGTTGTTGCGTGTGTGAGAATGGCCCAGGGACATCTTGGCCCAGGACACGGACTCTTGGTCCTAGTAAGTGAAGAACCTGCCTGCACAGCTCCTCCGAGCTGCAACTCCAAGCCTTAACTGAGGGCACCCTGGGACCGGTTGCCAGTGATTACCAGAGAAGGGGGAGGAGGAGGGCTGTGGGAGCCACTGTCATCTCAATTCCCTTCGACTTCGAGTGTGTGGAAAAGTACTAACTGAGCTATGCAAATGGCTGGATCTTTCTTTCAGTTCTTTTTGAAGAAGGAAGCAGGTTGCGAAGTCATATAGCGTTAGAGTGTTGCAATCTCAATGTGCTGGGAATCATAATAAGGACCCCGCACTGGACAGCTCTGGTACCCGGTGACAGCTCCTGCCCCTTGTAAGACATCGGAGTGTCTTGTGCTTTAAAGCCAATGAGGGCCAGGGGTCTCCCGTCACGTAAGCTCTTCTTTGGGGATCCCAAACATGATTCAAAGCTAAGCAAACGCTGGGGTTGCTTTTTGGGGAGCACAAAGAAAATTGGAAACCTCCTTCCAATTTCTAGTAACAGCAACAGGGTGGGCTCTGGTGAGCAGGCCCCGAAGCAGCTCTGTAGGAACCAGACAAACAAACAAAAATCACCAAACCAAACCAAACCAACCAACCAACCAACACCGCCAAAAACCCATCTTGCAAAGCCATGGTGGTGCCTGGGGAGGAGGAAGGTATTTTCTTTTCTTTGCTCATCTGTGCTTTATGACTGTTTTTTTTTTTTTTTTTTTTTTTTTTTGGTGTTTCTGGTGAGCACAAATTGCTTTTATAAAAAGGAGATATTTTAAAATGTTCTCAGCAGAGCAATGTTTTTTTTTTTTTTTTAAATAGATGGCAAAGCATAATTTGCCTTACCCTTTCTTTCCAAAAGAAATGGATATTCCTGGCTTTAAAAAAAAACTTTGAAAATTCAGACAGTGAATATATGAAGAAAATTTAAAATGATTGTTATTTTTTTCACAAGGACAGCCACTGTCACCAGTTTTCACTCTAACTTTCCAATGCCTGCATAAGGTTTTTGTTTTTTTTTTTTTGTTTTTGTTTTTTTTTTTTCCGAGACAGGGTTTCTCTATGTAGCCTTGGCTGTCCTGGACTTGCTTTGTAGACCAGGCTGGCCTCGAACTCACAGCAATCTGCCTGCCTCTGCCTCCCAGAGTGCTGGGATTACAGGCGTGCGCCACCACGCCCGGCTGCAGAAGGTTTTTTTTTGTCTCTGCTTTTTCTTCTAGTGCTGCTGCTGGAACCCAACTCTGCATAAAATCAGGTGCAATGGCCCGGGCACTGGCCTGAAATCCCAGAATTGGGGAGGTGCAGGCAGGAAGAGCATCACAAGTTCAAGGCATCTCTCAACTGCACAGTAAGTTTGAAGCCAGACTCAATTATGTAAAAAAAAAAAAAAAAAAAAAAAAAAACTGAAACACTGAGGCCTCAATGCAAAATTCTACATGGGATCCCAAGACAGAACACAGCCAAAACACAGGTACTCTAAAATAGTGGCTAAAATTAGCATCAGGTGCTAGGCACGGTGGTGCACACCTTTCATGCCAGCACTCGGGAGGCAGGCAGCTCTCCGAGAGTTTGAGGCCAGCCAAAGCCACATAGTGAAATCTCAACAAAAGGGATCTTAAGGCTATGAATATAGCGTGGTGCCTGAGGAGTCCACCTCAGTGGTCAGGGAGACCCTCAGGTCATCTGTTTCAGCCTCTTGAGTGCTAACATTATAGGCATTTTTTGTTCTGAAGGGACTCCACCATCCCCTGGGGGAGGGCCACTGTATTGTGCTGGAGAAGGAGAGCTAATAGAGAACACGTAGCTCAGAGGGATCCTAATTAAGACGTGGGTCACAAGGAGGTTGACCTCAGGCAGAGTTCATTAGCCTTTTTTTTTTTTAGAACAATCTCACCTGTGAACTTTGTCAGACAGGGGAGTAAGCTGTTTTGTAGGAGGTTTGGTCAGTTGTGTTGAAAAGTCTTGGCTGCCAGCCAGGGAGAGAGGGCACTCAGAGCCAGGAGAGTGGGGAGGGCCCCCTTCCCATCTCAGGCACCTCTCTTCTGAACCAGGCTGCTTTAGACAGGAAGCATGCTTAGATGTAGTTCCGTCCTCAAGATGTCCTGCTTAGTCTATGGGATAGCTACAAAATCCAAAATGCGTCAGGTCCCCACCACGTGCAAGGATGCTACCAGATGCTGTGTATGGGAAGAAGTCACACACCTTCTCTTTCTTTCTCTTCTTCTCCTTCTCCTCCTCCTCCTTCTTCGAGACAGGGTTTCTCTGTGTATCCATGGTTGTCTCGGTAGACCAGGCTGGCCTTGAACTCAGAGATCTGCCTGCCTCTTCCTCCCAAGTCCTGGGATTAAAAGGCTTGTGTCCCCAACGCCTGGCTAAACCCTCTTTACAGCTGAGAAAAGCACTCCTTCCCTCAACTGTAGAGGTGGAATATGGTAGGAGCTTTGTAATACAGTTGTTTTGTTATTTTTTTTCTTCCCTTTTTTGTTTTGCGATGGTAGGAGTTGAATTTATGGCTTCACACATTCAAGGTAAGCAGCCTTCTGCTGAGCTACAGTTGCTTTTTGTTTTTGAGATAGTATGATCCAATAAAGATCAGGCTGGCTTTCAGCTTGTGGTGATCTTCCTGCCTCTGCCTCTGGCATGCCGGAAATACAGGTGTGTGCTTACCATGCCTGGCTCTTTGACAATTGTTTTGAGAACTTTCTGAAAAAAGTTTCTAAAGTAGGTACATTGGCACAGCATGTGCTTGGAAATGGCTTCTGGTTTCTAGCTTGTCTTTTTCGAGTGGGAAGCTGTCTGGATGTCGTGGTTGTTTCTCCTAGCTGGTTTGTTCATTTATTTTTTTTTTAATTTTATTTATTTATTATTTATACATATTCTGCCTGCACCAGATCTCATTTCAGATGGTTATGAGCCGCCATGTGGTTGCTGGGACTTGAACTCAGGACCTTTAGAAGAACAGCCAGTGCTCTCAACCTCTGAGCCATCTCTCCAGCCCTTGTTCATCTGTTTTAGGATTTTTGGAAACAGGGTCTCCCCAGGTAGCCCAGGCTTGCCTCAAACTTGGGTTCCTCCTGCCTCGTCTTGGATTATGTGTATGCAGCACTATGCGTGACATTCAAAAGTGTTTTTGGTTTTGTTCTTAATATGGAGCAGGGTCTAGAGAGGCGGCTCAGCAATTAAGAGCACTTGCTGTTGGCTCTTCCAGAGGACCCAGGTTTGGCTCCCCGCAGCCACGCCAGGCAATTTACAGGTTTGTAACTCAAGGGGATCTGGTGCCGTTGGGCTCTGAGGGCACCTGCACTCATATGTACAGATATTCCAACTCAAGCACGCGCGTGCGCGCGCACACACACACACATTAAATCGTTAACAAATACAGACACTTCCTAATTGTGGGTCATCTTTGCACAGGGGCAAAGCAGCCCCTGTATCCTTTCAGTTTCAGTGGACTCAGCAGGTTTGAGTCAAGCGAGGAAGATACAAGCGAGGAAGGCAGGTGCGGAGTTCTTTCGTTGTCTGGGCGAGGGAAGGATGAATCCAGGAAAGGCCAGGTTGCCGGGGAGATGAAAACTTAACAGACCCGGGGAAATGTGTCCACATCGGGCACCGGGAGTGGGAATCCTGGTAAACGGAATCAAATACAGTGACCTGAGGCCCCGAGAGCCCACCTCCATAGGTCAGAGGGGGCCCTGTGTGTCTGATCCGTGGTTCTGCTGTCTTCTGTTTCCCCTTGGTCCCCTCCTGCCTCAGGCTGTGCCTATCCTTCCCGTTCCTTGGGTGCACCCCTGCTCTTCCCCGGTCTGGGACCTTCCCACCTTCTCCCCTGGCAGGGACTCCCACTGTTCTTCCAGCCAGCTCCTAGGCATCCCTCAGCCCTCAAGCTTAAAGTTTACTTCCTAACCCTGGCCTACCACACTGTTCCCATAAACCAGCCGCCCAGGGCGCCCCTCCCCCCTCCCCCCCCGATAGTCTCAGGATCCTCCCCTCTGTACGCTACTAGCCCCGAAACTCCTTGTGGGGAGAAATTAAATCTGTTTTAGCTCTGGTAGATTATGGAAAGCCCATCTGCTGTAGGCACCCCTTGGGCATTTACAAAAAGCGAACAAACCGGTTCATTTGAGATCCATAAAATGTGCCCCGCCCCACCTCAGAAGGGCTTTAATTCTGTCTTGATGGATGCCAGCGGACTAAGGAACCAGGGAAGTGTGGGAGAAACTTAGCCAGCTCCAGGATCGTCTTCCTCCTGCCGCTTACGCTGCGGGGCTGTCATTGCCACCTTAATATTGAGTCGCTGCGCCCCCTTCTGGCCACTATGGGATATGACAAGGACAAAATTCTTGGCGGAAAAAGCTCTTTTGCCAAAGGCACATGGGCACAGGGTTAGGAAAGGCGCCGCCGAATTCGCTCACCCTGTTCAGGACCTCTGCCATCCAGAGACACAAGAAATTGCCGGAGCAGAAGAATCCTGGAAGCTACCCTCAGCTCCTGAACATTTTCCTCCGGCTCTCTCCGCTGTTTTGCATCGCACACACCCCTTTTAATGTTGGGAGCTTGTCTGCTAAGACTTGAATCACGACTCTCGTGGGCCCCTTCCTCTATTGGCATTAGTATATTTTTTTAAGCTGTCCTACTTTTTTTTTTCCCATTTAAAAGGTCATGGTAAGGCATGCAAATAGCATTTACCATCTTATTTCTACTGTTGATGAGCACTGGGTTGCTTCATTTTTTTTTTTTTTCCCTTTGTGAATAATGTAGATATTTACCGGGTGCACAGATGTTTCTCTGTGGTCTGCCCGAGAACGTTTAAGAGCACATACGGAAGTAGAATTGCTGGACCATATGTTGCTTTAATTTAATTTAATTATTTATTTAGGAGCGAGCACACTGCTTTCCATGGCTGCTGCAGGGCTCACCCATCTTCGGGGCCTCAGAGGGCCTGTTGATACCGTGTTGATGGAGTTGAGGTGGCCCTGGTGCCTAGGAACACTGAGCGTTTTTTTCATGGACTTATTGGCCACCCATGTTTCATCTTTTTGGGACATATGTGTTCAGTTCTTTGTCCATTTTTCGTTTTTATTAGTGTGTTTCTGTTTGTTTTCTTTTTGTGGAGCTGAAAATTAAAATCCGGAGCCTGGCACAAGCTAGGCAATTGCTCTACCATTGGTTCACACCCCTAGTCTTCTTTGCCTCCCATTTTTTGAGCTGGATTGCATGGGTTTGGGTTCTTTTTCTTTCCTTAGTTTCTTTCTTTCTTTCTTTCTTTCTTTCTTTCTTTCTTTCTTTCTTTCTTTCT
>NW_026596134.1:24596633-24600271 GCF_907164565.1 Psammomys obesus | reverse complement strand
TCTTTCTTTCTTTCTTTCTTTCTTTCTTTCTTTCTTTCTTTCTTTCTCTCTCTCTCTCTCTCTTTCTTTCTTTCTCTTCCATCCTTCCTTCTTTTTTTCTTTTCCTTTTTGGCTTTTGAGATGGCCCTGCCTATCCTGGAACTCTCTCTGCAGACCAGGCTGGCCTTGAACTCAGAGATCCACCTGCCTCTGCCTCCTAAGTGCTGAGACACCTCTCCACCCTTCGTGCGCCACTACTGCCTAGCTGTTTTCTTTCTTTTTTTTTTTTTAATTAATTCTTTATATATTCTGGATATTAATCCTTTATCAGATACATATGTGATTTTCAAATATTTTCTTCCAGTCTATTTTATTTTGTTGACAATTTCACCCTCTCTGTAATGATGGAGATCAAACCCCAGACCTTGTACATGATTGCAGAACACTCTACCACCGGGCAGCCCATGCATCGGAAGAATGTCTTGCCAGGCTGGCCTCAGACTCACAGATATCCACCTGCCTCCTGAGTGCCAGGAACTGAGGCATGCACCACCAGCCTGGGCCCAATGTCAACTTTTGCCTTATGTTTGCTTCTAATATAGTCTTAGGTCTTAAGTCTTTGTTCTGTTGTGAATTTGTTTTTATCCCTTTTCCTTTTGGTGCTGGGAACCCAGGGCCTCACAAATAATGAACCAATGTTTCTTCGGGGTTACGTCCAGAACCCCATCTTGAATTAACTTGTATATCATGTTGAAAGAGGTCCCCCTTCATTCTTTGCACATCAACCTCCAGTCTCGCTGGTGCCAACTCTTATGACACTTTCCTTTGTTAAAGCATAGACTTCTTTTTATTAAAAAAAAAAAATTAGCCATGTAAGGAATTCTGAGAGCGCAGGGCAACACAAGAATGTCCTTTGTGTCAAGTGTTCATATCGCTCTTGCCGAAAAGCATCCGAATGTTGAAACTATAGTTTATGTCTGCATTATTTTAAAGTGGAAAGTGTTATTACAATATATGTGAAAAATATTTTCTCTTAAAGTTTATTCATCATTATTATCACTGTTACTTTTTTTTTTTTTTTTTTAATGCATGCCATTGGGCACATGCAGGAGTCAGAAGATGTTTTGTGGAGCAGGCTCTCTCCCTCTCTCTGCACATGGGCTTCAGAATCAGAAACAGGGCACCGGGCTGGTCTAACAGATGCTTTACATACTGAGCTATCTAGCCAGCTCTACGTTAATTTTTTTTTCTAATCTAAAAGTTTGGTGCTTTTTTTCCCCTTGTGATTCCCCTTGTGTATAAAGTCCTGGAAAAAAAAAATCCCCACTCTTAGCCAGGCACAGTGGCACATGCCTGTAATCCCAGCACTTGGGAGGCAGAGGCAGGTGGATCTCTGTGAGTTTGAGGCCAGTCTGGTCTATAGAGTGAGTTCCAGAATAGCCAAGGCTACACACAGAATCCCTGTTTCGATTACACAGATTACGTTTGTCTTCGACACTCCCAAGATGGCTTTAGATGCTCTGGGCACTGCTCTGCTTCGTAAGCCCTGCCCGAATTATGTCATGTCAGCAGCAAAGCTCGGGATGGGCTGAAAGTGTGTCCCCCGCTCCCACGTGTCCTGTGAGCTGTAGAGCACCCAAACTCTGTGAGCTGACAGGGTGATGTCACTTCCCTCACACCACACAACTAGTAGGTGGCAGATCAGAGGCCTGAACCCGTGGCAGGTCCCATCTCTCCAAAGGCTACATCTTCTGTGTGACAGCACGCGTGGATGGAATGGTTTCGCAGGTGTGTGTGTGGATTGCCTGCTAGCTAGGATGTCAGGGAGGTTGGCCGGTCCTGAGGAAGGAGGAGACTGGGAGTATTTTTTGAAGAAAGGGTAGTGGCAGGGAAATCATCAGGGAAGAGCTCTGTGGACCACAAGTATGTGTGGATGAGGATGGCTTGTCTAGAAGACCAGGAGGTCCCCCAAGGGGGAAGGAGCTCAAGGCTGGAAGTAGAAGGCCAGGGTACCGTGTGAGAAGGATGTGCGTGTGAAGAATCTGGGCTGAGGACAGTGTTTTGTGGCAGGGTCTTCATATCCCTGAGCTGTGAAATCTCAACCCAAGTCTTCTTCGCTAAGGTAGACAGTTTACGGCCCTTCTTGATGCACTCTGAGAGCTGTCAAATGCTCACATAGCTGTCAGCGCAGCCCTGGTGGGGGGAACCTGTGTCTATTCAGGCAGTCATCCTAGGACCAGATCCCTCAGAATGCCTCTAACGGAGGGCACCCCCCACCCAAGTCCGCAATGCCTAGAGGAATAGTACCAGCAGAGGGCGCTCATCAGCAAGACAAGGCTGGCTAGGAACCCTGCTCTCTGCAGCAGCCTTGCCCCTTGAGGACCTGCCTTCTACCACGTGGGTTCTGGGGCTCGGACTTGGTGTCTAGCCAGCCCCACTGATCGTTTCTTTATGATAAAAGCCTTCAAAGTTCTTCCAACCTTCTGAAATGTGTTCTGTTGCCGTGTGTGTGTAGCTGGGGGGGGGGGGAGGGGGAGGGGAGAAGGGAGGAGGTGAACCCAGGATCTTGCGCACATTAAGCAAGTGCTCAACCACTGAGCTACGTCCCCAGCCCCACAGTACATCAGCCTTCTCTATAGTCTCTGTCTCACGCAACCACACGACAGAACTTCTCACTCCGTTCCTGCTGGCAAGAGTTCATCACCCCTTCCTCACCCTTCCAGCCTTCTGTGCCCATCATTCCCCTCGCCAGCCTCTGAAATGTTTCTCTAGTTTTTTTGAACAGTGGGCCTTTAGTCACACCGGCGGCGTCCCTGAAGCCTTCACGGCTTTCAGCAGGGCTCTGGGGTTGAGGCGGGGTCAGAACCTTAGGGAATTATCTGATGTCCCACCGTCCTTTGCGGCTTCCACTTCGCCCAAGGGGTTAGCACGTGTGTCATCACACTGGGTTCTTCTGGATGTTAAAACCATGGTGGGGAAACACCCCAGGGTGCCAAAAGAATTCCTGCCCAGGCAGGGAGCTGCCTTCCCCAATCCAGGGCTTCTGACCTCAGCCCCGCCGGCAGCCAACCAGCGAAAGAGCTCTTGCAAACTGGCTGGCCAGAGAGAGCCTTGGCCAGCCAGTTTGTTTGGCTGAGCCCAAACAAACAGATTTGGGTGAGGCTGGGAGGAGCATCAGGCCTGGCGTCATCCGGCTGCAGGCCCAGCTGTTGCCTGGTGATAGCTTGTTCATTTACCAGCCAACAGCTGAGCCAGTTCTCTGAGGGGGAAGCCCAGGGTGGGGTGGGGGGTGTGGGGGAGTGGTGGTGGGTGGCGGGGGGTGGGAAGGGTCGGGGAGGGCTGGTGCTCAGGGGTAGCCTTGGTTTCTTTAAGTATTAGAAACCACAGGGAGGGCTTGGCGGCTGTCCGAGAGAGAGAGCACCTACTTCTCACAGGAGCTGGCGGGAAGCCTGGGGTTGGAGGTTGAGGGAGGCAGGCTGGAGAGCCAGAAGCAGCTACTGCACCAAGGAAGAGGCCGGAGGAAGCTGGAAGGCTTTCCTGGCAGCAATGAAAGGATTCCCAGCTGCATTGGCTTTCAGGGCAAAAGATGAACTGAAGTAGATCACAGAAGCGGTGTGTGTGTGTGTGTGTGTGTGTGTGTGTGTGTGTGTGTGTGTGTG
>NW_026596134.1:24585346-24595681 GCF_907164565.1 Psammomys obesus | reverse complement strand
CTTTCTTTCTTTCTTTCTTTCTTTCTTTCTTTCTTTCTTTCTTTCTTCTTTTTCTTTCTCTCCCTCCCTCTCTCTCTCTTTCTCTCTGTCTTTTTCTGGTGCTAGAATTAGATAAAATCTCCACCGAAATACATCCCAGCCAGGTAAGGGCAGAGGCCATGCCGGCCGCCTCTCTGAGCCTGTGGTGTCCTGGAGGGGGACTTGGTGTCCCCTGACAGCGGCTGTGGAGAAGGGTGAGTTTCTTCAGAGGCTTCCTGTGTGTGCCTCCAGTGCCTCAGGCTAGTTGACAGCGGGAGGGCAGGTGAGGCATCTGATAAAGAACTGGTGCTTGGAGTGAGCCTGGAGGAATGGCCAGTGCCCAGTGCGGGGCAGAGGAGGGAAGAAAAGGCCAGGAGGAGGAGGAGGAGGAGGAGGAGGAGGAGGACCCAGCTCCACTCTCACAGCCGCTCAAAATCCTTCTTCCTTCCACCGGCTAGATTGAGAAACAGGTTGAGCTTGCCCACTTAAGAGGAAACGAAAACCAAATGAAACAATGTCAAAATGTTACCTCTCAAATTTCACGGGGGAAATGGCTCGGTTACCACACAAGGCTGGGCGGCAGGCGGGGGAATCTAGAGCAGAGATGCTCCCGCCAAGGCACCACTGCAGTTCCCTTACCTGTGAAGAGTTTATCCAAGACGACATCTCTGGTCTAAAGACACATCATCAGCACTTACTGAATACAACCTGCTGAATGAGTGCAGATTGTTCTGCACTGGTTCTCCATATGCCAAGCTCTAGTGAAAGCAATAAACAGCCGTTCTTTTAATTCATCTTAAGAGCCACGAAAGGGGAATTTTTTTTTTTAATTTTAGCAAAACAGGCAACAACAGAGACTCATAATGTTTTGTTTCCTTTTTTTTTTTTTTTTTTTTTTTTGAGAATGGGTCTCACTGGGTAGCTAACGCTCCATCTTCCTGCCTCAGTTTCTCCCAAGCACTGGGAGTCCAGGCATGCACCACCACACCCGAGGAGACCTGCGTTTAATAATTTGGTCTCTCTGGTCTGTATTTCCTGATCCTTTCCATGAGGATAATGTCACAGCCAGAGAAGCTGAGCAGCTCCCTAACCTGCACCCCCATAGCTGCGAGCAGCGGTATCAGGATTTGAATTCAAGTCTACATAACTTACGGCTCTGTTCTTAAACATTTAGTGTTGTTGGAGGAAATACTGCTGCTGAGGTCATGAAAGTAAACGGATAACGAGTATCATGCTGCGTGCGGGAGCAATTAGAATGACTGCTAAGTTGTTCTAGCATCAGGTCACAATGACAGTCAGTGGGGGAGAGCAGTGAAGGTCATGAGCAAGGAAGGGTTTGGCTGGAATGTCCATGAAGCCACAAAGCACACAACAGATAGAATATGAAACAAGTTCGGCTGTGGTGTGCATGCGTGCGTACGTGCGTGCGTGCGTGCGTGCGTGAGTGAGGGCGTCCTGTGGAAGTTTTGTTGTACGTGTGGTCTGCTGCATGAGCTGTGGTGTGTATGTGTGTTGTATGTATGTGCACGTGTGTGCGTGTGTATGTGTTGGGGATGTATGGGTGTGAGGGGGTGGGCTGTGTGATAGAGGCTTTTATGGTCATTGACTTGTGCAACACTGAATCACACACCACAGCGGCCGGCACTTAGCTCTGACTAGGCGCATCCAGCTCAAGTCAGTGTTTCATTTGTCTCCACAGCTCTCCAGCTGCTAGTTATAGTATGTTCCCTGTTATGGATGGAGAAAATGGAGGCACAGGAAGACCCTGTCCTGCAGAGGCCTGTTAGGAAGAAGCTGAGCTGGGGTTTGAAGCCAGGCAGACTGGTGGCTTCTTCTCCTCTGCTTCCTGTTTTTTTGTTTTTGTTTTTGTTTTAGACAAGGACTCACTGTGTTACTCTGTAGCCCTGGCTGGCCTGGGACTCACACAGATATACCCACTTCAATTGTGTGTGTATGCTTTTCTGGGTGTGTGGAGAGTGCATGGAAGCTAGAAGTTGATACCAACTACTCCCCATCGAAGTTTTGAGGCAAGGCCTCTCCCCAGACTTTTAATCATTCTGGCCAGTGTGCTCCAGGGATCTGCCTCCCTCTGCACCCCCAGATCAGCGTGTGGACATGGGACACTGCACTGGACTTTTCCTGGGGTTCCTGGGGGTCCTTAAGTTTGTGTGGCAAACATGTTATTAAGGATGGTGTCTGCTAGGTCCTATTTCTTCTTCTAAGTAACTTTGTTACATTAATTGTTGTGTCTCCTGCCCGGTTTCTGTTGGCTTGCTTTGGAGATAGTATCTTATTACATAGCCCAGGCTGGCCTAGAACTCATCTCATCTTGTGATCGGAGGACCTGTTAACAGTGTGAAACTATGTTGGCTAAGACAATCTAACAATCTGCACTCCTTCAGTCAGCACGAGCCGAGCTGAGCCGGCCAAGGCCATACAGGGCACGTGTAATCTTGGTGAATTTGATGATTGGTAAGAGCTGAAAAGATGACCGGGGAGTTGGCTCCATGGGTAACAGCCATTGCCACAGAGCCCTGGCAACCGGACTTTGACCCTCAGAACCCAAGGCAGAAGGAGAGAACCAACCCCCAACACTTGCTCCTGCCTTCTCCACCCATGCTGTGGCACAATCACACACAACAGGAGCGGAAAACAGAACTCCAGTTCTCGGTCCTCAACATGGCCGCTCACAACCACTTATTAAGTCTACTGCCAGGGGTCCTGGCACCCTCTTGTGGCTTCCGTAGGCACTGCATGCTGTGGGGCGTAGACACACGTAAGCAAAGCACTCAAACACATAAAATATATCTTTTGCACAAACTCGACAAAACGTCTGCGAGCACTGTATGCTTCACGCTTGTGAAGTGTGTATCGACAATGGCTTTGTTGGTTTGCCTCTGTTAAAACGGGGGGCCCAGGGGGCCGGGGGTGTATCTCAGCTGTTTGGATCTCTTGCGATGTGCATGAGGCTCTGGGGCTGGTTTCTAGAACCTCAGGAAAGAAAGCAAAGCAATGAAGGAGCACGCAGAGACGCCGGCACCACGGCTTGGATGAGGTTTGAGTGCCACAGCGTTTCGGGCGTCAGAATGTGGTCCCCCGTGAGGTTCTGAGAGAGCAGGAGCTCGGTCTGACTACGGTGTTGACTTAGAGACACCTTCGGAGGTGGAGAGGGTAGGGTCCCCACGATGGAATCCCAGGACCGTTCTAAGGAGGGAGACCAGAGGACAAGCCATGTACACACTCAGCTGTTTCGTAGGCTGTGCTGCCTCAGGGCTTCGACAGCAAATAAAAGTCATCGCTCAGTGAGCTCTACCCCCTCCCACCCCACCAGCCTTAGGTCAGAACTGTGAAAACAAAGCTCTTTTCTTTAAACCGTACCCAGTCTGTGGAACTGTGTTGTGAGACATGGAGCAATAGCCAGAAGTATGGCTGGGTTAGAAGATCCGTCGCCAGGACAGCCGAGTCCCTTTGGTAGGATGGTGTTCTCCTCGCCTTTCTCCGGTTGCCTTTCTGGGGCTTGCCACATTAAAGTTGAGCATGACAGAAGGCGGTCTCTGGTCATGCCACTCAAAGTGGAAGAGACACAGTCTGTTACTATAGCAACACAGGTGCGATGGTCATTCATCCCAGAGATGTTTCCTGAGCACCTGCTATGTGGCAGGCTGTTTCATCTCCGTGATGAACGAGATGAAATAGGTGGACTTACAGAGTGTTGGTTCCAGTGCGGAAGAGAAGCATCAAACGAGGAAACCAACATCAATGATATAAACCCAGATAGAAAGATGGTCTATGGTGAAAACAGTGCAGCCACGGGGGTGGGGGCGGGGGAGGGTGGGAGCAGAGGCACATAGGTGGTGTGGCCCCAGGAGGCGTAGCTGAGGCTGTGCAAAGTGGGCGCTCTAATTAACATTAAAAATCTGATTGTTATATACTCCATCCACGGCTCAGGCCCCACTTGCTGTCAGTGAGGTTGTATTCTTCGTGTTCCTCTTCCTGTCTCAAGGATCGGACGCCGCACACTTCCCCAGACTCCCGCAGGATGGAGGTGAATAGCAGTGAGTACAAGATGGAGGGACACCCCAAGGAGGGGACTGGAACACTGAGGGGAGGCATGGGGGCAGGTAGCCGCTGTTCAATCCTCTTGCCTCCTCTCCCCAGGGTCCGAGAAACACCCAGATTCCTTGATGCAACGCTGAAGAAACTTCTGATCGTCCTAAAGCAACCAGGACAATACCAGTCTTTTTCCAAGGGGGGGGGGATATAACATTAGAGTCTTTTCAGGGGTACTCAGAGGGGACACGCTCTCCCCTTGTGGTCGAGATACAGGTGCTGTAGTTCCAGGTCCATCTCTCAGCCTTCATGGGTTTTATCTAGAGGTCAAAGCTGACATGCAGATGAGGTAAGGGAGCAGAGAAACGCACCGACATTATCTCGGAGCCGCTGCAGAAACCTATCTGTGAGCAAGTTTGTCCTTTCCCAACATTTTGGGGTGCCTGTTTGGGATTAGCACGGGAGGAATGTGGACAGATAACCAGCACAATCCACGGCCTGGATTTCATTCAGTCTTGTCATTCAGGCTGAGTGACTGCAGGCAGACCATCTCATCTCTCTGTGTATCAGTTTTTATCTGTAAAAGGGGCTGATTCCAGCCGGGTGTCGGTGGCGCACGCCTTTAATCCCAGCACTGGAGAAGCAGAGGCAGTCGGATCTCTGTGAGTTTGAGGCAGCCTCATTTACAGAGTGAGTTCCAGGACAGCCAGGGCTGATTCCACAGGGTTAAGACCAACTGAGCTCGCACACCCTGTGTAGGGCGCCGCTCAGCGGGCAGTGTTTGCTTTGGACGCAGGTGCAGTAAAATAGAGAAGTGCATTGCCCAGGGCCACGCCCCCTTCCCGGGAGCTGCCTGACTGACCTGTGAGGAACACTGAGCTGCCTGGCTTCTTCTTAAGCTCAAGACAGCTCCAAAGGGCTATCGTAAGCCCAGCAGCCTCTGCAGTGTGGATTCGAGCCTCTGTCAGAGGATCCCAGCTCAGTTCAACTTCTCTCTTGCCTTCTGCCCTCCCTTTCTACATGTGTCCACGCTAACAGTACACACTGCCCGCTGGTCATATCCTCCTGAGAACACAAACCCTGGCCCTGTGTCCAATGTTGTCCCCATCACATCATCCTCACTATTTTCACCTTCATTCCAGGGCATCCTAAGGGGTAGAGGAGATCAGAGGAAGAGCTACCTGTGAACAGGAAGTGGTGACCGCATAGAGAGGTACAGATAGCCCAGAACAAAGGAGAAGGTGGACAAGCGGACAAGGACCCTCTGTAGACCTGAGGGGTCCTTCCCAGACCCTGGTCTGCAGCCACCTCTGTGCTGGGAGAACCTGACGACCTGAACCCCAAGTTAAGTTCTGTGTGTGACCTTGAGCAGCCTATGGGGAGATCTTTCTCAATGGACTCGAAAACTGTAGGATGCACGGGCATCCTACAGACACGCTTCCCTTGTTTCTGGTCCTGCCCTTGCTGCTCTGTGACTTTGGCAAACACTTTTCTCCCCTAAAGACTGAGCTTCGGTGATGTGGTGAGAGGAACAGGTGGAACAAGCCGTTTCCCCGCATTTGTAGTCACTCCCCTGCCTTCGTAGTCACTGGGAGCAGGATTTAGCCTTTTAGGTCTGAGAGGAACCTGTCTGATGGTCTCCATGTGAGGTCAGGGCCCCTCTGAAACACAAACCAGGGTTAGCCCGGGCCTTGTATGGAGCTTAGGTAGAGGAGAAGGCCTCTGCCTGTCCTCTGGCTATGTAGGCAAGAGATGGTGTCACAGAAATCAGGCTGGTACTCAGTTATCTCCCTGTCAGTGGAGTTAACAGAACCCTATAGATCTCACTAGTGGGGTCTCAAGGACATCTCTCTCTCTCTCTCTCTCTTTCTCTCCTGTCATTCTCCCCACCTCTGTCTGTCTGAGGTGGTGTAAAATAGAATAAAGGACACTGTCCCAACTCTCGCCATTGGCAGAAGAAATAAGCCATATTCCCAAGTGTGGTAGTTTGAATGAAAATAGCCCCATAGGTTCACAGGATGTACCACTATTTGGGGTGTGGCCTTGTTGGAGTAGGCGTGGCCTTGTTGGAGTAGGTGTGGCTTTGTTGGAGGAAGCTCCCACCCCTGAAACCATACAGGAAGGCGGGAAAGCCACCTAGCATAGGACAAGCCTGGAAGCTGAATGGAGATTCTCTGAGCTCCTAACACTGACCCAAGTGTGTCCGCCTGTCCTGTGTCTTTGCTCCTGCTATGTGTTAACTGGGTTAAGCACTCACCACCATTCAAGGACTTTAATTTGGTCTGTGAGCCTTTCTGATTCTGGTTGGTGGGTTTTTGCTTGTTCGTTTGTTTAAGACGGGTTCTCACTGGTAGTACTGGCTGGAACTCCCTCTGTAGACCAGGCTGCCTTGAACTCTCAGAGGTCTGCCTCCCTCTGTCTCCCAGTTCTGGGAGTAAAGATGGTGTCACTATGCCCAGCTTTCTTTTTTATTGTTGGTTTTGTTTGTTTGTTTGTTTTGTTTTTAAGGTAGCTTAGGACTATATAACCCAGGCTGGCTTAGAATTCCTAGGGGTCACACCTCAGCTTCCTCAGTTCTGGGACTGGCGGTGTGGTCCACTACACCTGGCCAAGGCTTTCTGCCTGTGACCTGAATACCTCACTGGCATGAACTACAGTTGGAGCAAAGGCAGCCTCCAGGTAATTTCTGGAATGTCTGGTGCCTTGGTTCTAGCTTTCTGAACAAAACCCCAGGAAGACAGGGTTTTTCCCCTGCAGGTGACTCCTGAGGGACTTCTCTCTGCAGGAAGTCTGTGAGGAAGTGACAGACCCAGGACAGTTGGGCAAGTGACAAAGCCCTGCAAGGAAGAGGCTCTCCCGTGACATGCTCAGCCTGATTCACTGCAGAGCTGACTCCTTGGAGGATGGAGGGGCTGTTTGGGGCTGGCTGCAGCCATGGCTGCTGGAGTCCTTACATACTGTACTGTCACTGCGTCCCTACTGCTGGGCTGGGAAGCCTCAGGCTTCTATCTGAGGGGGAATGGCGAAGTGTAGACTGTAGGGCAATGATCCTTGGCCTCAGACAAGGCCGGCCAAAGACAAAGACTGAGGCTTTTTTTTTTTTTTTAAATGTGCATGTCAATCAATACCTTGAGAGTGTGGCTGGTTAATGTCTCAAGGAAAGGAGAGTTTTCTGAAGAAGTGCAGACTTCTGGGCCTTTGTACAACAGCTCTGGTTCAGTAAGCCAGGGCTGAGAGCGGGGAGAAATTTGCGTTTTAAGTTAAGTCCAAGGGTGCCTGGAAACAGGTTGTCCTAAGATAGTAACTGAGGTTAGGGGAGATTCAGCATTCAGTTATTCAGCCCTGGGAGGAGGAAATGCTGGCTTTATATTATTTGTCTGTTTCAAAAGAGTTAAATTAGCCTAAAAGGGATCAACCGAGCTTCCCAAGGTCGCAGAGCTACTAAATGGTAGAAGGCGGCTTCTAGAGTCACACTTGACTGCAGCCTCTGTGGTTCTCTGAGATCCAAAGGAAGAATAGTGGGGACCTGAGCCTAATCAGAGCTGCAGGCTGGTCCTTCGATCGTCCCTGAAGAAGCCCCTGTCTGAACCTTGTCATTGGCTAAGTCAGGACCAGGTTAGGTTGTGCTGCTGTAACAAATGAGCCAGTGCATTTTCTCACATCTTGTGCTCACGACACATTCACAAGGGCTCCTATTCACAAGTCCAGCCTGAAGCTCCATTGGGTTAGGTGCTTCCGCTGTTGCAGAGGAGGGGGGAAGGGGTTGCTGGCTCTTGAATTAGGCTCTCTGTCTGGGAAGGACATGGGTGTCAGAGCTGTTGAAATTTCATCACCAAGTAGGTTCTGCCACCTAGCCTTTCATCAGGGTGCAGAAATGCCAGCTGCTACCCTATTCTATCACCCTCTTCTTGAGACAGAGCCTCTTCCTACCTGGAGCAGGCCATTTTGTTTAGCTAAGCTGCCGACAGCAAAGCCCCAACAATCCTGTTTGTATTTTCATGGTGGGTACTGGGAATGGAACTCAGGTCCTCATGTTTTCAGGACAAGTTCCTGAGGGAGCCATCTCCTTAGGCACCCCATCTGAATTTTTTTTGTCTCAGATTCTCAGCTCGGCTGGTGGGTTACCCAAAGGGCCTAATTCTGGATCACCTTCCACCAGCTTGAGTTAGCTTTTCCCAACCCGCCCAGGCTGGATAGAGGCCCCTGTCTCCAGGCACCTGGAGGAACCTGGGCTTTTTGTATCATGGGGCATTCCGTGTTGCAAATTAGAACTGTTGGTTTTCTTGTCTGTCCCCTGTGGCCTGTGGCTTGGATATGGTGGTGTGTAGGTGTGTAGAGACAGGCCTTGTATTTTTTAGCCCCTAGAAAGGAGATGTGCAGGCTCCCAGGACAGAACAGCTTGGTGACTAATAGCCAGGCTCCGGGCCTTTCCCATAGGAACTGGCCGGGTGGGGGTGGGGTGGGGGAGCTTAGAAAATGTGGAAGAGGAAGGCGAGTCCTCTGTGACTTCAGGGTGAGACAGCCACAGATGGGCGAAGAAAGCCCCTCCTGAAGCAGTGGGCTTTTTCTGAGGTTTGCCCCATCGTGGAAAGGTCTGGCCTCAAACCTGGCTTAGTCACTCCTGGAGCCAGCTGTGTCACTGCAGGGCGGACTCCGGGGTCCTTTGAGAGAACATTCTGCAACTGGGAGAAATGTCTCTATGTCCTCTGTAGGGGCTGCTGACCCTAAAGGCCAGAGCCAGCAGCAAGGACAAGTGCTCAGGGCCTCCAAAGAGACAACTTGACCTGAGCGCCAAGTCAGGCCACAGCTTTCCTGCTCAGAGCCCACACCTGGAGGAGCACAGCAGACAGTTGAAGGTTCAACATTCTGTGTAGAGCAGGTCCTGCTCTGTGTCCCTGAGGCGACATGGCGTCCTGGCCTCAGCCTTCCTTCCTGCAAGGGCTCTAGGGAACGAACCATTTTTAGTGTCAGGAGACCCCCTGGCCTCTCAATTCCGTGCCTGTATATTCATTAGCTCCGGGACAACCCTGGGCCTTTTCACTGGCATTTCTTTGCTAGAAAATGAATCCTCTATATGATTTGTCTCTTTCTGATGTGGTTTCTACTGTGGCTTGAGGGAGGGGGCTGTTCTGGGTGGGCTCCATTCCATAGGGCCTGGCACTCAGCAGTTCCATTCCTTCCTCCGGCTCCTCACCTGGATTCTGGGGGAACATCCAGGCCTCCCCACTAACCACATACTGCAAGGCCTCTTTCCTGCAAAGCCTCCCGAGGAACCATTCTACACCACTCTATCCCAGTCTAGAGGTTCTGCTGGTTCCTGAATTTAAAGCCCTTGTCTTTTATTTATTTATTTTTCTTCTTTTGAGGTGGGGGTGGTATCCAGGTACTGAATCCAGGGCTAGAGGCAAGCAGTTTACCACAGGGCTGTTTCTCAGCTCTTTCTCAGAGAACAGTTGCTGTTAGCATTCTGCTGCAGAGATGTTCAGTTTCCTGCCTCAGTGTGTCGGTCCTTTTGCCCAGAGGCTTGGTCCCACTCGGCCCAGCTAAGCCTGACCCTTTAGATCTCATCAGCCTGATCCTCTAAAGTTTAGTGTGGGTCCCACCACAGTGCCCTGTACCCCAGGAGAGCTACAGGATGAGTTCTGCCTGTGTGACTGGGCTGGGAGGGGGTCCCTTCCCTTTGTTCCTCTGTCTAGACTCAGGGATAGCTTGTTCCCAAGTGTTCTGTGCTCTCCACAGCCAGAGGGTTCTGTAGACAGAAGGTTGTGAGGAAAACTCACGGTGCTGAGCTCACACAGGAGTGTAGGCAATACAGCCAGGCACAGGATCAGGCTACAAGCTCTCTGAGGCAGATCTGAGGAAGGTCTGTGGCAGAGGCCTAGGTGAGAAAGCCCTTGAGAACGGCACAGGAGCACTCAGTTCCCTCCTTGTTTGCCCTATCTGTCCTTGCTCTCTTTGCACACCCATCTAAGTCTTCCTGTGCTAGCTGGCTGCTTTCTGGTCTCTCACGGAGCTGGGAGTACATCATTTAGGCTAGCCTGACCGGAGAGCAAGTTAAGTTCCCAGGATCCTCCTGTCTCTGCTTCCTCGGGGCTGAGTTTACAAGTGCACAGTGTAGCACCTGGCTTCTTCCTTCCTTCCTTCCCTTCCTTCCCTCCCTCCCTCCCTCTTTCCTTCCTTCCTTCCTTCCTTCCTTCCTTCCTTCCTTCCTTCCTTCCTTCCTTCCTTCCTTCCTTCCTTCCTTCCTTTCTTTCTTTCTTTCTTTCT
>NW_026596134.1:24582114-24585246 GCF_907164565.1 Psammomys obesus | reverse complement strand
TCCTTCCTTCCTTCCTTTCTTTCTTTCTTTCTTTCTTTCTTTCTTTCTTTCTTTCTTTCTTTCTTTCTTTCTTCTTAAAACTAAGTTATTGGGCTGGAGAGATGGCTCAGAGGTTCAGAGCGCTGCTCTTCCAGAGGTCCTGTCCTGAGTTCAATTCCTAGCAACCACATGGTGGCTCACAACCATCTCCAATGAGATCTGGCGCCCTCTTCTGGTGTGTGCCTATCTATGCAGGCAGAACACTGTATATATAATAAATAAATAAAACTTTTTTAAAAAAGTAAGTTATTTTCATACAATATATTCTGATTGCAGGAAGCAGGCAAACATGAAGACTTAAATTAAATCTCCAGCACCCACATAAGCAGAGTGCTAGCGTATGTGTGTGTATATGAGTGGTGTATGTGAGTGTGTGTGTGAGAGTATATGTGTGTGAGTATGAGTGTATGTGTGCGGGTGTGTAAGTGGACGTGTGAGTGTGCGTTCCTGCTACATATTGCTCTTGCGCCGAGGTCAGAGGACATCCTTGTGGAGCCACTTCCCTCCTTCCCCCTTTTACATGATCGTACAGTCACTTCTTGTCACTTTGACACAATGCAGAGTCACCAGGGCAGGGAATCTTAAGGAGGGACTGTCTAGACATGGCCTGTGGCATGTCTCGGGGGTGGGGGAGGCTGTCTTGATTACCTTAGTTGACGGGGACCCAGCTTAAAGGTGGGCAGACCAGACGGTCCTCGGGTTTGGGTCCTGGACATACAAAAGGGGGAAACTGAACTGAGCAATAAGCCTGCATTAGCGTTCTCTCTGCTCTGCACTGTGCCATGATCCTCAGTGTGGTGACGGCAGATACAGAATCAGTGTTGTCGTCCTGGCAAGGGTCACATGCCGAGTGCTTGGCCAGGCACGATGTTACATGTTTTGTGAACACTGTCACCCCTAGGCGCCGTCCCATTACCGTGCTTTACAGGTGAGACAACTGAGGCTCAGAGGGGCCTCGCTTGAGATAGACTTTGTACTTCAGCGAGAATGCAGTGCGCTATGCTTTTTGTCTTGGAGACAGGAAACCTGTCTGTACAACTGAATAGTTCTGTATGATCCGGGCCCCAGAGCAAGCAACCTAACCCCCGTGACCTCAGCATTTTTCCTCTATGAAAAGGGGTTGGTGTGTAGGGGAGAAGGGTTAGGATTGTCTGGCACGTGAGAGTATTTAAACTGCACTGAAACATGTTGATGCCAGTTGAAAAACCTGAAGCCACAAAAACTGTGCCACGAAGCTAGTTCTCCTCAAAACACTTAGCTGTTTCTGGGTGGTGGTGGCTCCCCAGCCCTCGAGAGGCAAAGGCAGGTGGATCTCTGTGATCTACAGAGTGAGTTCCAGGACAGCCAGAGTTGCCAATGCTACACAGAGAAATGCTGTCTCAAACAAAACAAAACAAAACAAAACAAAACAAACAAATAAACAAAAACCAAAATAAATAGTTAACTTCAAAATATGTCCTAGTCCTAAGATGCTCACATCTGTATTTCTCAACCTTTTTTGGTTCAACTAAAAACCAATAATGAAGGAAAATGAAAACACACAAGGCACTTGAGTTAAATTGAATCATGGTGCAATTAGAAACCTTCCCCCAGTTTGCTGCTTTTCTTGTACCGTGGCAGTTAACTTCGCTGAGCGTCCGTCCGTTTCCCCGGGGTCATTCAATGGGATTAGTGTTGTTCCCCACCCCCACCTTGGGGGAGAGTACAGGACTAAAACCAGTGTATGTGAAAGCCGGCTCAGGTTCTCAGTCCTACAATAAGTAATGCATGTCAAGAGGAAGTGTGCATGGGGTGAGCTGGAACACAGGTTCTGAGGTGATACTTGGGTTAAAGTTCCGGCTCTGCCACCTTGAGCAGGTTAGTTGGTGGCTCCAACCTGGCCTCGTGGGGCTTATAAGGACTGAGTGGTGGGGTATGTAGAGTGTGGCACAGAGTGGGCCAGCATCCTGGAACTCACCTGAAGACCAGGCTGGCCTCGAACTCAGAAATCCGCCTGTCTCTGCCTCCCAAGTGCTGGGATTAAAGTCCTGCACCACCTGGCACCTCAACACTCTTTAAGCTCCTTTTTACACTTGTCTGCAACACAGTTTTGTATTGTCCTGCTTAATTATTTTACAGAGAGGGTCTCATGTAGCTCAGGCTGGCCTCAGGCTCACTCTATCACTGGGGTTGACCTCAAATTTTTGGTCCTCCTGCTTCCCCAGCCTAAGTGCCAGGTTTACAGGTCTGTTCCACCATGCCCAGGTCTGACTTTTTCTTTTTCATGAGGTCCAGGTTCCTGAAGTCTCCACTTGGGACAGAAAGGTTCTGTTTTGTTTATTTACTATTCCTTTTAGGGATTTATATTTGGGTTGTGCTTGATAATTCATTGCTGCTTTGAGCTGTGTTAATGTTTGCTTGCTTCTTCTCCTATTTCCCAGAGTTTAACCCAGATTGAGTTGAAACACTTAAAGAAAATTTCACTGGGCCTGCCTGGTTCCCCAGAGATATGAGCTCCTGTCTCTGGTGCAGATCACAAATGGAGAGGCTGAAGGGCTTGCCTGCCTCAACAGGCTTCTGATAGTGATGGAGGGAGTCGCTGCAGCCCCCTCCCAGCCATCCTGACCCCTCCCAGCCATCCTGACCCCTCCCAGCCACTCCTGACCCCTCCCAGCCACCTGATTCCACTGTGGCTCTGTTGGACAGCTATGGCCTTAAAAAGCATCAGAGTTTCAGTTGCTGGCCTTGGTGACTTAACTGCTGGTTTAGTGCCTAATAAAGAGGCTGTGTTGTGGTTACAACAGGTAACAGTGATGAAAACTTAGAGGCATACAGAGGGAGGGGGTAGAGAAAGGACTTGTCTGCAGACTTTTCAACTTCCCCGGCTGAGTACAAGTCACTAAAAAGGGGAACTTCATACTCTCCCAATCCTTCCGTTATTTTCATCCCACCCTCGAAGGGCCTGAAGATTGAATAGAACAAAAAGAGTTGGCTGTCAGTGACCAGCAGAGTGTATGAACAAGTATGCTAATTTGTGGATCTAAAATTGTCCTTGAGTACATCTTTTCTTCCTTCCTTCCTTCCTTCCTTCCTTCCTTCCTTCCTTCCTTCCTT
>NW_026596134.1:24580325-24582104 GCF_907164565.1 Psammomys obesus | reverse complement strand
CTTCCTTCCTTCCTTCCTTCCTTCCTTCCTTCCTTCCTTCCTTCCTTTCTTTCTTTCTTTCTTTCTTTCTTTCTTTCTTTCTTTCTTATTTTTACGAGACAGAGTTTCTCTGTGTAGCTTTGGCTGTCCTAGACTCGCTTTGTAGACTAGGCTGACCTCAAACTCACAGAGCTCAGCCTGCCTCTGTCTCCCTGAGTGCTGGGATTACAGGCGTGAACCACCTTGCCCAGCTGAGTACATCTTTTCTTTCTTTCCTTCCTTCACTAGATTTTTGTTTGTTAGTTAGAGATAATTATCTTATCACATAGCGCAGGCTGGTCTGGAACTTGTTATGTGGCCCAGGTTGGCTCCCAACCCATAATCCTCCTGTTTCAGGCTCCCAAGTGCTAAGACTATATGCATGTTCCACCGGTTCAAATATCTGTTGACTGTCCTCCAGGTAGACCCTGTGTGGACCTCCTTGCAGAGTATGGAAGCAGCAGTGAGTTGGAAAGGCCTAGGGCCCTAATGTCTCAGACCTGGAAGGGAGCAAGATCACATGAATGGCTTGGCTCCTTACACAGTGCTGGTCTGGTAGGCATTTCACAGGGCAGTAGGGATGTTCGTAGAAAGAATGCCAGGCCCAGACTGGCATTCAGGAGGTTAAGCTGGCTAGACAGACACACAGTATCTAGGTAGGGACGTGGCGGTAGAGGGAGAGCTAGGCGCGACAGGCTTGGTCTCGCCACAGCCAAAGGGAATGGCGGGGTGGTGGCTCACAACTGTAATCCCAGAATTTAGGATCCCGGGGAAGCAGGATTGCTGTGAGTTTGAGGCCAGGCTGGGCGACAGAGTGAGACCTTTTCTCACAAACCCAGAAGCCAATGGCAACAGCGGAAAGGAAAGCCCAAGGCTCTCAGCATCCCAGTCATTTAATTCAAGAAACGCTTGTTTTCCAGTCCTCTGAAGTCTGGTGTGAGTTCAGCATGCCACTGTGTTCCGAGGGTGACTCACTGATCCACTCTGGTAGTGACTCCTGGGTCACACATGGTGTTTGGTGAGTCAGATTGTCTGTGCCGCACAGAAAGACCGAGGCATGTTGGGAAACTACTAGTAGCTTCAAGTGGCTAGAACTCACGGTGTATATTGGGATGTGGGACGGCTCAACAGAGAAATTATAGGAAATCAAGCCAGGCTGAGGTCAGTCACACTGGGCCTGGGAAGCCACCTCAAATGCTGAGGAGTTTGAGGGGGATGTGAAAGAACTTCTTAAGACATGATAGCTTAGAAAGATCAGGTTCTAGGTAGGGATGGGTGAGCAAGATTAGGGAACACAGCAACAGGATCGTGGCGATGGCCCAGTGGTCAAGCTATGCTACTGTGAAGATTGGAGTTCTGATCTCTGGAACCCATGTAAATGCTTAGTGGGCAAAGCTGAGAAGGCAGAGATAGGTGATCTCCAGAGCAAACTGGCTATTTAAGCTAGCCGTATCGGAGAGCTCTGGGTTTGATTGAGTGATCCTGTCTCATTGAATGAGGTACAAGCGTCACTGAGAATGAGTTTCAACGCCAACCACAGGCTTCCACGTGCACATCACACACATGAAAATGGAAAAAAAAGGAAAAAACAAAGGAAGAAAACAAAGGAAATATGTTAGGGAAGAGGAGATGGTACCGGAATAAGTCTGGGCTGTGGGGATGAAAGGGATAGAAGTCCCCAGGATCTATGGAGGATGTGGAGAGGACAGAGAAGGTGTGTGTGTGTGTGTGTGTGTGTGTGTGTGTGTGTGTGTGTGTGTG
>NW_026596134.1:24573818-24580315 GCF_907164565.1 Psammomys obesus | reverse complement strand
GTGTGTGTGTGTGTGTGTGTGTGTGTGTGTGTGTGTGTGTGTGTGTGGTAAGGCTCATACTTTTGGGGCTGAGCAACTAGAGGAGCGCTCTGTTCACCTCCTCAGACACTGCAGAAGTAAATTTAAGGGAAAGACAATGTGATCCAGAGGACATTGTGACTAAAGGGCTGAGGCCTGAGAAGATGGCTGATGGTGCTGTTGCCAGCATCAACCACGAGTTGGGTGGGAGCTGAAGTCATGGTGTTGCAAGGTTGAATGAAAAACTACTTTGCCCCTGGGGAGCCAGGAGTCTGCTGTGGGGAAGGACTTAGCGTATAAGCGACTGGAATTCAAGGTAAGTGGTATTGTAAATGCTTTTACTTCCTCAGATGAGGGGATGAGATGAAAGTCATGCCCAAGCCTTTCTAGCTCTTTCGGAACTCTTGATGGCTGGTTCAACTCAATTGTTCTGGCCCAAACGCCTCTCCAGGCTGACTGATTCAAACTGGCTTCTCTTGGATTCTCACTGAATTGCTCTGCCTGGCCTCAAACTAATTCTTAAGGTGTGTTTTAATCGTCTGTCTCTTTCTCACTCTCTGACTCGTCCTGTCTTCACCTGGGTCTAGGTTGTTCTCTCTGCAACCTGTCTCTGTAAAACTGTCTCCCTAAAAAAAAAAAAAAAAAAAAAAAAAAATTCTTGGTAAAAAAACAAACAAACAAAAAAAATCTCTCTTGTCTCTCACTGCTCTTAAGTAGCCTCTCTTGTCCTGTTCTCATGAGAACTGGGCATATCCTATCTCATACTCATTCCATCAAATCTTTCTTTGATTCATCACTTTGTCTGCCCCTTAATTAGATGTCACTGTCAAACATGGTTGCTTCTTTCTATAAACTAACCTTTCTTTCACTGTTTGGGATTACAGGTTTGTACTAACCTGTCTGTATTCCAGCCAGACCAACGACAGTCTAGAGTGTGTCTGCATTCCAGCCGGGCCTTCGGATGTGATCTCTTGCCAGAGCAGATATGGTACCTCCCAGTGATCACACAGAGAGGTCCAAGGAAGGCTTGACAGGAGCCAAAGTGGAGTGACAACCTGGCAGGTGGGTCAGAGAAAGGCAGTCCATGGGGAGGCCACAGCATGTGTAAAGGCACAGAGGTGCGAAGCAGCTTTGCCCAGCCAAGGAAGCCTGCTTTCTGGAGCACCTCTGTGTGCCCATCTGTGAGGGGAAAAATCTGACCACCAGCAACTCCTTAACAACTGCTAGTCCCAGAGTTGCACTACATGGTTAGTTCATAGTCCTGTGGCACTGTTCTTTTCACATTAACTCATTTATTTGTTCACGCACACGTGCAAGCAAGCACGATAGGCCCGTGTAAGTACAACATATGGGTGAAGGTCACAGGACGTCTTGCAGGAGTTGGTCCTCCCTTTCACCGTATGTGTTCCAAGGATTGAACTCAGGTCTTCTGGCTTATGTGGCGAGCACCTTACCTGCTGAGCCATCTTGCCAGGCCCAAAAATGTATATATTTTAAGCACAGTGATAGCTTTAAGACACACTAAAAAGATGGAGAAAATAGCAGCGCAAACTCACGTGTGACCGTCCCTGAGGCTCAACAGTTATTCTCAATCGACCAATCTTTGTTCATGACTTTATTTCTCCCACTTCGACGGCCTGAGCATCGCTTTGAAGTTTGCACTGTGAGGGAAGTAGGCGGAGGAATACAAGGAACTGTCATGTTTCTTCCTAGTCCCAAGAAAAGTCACTCGGGGCCATTGTTTCCCTGCCTGTGCCGCCATCTGCTTATTGGCCTTCTACACTGTTCTGAAGTCAATTCCTGACACCGTGTCACTCTTCTCTAATAGATGTGCACCAATTCGAAGGGTGGTATTTGGAAATCCCCAGGGACATGTTTGGCAAATCCAGGAAAAAAAAAATCCCTTAACTATGCATGTACTTCAGGAAGAAAATATGAACGTCTGGGTTAGTTCAGACCTGAATCTTTTCACCAACGACACTGTGAAAGCCTGGGGTGGATTAGGAGACAGGCCAAAGTGGCTCTCACAGCTCTGTGTCCTCCACATGGACCGCCTCTACCATCTGCCAAGCTCCCACTCAGTGCTGGTCCCTGTACGAGATCTCCAAACACCACTCATTAGGGACATGCAAAGTTGTGAGTGGAAGCAGCTTGGGAGACTAGGAGAAGCAGGTGTGTGTGTGTGTGTGTGTGTGTGTGTGTGTGTGTGTGTGTGTGCGCGCGCGCGTGCTCGCGCTTGCTTCCCTCCAGCTCTACCAAGTGCCCTTGTGAGTAGGAAGTTCCATCCAAAGGAGAGAAAGTTGGGAGTAGGGATGAAGAGGGAAATGGAAGCAGGGAGAGGGGCTGGTATCAAGATGGAGAAAAGATGCAAAAGGCTAACCAGAAATAAACGACCAATCGAACATCCATGCCCACCAGGTACACCAGCGCTGTCCCACCGGCTCCAGGCTCCTGGGAGAGGGGCTTTCCCACAGGCCCTCGGCCTCTTCTTCGGCCTGTTCAGTGAGTTACTCCGTTGTTGAGGGCAGTTACGGGGCAGGTGTGCACAATGTATAAATGATCGCACCATGGTTGTAAAGAAGTTGGGCTCTGTGACGGCAGAGGGTCTGGCTCCAGCGGGGTGATTACAGCAGCCTCTGCCCGGGACCTCGGCAGAGTCCAGGGAAGGGTTCAGACTCCAGAAAGCTCCAGAGTGGAACCCTCCAGAGAAAGGTCCGAGGGAGCAGGTGAAGGGATCGCTGAGTGACTGGCATGTGCTCTGTGGCCTGGAACGGAGCATGTCTCAACACATGGGCCAAAGGTGGCCTTCCTGTTTCCTGCTGTTGGAGAGCAGTGCAGGGCATGGGAGAGGGCCCTGAGGAGATAGAGCGAAGTAGAAGGGTCCCTAGGTTTTCATAAATCCCCAGGGATTGTTTGTGGAGCTGGGGGTTAGGGGGTAAGGGCGGCCAAGGCTTGGGCCATGGCGACTGCAGTTTCTGCTGAGCTCTGGTGCGACTTCCTCCAAGTTGGGAGGACAAAGCTGAGGATAGGAGGCATCCGTGCAGGCTTTAGAGGGAAGGGGTGTAGCAGCAGACCTCCCGGCCTCCCTCTCCCAGGGCCACAAGCCCCTAGTTGCTGAGGAAGTCTGGACCTTCCTGTTCCTTCTCAGACCAGCACCCCGATGGGGGTGGAGGAGGCATGCCAAGGGTAGAATTGCCATTTCCTCTTCAACTATGACAGTTGCTTGGGCTACTTAGCCTTCAGTCCAGTGTTCCACAAGGCCCGGGGTGCATGCCCACAGCATGCTGCCTTCCCACATGTTAGCATGGATTGCAAAAGGCCTGCCTGCATGCAGTGGGGTCTGACCCAGGGAGGGCGCTCTTTCTTTTTCCTTCTAGAAAAGACACCGGCTGGGGCTTGATCAGAGCAAACAGAATGACCAGTGCCCACACGAGACCCGGGGATGAGGTCACTGGTGGTGACGTCACCAGGACTTAGCGGGTTGGTGAGCTTGCAGTACAAGGAGGTAGTGAGCGTTAACTCCTCACGGGGACTCACTCCGTTCGCAGCCAGCAACAACAGTGTCAGCCATGATTCCAAGCATTGTCCTGAGGCATCCCAGGGGGGTCCTAAACACACCTCATCCAGATAGTTCCCGGCTTCAGATGAAGAATCAAGTCACAGAACTCAGAGATGACACCGCTTGGCTGAGGTCACGGAGCCTCTGGGGCTGGGGTTGCATTCTGCCTTTGTGAAGAAGAGGGAACAAGAGCTGCACTTTTCTGAGGGGAAAACTCGCTGATGTTAGGGTTTCTCTGCAGAAAGCACATCTCAGGGCTGTCGAGGACATCACTCTCCCGTTCATCAGAACCTCCCAAGTGCTGAATCTACTCCCATGTTCCTGGCTTCATTTTTCTGCACATGGCACAAATGGGCACTCCCTAAGATGACATTCAGCCACCAAGGAAAGATCAGCTTGCAGTGGGCAAGCTGTTTGAGCAGGCTGTGGACCGAAGAACAAGTCCTAAAAACGTCTTGATCAAAAGCCAATCACTAAACACAAGAATTTGCTTCTCTGGAAGTTTGTCTTGGAACCAGGAAGGTGGTGCAGCGGGTAATGGCACTTGCCACCAAGCCTGAGGGCGTGAATTTGATCTCTGGAAACCATCTGGTGGGAAGCAGGTTGCCCTTTGACCCCCACGTAGGTGCTGTAACAGGTTCACAGCCCTTCAAATAAATATCGGAGAATTTTTAAAAATAAGAAAGTTTGGTTACTTTGGAAACTCATGCCAGAGGATGCTTGGCTTGTTCTCTCTTGTAGGACTTTTCGAGGTGTTAGCAGGGTCAGCATCTGGGAAGCAGAAAGGACAGAGTCCCACCATTGTTCCACTGACAATGACCCCGGGAGATGGTGGCGATCACGTGATAACGCTCTCTTTCTTCTTATGGCCCAATTCTGAAATTCCCCAGACTCGGGGCCTCCCAGTGCCAGGCAGCCAGCAGTTTCTCCAGCATCGCCTTGGCATCTTACCCCCTTCACACAAAGCAGATATTGTTGAGGAAAGCCGCCATCCTCTGACCGCTTGGCATCAACCCCCGGCCCAGCATGCGTGTGGGAGAAGGAACTCGCTCACTGAGAACAGATTCTATCGTAATGTAAGCCTTTTTGGAGAAAGGACTCCCAGGAGAATGACTTTCTTCAGGTGAGGATAGGGTGGGACAGGTGAAGTGATTTCCTGGGGAAACCTGGTAATGCCACCAGGATATTGCAAAAGCCCTGGTCGGGCCCCGTTGCTCATGTCCTTGCCTCAACCTTCGCTGGCACTGATTTCACCCAAGCCTCTCTGCCATTGCCCCAGCCTCTTGAATTTGTGTTACACAATGGCATGCTCGGTCCACAGCCAGTGTTAGGCACTCTGGAATGAGTGGTCTAGAATTTTAGTCTCACTTTTTGTTTTCTTTTTCTTTTTTAATTGTTGGAGGCTGTCTTGGTCAGCGTTCTACTGCTGCAAAGAGACCCTGTGACCATGGCGGCTCTGAGGAAGGAACACGTTTAATTAGGGCTGGCTTACAACCTCACAGGGAAGCTGTAAGTGGTCCGCCTTGGGTAGAAAGGTGTCCTGGTGGTCGGGACCCAGGTTTGATTCCGAGCCTGTCTGTAACTTCGTTAATAAGAGACCTCTCTCTCTCTCTCTCTCTCTCTCTCTCTCTCTCTCTCTCTATATATATATATATATATATACGTATATATGACACATATATGTATATATAATATACACATACATATGTATATATATAAATATATAATACATAATACACAACTATAAATATAAATATGAATGTAGAGGTCCATGGGATAATAAGCAAATGCAGACAGACTATAACTTGTAACCCCAACAGTTAGGACTGCTAAAATTTCCAGGCCAGTCTGAACTCCAAAGTGAGACCCCAGTCTCAACCCTCCCATCCCCCGAAAAGCATGAAGCATAGATTTGTCATTTTAATCATTTTTGGGTCCCACAGTAAAAGATGGATGACAACAATGTGGCCAGATGTTTATAAATGATTGGGGGGGGGGGGTCATGAGGCATGGTTATTTTTTATGCTCATTTTATAAAAAGGATTTATTTATTATGTATAGTGTTCTGTCCACATGTACGTCTGCACGCCAGAAGAGGGCAGCAGATCTCACTATCCATGGTTGTGAGCCACCATGTGGTTGCTGGGAATTGAACTCAGGACCTTTGGAAGAACAGCCAGTGTTCTTCACCTCTGAGCCATCTCTCTAGCCCGGGACACTCATTGTATTCTGAAACTTTTTCTTTTCTTTCTTTTCCTTAAAGGTGTATTAATTTTTTTGTATTAATTTGTACATGTTTTGTCTGCACAGATGTCTGTGCACCATGTGTGTGTCTGATGTCCACTGAGGACAGAAGAAGGCATCAGACCTCCTAGAAATGAAGATATAGACAGCACTGGGAATCCCACTTGGGCCCTCTGGAAGAGCAGCAAGTGCTTTTAACCTTTGAGCCATCTCTCCAGCCTCTCCAAAACTTTTTCAAATAAAAAATTTTTTTCTTAAGAAAATTTCAGAGGGACTGGAGAGATGGCTCAGCAGTTAAGAGTACTGGAGGACCTGGGTTCAATTCCCAGCACATACACCATACAGATGGCTCACAGACATCTGTAACGCCAGTTCTAGAGGATCTAGTGCCTTCTTCTGGCATCTGTAGGCACTGCATACACATGATAAGCATAACACATGCAAGCAAAACACCCATACATTTAAAATAAACTAGTTAAAAAAAAGTTGGGTGTGGTGGCGCACGATGGTAATTACAGTCCTCGGAGAGGCAGAGGCAGGAGGATCTCTGGGAGTTTGAGGCCAGCCTGGTCTACAGAGTGAGTCCAGGACACAAAAAAACTGAGAGGAGGAGAAGGAAGAGGAGGAGGAGGAGGAGGAGGAGGAGGAGGAGGAGGAGGAGGAGGAGGAGGAGGAG
>NW_026596134.1:24498032-24573808 GCF_907164565.1 Psammomys obesus | reverse complement strand
AGGAGGAGGAGGAGGAGGAGGAGGAGGAGGAGGAGGAGGAGGAGGAGAAGAAGAAGAAGAAGAAGAAGAAGAAGAAGAAGAAGAAGAAGAAGAAGAAGAAGAAGAAGAAGAAGGGAGAGAGGAAGGAAGGAAGGAGAAGCTTTCAGGTGGCAGGCACTTGCTGCAGTTAAGCCTGATGACCTGAGTTCAATTCCTGGACCCCACTTAAACGTGGAAATAACCGACTTCACAAAGATGTCCTCTAACCTTCACACGTGTGCTGTGGCACATGTGGCCCCACAAATAACAATCAATAAAGATTAAAAAAAAGAAAATTAACAGAAGAAGTTTCTTTTAATTAAGAAAGAGGGAGGAGGAGAATAAACACTGGTTCATATGATGTTTGGATCTGGAATGTTCCCCAAAGGCTCTGTCCCCAGCATGGGGTGCTGTTGGGAGGGTTTAGAGCCTGGGGGAGGGTCTGAAGGGTATTGGGGAACCACAGCCTGCTTCCTACCATGAAGTGGCTTCTGTCACACAGGGTCCCAAAGCAATAGGAGCAGCCTATCTTGGGCTGAAACCAGGCACTGGAATAAATGTTTTCTCTTTGTAACTTGATTATTTCAGGTGTTTGTTATAGTTGTGGAAAGCTGGCTAAGTCAGCACAGACCACAGACTACCCTTGGATTTCTTCTGTTCTTTTCTGAGACAGGGTTTCTCTGCGTAGCTCTGGCTGTCCTGGAACTCTTAGACCAGGCTGGCCTTGAACTCACAGAGATCCCCCTGCCTCTGCCTCCAGAGTGCTGGAATTAAAGGCGTGTACCACAACCGCTCAGCTTTTTTTTTTTTTTAATGACATGTTTCGATGTGTGTTATACATGCATGTGTGTGTGTGTGTTTGCATGTGTGTACAAGAGCGCACATACACACGTGCATGATGAGACCAAGGCTGACTTTGAGAGCCGTTCGGGATCCGGGTCCCTCTCCAGATTTATTCACTTAAAAGGTGTTCCCCATTGAACCCAGAGCTCCCTGACGTGGGAGTCCAGTCTGCTTCTGAGCCTTGGAATTCCAGGTGGGTTCATGCCTCCTGGTGTGCTGGGGACCCGAACCTCAGCCCTCATGTTCATGCTCCATTGTCCTCCATAGCCTCCAGGTTTTCCTTAATGTCCTTTCTCCTGCTCCAGGATCAGATCCAGGATGCCGCATTGCATTTAGTGGTCACATTTCTTCTGAGCCGTGAAAAGTTACTTGGTTTTCATGACCTTGACATTTCACTGAATGTCACTCAATTTGGGTCATCAGAGTTTTCACATGAACATAACATGGCTATGGGCTTAGGGGAAGAGCAGCGTAGAAATAAAATACCGTTTTTCTTTGAATTTCAGCAGGAGGTGCAGGGTATCACCGTGCCATCAACATCCGGCGGGGGAGGGCTCACTTTGATACCGTGGCGGAAGTGGCCAGCCATGTTTCTCCACTGTGAAGTGACTATTTCTTTTAATAGTCTTCTTTTTTGAAGGGAATCACTAAGTCCAGGCCACTTTCAGAGTGAGAAACCTGAGGCTTTACCTCCAGAAGAGATTTTTACAGTGGGAATTTGAAGTTGTCTATAAAGAAGATATATCTCTTACCCACAATTTATTTTACTTTTCTTAAAAAAAAAAAAACAAAAAAAAACCCAGTAGTTTTTATTTGTTTTTCAAGAATGTCATACACATACATAGTGTATTTTGGTCATATCATCCCCCATTGTCCCTCCAACTTCCCACAACCTTCCCCTTATTTCCCCCTCCAAACTTTATCTCCTCTTTGTCTTTTTTTTTTTTTTTTTTAAATAATGTCTAAATAATGCTGCCCCTGTTCTTGGCCTCTCGCCTCTTGCTCCTCTTGTCCCTTCTCGCCCTTTCCCCTTTCTCTGTTGGGGTGCCCGTCTCTCTTTCTCCCCATCATGTCCCACTCTCCCTTCTCTCTCTCTCTTCATCTCCATCTAACAACCCTCTTTCATATAAAAAGAATAATGCTGCCCCCATGTGCACGGGTGGGGGCCGTCCGCCGAGGAGGAGGAACTTACAAGTGTCTGGAAAACTACAAACCCCGGGAAAAAAAGGATTCTTTTCCCTCCCACAACCATTAACTGAGAGTGGTTCCCTAGCTGGGGGGAGCCTTGTGCCCCTCCCCTATCCAGGCTGGAATTTTTACTGACTTGATCTTGGACCTGGAACCATAAACGCTATGAGTTCATAAGTGCAAAGCCCAGGTTCTGTCCAGAAGACACAATTTCACAGTCTTCTCCGCATCCTCCAGCTCTTATATTCCTTCTGCCCCCTCTTCCGTGTTGTTCCCTGAGCTGTGTGTGCCCACATGCTTGCGCATGCTTGCATCCATGTTGATGTGTGTCTCATTTAGGGCTGAACATTTCTTTGATCAATTGAATCTCTGCATTAACCATTGCTTATTATGAAAAGAAACCTCCCTGATCAAGCTTGAGAGCAGCACAAATCTACATGTATAAACAAAAATATTTAGAAGCCAGGTTGTCAGTAGGAAACCCTCCAGCCATGAACTTTTGACCATATTCGTAGTTCCAGGTGTGAATTCCCTCTCGTGGATCTGGCCTTAAATCCAATTGGTGATTGGTTTCCCCATAACAAATATGCCATGATTGTACCAGTTCAGTATTATAGCATTCGGGGCCCAGCACTGGGTAATACCACTCAAGTCTTTTCTCCCTGAGTGGTCTGGCACCATTAAAGTTAAAAACCAGATAGGAAGCTTTCTGTTCAGATCCAGACTGATTTCTTCATTTTCTGAAATTAAAGTATGTGATGTCTTCAACAGTAGAATCTTACCATGTAGTTATTGTGGGAAACGCAGAGCAATGGAAATAGTCTGTGTTGTCTTGGGGCCCAATGGAGCCTCCCTGACCAATAACTCATAGGGAGATTTTAAGTGTCACTGCTTGGATGGAAAGGTGTCTTGACAGTACAGAGCCACACAACAAACCTCACACAAGGAATTTATTTTGAGGGAAAAACCCAGGAGGGTGGCTGCTCCTGCTTGGGCGAGAAACAGTAAGGGCTGAGCAGAAGTCAGGGTTTCTATAGGATTTCTTGCAGCGAGGATGGAGGTTTCCAGGGTGGGGATTGGTGTGATGTCACAATGTCACAATGTCACACGTCCAGAGCCTCGGCTTTTTAACTCTGCAAGGCAGGGGCTGGGTCCAGCCACTAGGGGAGTCAGAGTGTTCTTTGGGTGGAACCTGGCGGTTGGAGGGCCTCAGAGGAATGGCCACTCACGAGGCATCTCAGGTATCTCGTGCCCAATACGGAGAATTTCATTTCGCCCACTCATTCAGGATACCTCTGTTCAAACTCCTTCTAACATTATATGTTTTCATAGCTTACAAAGTAGTGGGTTTCCATAAGTCTACTTCATGTATCCTTATTTTTGGTTAAGCCATTCTCACTCTTCCCCTCTCTCATCCATAATTTATTCTCATTACGATGGGCTTGTAGATACTTTATTCTTTGAACGATCATCTAATAATTCGGCTATTTTGTTGGACAAATTGTTCCAGCCTTAGTCACCGGGATGCCTTCTACTGCTCCTGGGTTTTGGATGTGCCCTAATTTCCCCTGCCATCTCCTTTCTTTCCAGCTCACTGAGAGGCTCCTGGCTCATCATGTATTTTTCCCATTTTGGTCTTAGAACCAGTCCTTTTCAAAGAAACTCTGGATCCTTTTATTGGAGAAAAGTGTTTAAATGTTTTTGCTTGTTTGTCTTTTTCTGATTTGTTTGTTTGTTTTTTTTGAGACAGATTTTCTCTGTGTAGCCTTGGCTGTCCTGGAACTCGCTCTGTAGACCAGGCTGGCTTCAAACTCACAGAGATCTGCCTGCCTCTGCCTGCCTCTGCCTGCCTCTGCCTGCCGAGTGCTGGAACCAAAGGCGTGTCCCACATTTTGTTTTGTTGTTAAGATTTTTTTATTTTTATGGTATTTGTTTGCATGTTTTGCCTGCATGTATGCATGTGAACTATGTGCGTGCAGTTGTCCTTAGAGGCCCAAAGAAGGAGTCGGGGTCCCCTGGAACGGGAGTTACAGATCGTTACAGGCTGTTGTGTGCTGGGAGCCAAACCTGGGTCCTCTGCAAGAGCACTGAGTGCTCTTAACTGCTGAGCCTTGTCTTCATCCCTGGGAATGGAGTTTAGAGACAAGTTTCTGAGTTCTGGGAGTGCTTCTTGCTGCTTGTGCTGTTGCTTCTAGAGCCTCCCCAAGGAAGGAGATAGGAAGCACATGGATAGATGCCAATCCATGTATACGCCTATCTGTATTTCTGTGCCTTTCTGTCTGCATATATATGTACATATACATACACTATACATATATACACAGACATATATATACATATACAGATACTATATATATATATGTGTGTATAATTATATAACACACACACACACACACACACACACACACACACACACACATTAAAGAGATGACGTGATGACGTAACTTACCCCAAATGAGCCATCTGGCTAGAGGAGACAGACTCAGGGGAAGTTCCTATTCTCACATCTGTGTCCTTCTCACCACACTATGTGGATTCTGGGGATGAAGAGAAGGTCATGGGCCTTCAGGAAAAACCTGTTGACATTGATTCAACAAGCCTGGGAAGGGTTTCCCTTTCCAGTCCATCACTGTGTACACAGAAAAGTGGAGAGAGAAAGGGTCCTTCATGCCTCCACAGCCCCAAGATGAGGAGACACCTAATGACTCTAGGAACTGGGTCGCTACATGTTACAGCAGCAGTGACTGCACCCAGAAGTGACGGGAGAGGCGTGCATTTCAGAGCTACTGCGTTTACGCACCATCCTGATGATTTCTCTTGTCAGCCACATAGTACCTAAAACACTGAGGTTGTCCTACCTTCCCGGCTCAGGGCGTGAGACCCTCCGAGTCTTCCTGCTTGCTATAAAGAAGAGACTGAAATTTTTATTTCTTTCCTTTTAAAGTTTCTTTTCTTTTCTTTTTTTTCTGGTTACTGTTTTCATAGTCTCTGTCACGGTTCATGGAACATGACAAAATTACTATTTACTGGGTGAGTGAATGAATATAATGTAGGAGAGACGTCACATGAGAGTTCTTTGCCATCTCCGGAGTGGTACACAGGGACTGTACAGCACGAGCTGCTGCTCTGGCCTTGGGCAAGCTGCTTAACCTCTCCAGGCATCAGTTTCTCCAAGTAATAGTTACTCTTGATGGCTGGCTTATGAGGCTGATAGAATTTAGAATTACTTTAAAGAGGACAGTACCCTTGCATGGACTAGGGTTATAGGCTGATTAAAAGAGAGAAAATGAGTTGAGCATAAGGATTTGCTGCTGTCTTAATCGCCCCTTGGCCTTGTCCTCCCTGTTACATCTTCCTTGCGGTGATGAACTGCTTCCTCTGAAACCATGAGCCCAGACAAACCTCCTCTACCTGGAAGTTGCTTTGATCCGGTGTTCTGTGGAAGCAACGAGACAGGGAGCTGTGACACCCCATCCGGGGCACCGAATGCTCTTGGCCTATTTTGAATTAAACCGGGTAGTTGCTATAGCCCATTTGCAATCTGTAATTCTATAACTCCAGTATTCACTGATTGTTATAAAAATTACTACAAAAATCTTTTAGGTTGGTTGAGTCATGTGACAAGAGGATCAAAGGCCACCATGCCCTAGAGCTGGACCATGAGCTGACGGCCTCCTATGAGTCAAGGCGAGTTGACTGCTGGTGGACCCTGGAATGCTGGGAAGTCTCTCAGGGTCAGTGATATATGAGATGATCTAAGTGACATATATCATGAGAGCAAAATAGTGTCACGCATGCCAATATTTGTCATCACCAAGTTAGAGGCTCAAGACAGTGTCCCCCCTGGGGCTTCTGGAAGAATTGTTACCTTCCTCTGATTCTGTATGATAATGGAGAAGCCACTTAGCTGGTCCCAGGATTTCCTGGCACTAATCACGGGGTTAGACAGGATTGTAGTAATCCTTGTTGCCTATCTGCCCTTTTCTTTCTTTCAGTTTATCTATTTAGGTATATAAGTGCTCTATCTGCATTTACACCTGCATGCCAGAAGAGGGCATCAGATCTCACTATAGATAGTTGTGGGACACCCTGGGGTTGCTGGGAATTGAACTCAGGACCTCTGGAAGAGCAGCCAGTGCCCTTAACCTTTGATCCATCTCTTCCAGCTCCTGCCTTTTTTTCTTTACCAGGCAAATACAGAACGCTGATTGACTGGTTCATTGATTGATTCATGAGAACTAGACTCAGAATCATTCTAACTCCCTAAGATTCAAATAGTTCTTGAGGAAAATGAAGCTACAGAGATGTAAACATTCTCTAAATAAAACAAACCCACTTAGCCAAGAATTTTACATGCCAAACACCTCAAACATGCTAGTTAGCCCAACTAAACAGCATGGCTCTGAGAACACGGATGATTTTTTTCTTTATTTTATTTCTATTTACTTTAAGTGTATAAATAAGCATTTTACTTCCATCTAAGTGCGACATATATTTGCAGTGCCTACGGAGGCCAGAGGAGGGCGTCAGATTCCTGAAACTGGAGACAGCTGTGACCCCAGGCCTCTGCAAGAGCAGCAAGCTGCTGTTAAAGGCTGAGCTATCCCTCCAGCTCCACAGATGATCTCCGCCCCTCATCCCCACCCACTACCCGTTCTCTTACATCACTGTGTGGGTCCATAAGCTTTCCGGATAAACCCTTGTTTCCATTGGTCTACCCAAGTGATGTGGAAATGGTAAACTCCGAGCTTGCTTCCCAGAAGTCTTGAAAGAAATATGCGAGCGATGCTTATTTACTCTTCTTCGTACTCAGGGAAAGCCAACCAGCTGTGCTGCGAGCAGGGATATTCCCCTCCCCTGTCTGCTGGACATGTGCCAACGTCTCAAGAACATGGTTTGGGGTTGTATTATGGATGTTCCCATCACTTCATGGCTGGCCAGAAATATTTGACCTGGACGACCAAAACAGCAACCTTTTCCCTTCTTTCCCTGTGGTTGTTAGTTCTCCCTCGCTTAGCAACACAGGCTTCCATCATTTCCATCCGAGCTGGTCTTTCTCTGCTGTCTGGGCCGTTCTTGAAAAAGGCTGAGCTAACTTGGAGTGAGCTAACTTCGGGGCTTGAAATAGATGCTTTTCCTGTCCCACATCTGACACAGTGACTTCCTCAATAGAAACATCACTTCAAGAGGAACAGGACGTCCTTGCAACAGAGCCAAGAAAGTCATATGACTAGATAGTTGGGGGCCTCCTGGGGCCTTGTTTCCCCTTAATCTGTTGGCAAGGGCTTGTCCCTAAAAGCCTGTCAGTGACAGATGCTGTCCGGACCTTGTGACCCACTCCTTCCCAGGGTTTCTGCAGGGGACAGGCGGCGGGTGAAGGAATGCTGGGAAGGGGCATTGGAGAAAATTTGTGGACCATCTCTGGTGATCTCAGGGTGACGAACCTGGCAGGCCGGAGCTTCCACATGTGACGGCCAGGGAATCCCCATGACTGTTTTATCTCTGATCTCATGACACCCTTAAAGGAGGTCGTAACGTTTGGACAAGAAGCCCAATGTGCTGACTGGGAAATTCCTTGGCCTAGTCCGGAGCCAGCTGGAATGGAGAATGGGAAGCAGAGGGGAAAAATTCAAGGTCAGCCAGAAGATAAAGGCGTGTATGAAGGATGAGTCTCCGCCCTAATACTGGTTCCAGATCCCCCCTGACCTCCCAGACACGTGGTCAGAGTTTATTGGGAAGTAGCACAGAATGTTGCTTAGACATCTGTGCAGCATCAGGGCTTGGAGAACTAGGGCTGATCTTTAAGGGGCCCCAAAGCAAGGGGGAAATTAGCTGAGTCAGAAGCCAACCAGAGGAACCTGTGCAGGGGAACTTGGTCTGTTGGGTTCAAGTAAGCTTCGCACTGAAGGAGCAGTTGGGCGTTTTAAAACCGTGGCTTCCCAGTCCTGTGAGAACCCACCCCTGGTAGGCACTGGGTGATTTCACATTTATTTAGTGAAATCTTCCAGCAGACTGAGGGGTGGAGGGTAAATCCCCAGGCAGACTAGGAAAACCCTCCGGGGTATCAGCAATTCTCTAGGGCCACCTGTTTTGGCTGCTCTCACAGGTCAACTCTCACACCCAGTGCACGCTTGAATCTTGCTCCCCATGGAGATGTCAGCTTTGATGTCACAAAGGGTATGCTCCTAGGAGAACAGTAACAGATAAACCCAGAGACGCCATGCTTTTGTCCCATGGAGGAACCATACATAGCTGAGCATCAGCCAGGCGAGGCCACAGAACTTCAGTTTGTACTGAGATACAGCGAAGGTGCAAAGGTCACATAGCCTACCGGTGGGCACCCATTGCATGGGTTAGAGTGCACAGTTGCTGACAACAGGGTCCACACTGCCTAGGGGAGGAAAGGGCTTGCTTGGGGATTTGGGGACAACCACAGAACTACCAGAGGGCCGGAGGAATGGGCTCTCGGCAGAACTTCGGTGTCCCTGGAGCCACACAGCAGGACTGGATTTGTAGGCAGCCCCTGCCACAGTCAACCGTGGACTGTGTTTGCCTTTGCTGAAGATGAGGTATTATTGTCATCTCCGACCAGAAATCTGCTGTGCTTGCTGCCACCTGGACCCACAGAAGACGTCTGCATTCTTCCTGTCTCCTCCTGTAGCTCACTTCCATATCATAGTCTCATGTGGACTTGTCTGCGGGGCAAAGTCTAAGCTGCCCTCCTGCAACCAGGAGCAACAGAAGATGAGAAAAGTGTACAAGAATGTGGGCATGTGTGTGTGCCTGTATGTGTGTGTGTGTATATAAAATCTTTATTTAAAAATAAAAAGTAAAATACTCTTTAAAATGATAACTGTTTCAGTTAGTAAAGGACTCAGAACAGGGTCGTGCAGTCGTGGCACACACCTCTAATCCCAGCACTTGGTAGGCAGAGGCAGGCGGATCTCTGTGAGTTCGGGGCCAGCCTGGTGTACAAAGTGAATTCCAGAACAACCAAGGCTACACAGAGAAACTCTGCCTTGAAAAACCAAAGCAACAACAACAACAAAACCCAGAACCCTAAGCATTTCTTATTTTTCCATTTTTGCCTAAAATTAACCAATTAATGTGTTGGGGGAGACATCAGCTGGGGCTCCATCACTCACCCACACAGTGGGGTGTGTCCTATGGACTGAGTTCAGTATCTCAAGGCCATGGGCCACAGACTCCTCACAGTGGGTACATCATTCCTGACTTCCCAAAAGCCTTTATTAAGCTCTTAGTCCTTAAAGGACATTCACATCTCTCCCTGTCTCTGTGTGCACGTGTGTGTATGCGTGTGTGCATGCGTGTGTGTATATGTGTGTGTATGCTCCTTCCTTTGTAGATGTGTGTGGCATATGTTATAGTACTTGACTGGAGGTCAGAGGACAAATTTGTCTGAGTTGGTGCTCTCCTTCTGCCGTGTAATTTCTGGGGATTTAGCTCAGGTTGTCAGTCTTGGCTGCAGGCACCTTCACTCTCTGAGCCATCTCCCAGGCCTTGCCATTGCTTATTTATCTTGGAGAGATATGAGTATGTGAGTAAGCCCGCGTGCTGTTTTACACTTCGTTGTTCTAGTCCGTTCCGAACATTGTGAATGGCGTGGACAGTTACCTACCTGACCGCTAGTCCCGACAGGATGAGGAATGCAGACTTTTACCTCTGTGGCATAACTATGGCCTAACCATGGCTGAGATGCACAGAGCAGATAACACAGGCAGGTGACCCAGGAGCTCAGAGGAGTTCTGGGGCTTGAGATCGCCAGGGTGGCTTTTGGAGGGAGGCAGGAGAGAGCTGGATCTTGAGCAACGAGTAGGATTTAGACAGATATTGAAGAGGGAGAAGTGGAACTGGAGGGCAGAAGGAGGTAAGCAAGCTTTGAGGGGGTGCAGGGTGTGTGAGAGGACCCCGGGAAACAGCCAGTTCTAAGATGGGAAAAGGCAGGGGCCGCTTTGAACGGGAGAACTGGAGGTGGTAATGAAACTGGAATTGCAACCGTATGCATTTTGGAGACTCTTGACGGTCTTGAGGATTAGTCAGGGCTATTTTGGTTTCAGGTGATTGACACATCCAACTTAAAACTAACTTAAGATAAAAGAATCTATCCCTTCATCTCCCCAGAGAGCCCTTGGGCATGAGTTAGATCCATGGCTAGGTCTAAGTGCTTGGAAGAGCTCGAGAGGATTCAGTCTTGCTCTCTGAACTGGTTTGTCTACGCTATTTTCTCTCCCGGAAGCTTTCTCCACGTGGTGGTTCCTGCCGACTCCAGACTGTTCTTCATCACACTGTAGCGGTATTTTCCACATAGTCCTGAGGCCTGAGCACTGTTGACTGACTCAGCCTTTCCCCCTCTTCTGCCAGGACTCTAACCAGGGCCAAGAGGATGTAGGATTTCTCACTGACCAGGTTTGGGATGTGACCCAAGAGGACAAACCCGGCTGACCACATGAGCGACCATCATTGGAATGCTGTGATGGCAGCTTGCACGTTCCCTGCAGCTGCGACAGGTGCTTGATCTTAAAAGGGCTATGTTAAGAGCCTGAAGAGGGTAGAACAGATGGAGACACCTTCACGCATGCACCCCCACCTCTTAGAATGCAACTCCATGCTGCCTCAGGAACAAACTTCTTTTCTTTATAAAGGCACCTGCTCAGGTATTTCGTCATCCTAATAAGAGACTAATACAGTCACCGTGTGGCAGACATGGTTGGTGCTTGTGATAGTTAGACCGCCCTGCTCAAAACACATGTTGCAATAAATACACTTTTGTGGTAGCTGGTGTTGAAACTAGGGCCTTGTGTGCGCTAAGCGCATGCTCTGATGCTAAGCTATTTCCCCAGTCTGTCTGTCTATCTAACGGTCCATGTGTTGTGTGTGTGTGTGCTGCAAACACAGGTGTACGGGTACATGAATTCATGTGCACACACAAGGAGGCCATAGCAAGATGTGGGTGTCTTCCTTTATGACCCTCTGCGTTATTTGCTTGAGGCAGGGTCTCTCATTGAACACTGAAGCTCGCCATTTCAACTAGGCGCCGGCCAGTGAACTCTCGAGATCCGCCAGTCTCTGTCCCTCACCCTTCAGTGATGCTAGGGTCACAGGCAAAGGCGGCCATTCTCAGTGTCTTAGTTGCTGTTCTATTGCTGTGAGGCGACATCATGAGTAAGGCAACTCTTATAAAGAAAGAAATTAATTGGGGGCTTGCTTACAGGTTTAGAGGGTTAGTCCATGACTATTATGACAGGAAGCAGAGGAAGCAGACAGGAACAGCACCGGAGCAATAGTTGAGAGCTTTACATACTAATGCAGGCAGCAGGCAGAGAGACTGGACCTGGCGTGAGCTTTTGAAACCCCAAGCCTATCCCCTATGACACGCCTCCTCCAAGGCCACACCTCCTAATCTATCCTAAACAGTTCACCTACTAGGGACCAAACATTCAAACATCTGAGCCTGTGGGGGTTAGTCTCATTTAAACCACCATACCCAGCTTTATATGTGGGTGCTGGAGATTCAAACTCGGGTCCTTGAACTTGCATAGCAAGCTATCTCTACAGCTCCCCTGTCTTTGTCGCCCTGAGACAGGATCTCACACTGTAGCCCAGGCTGGCCTAGAACTTGACAATTCTCCTGCCTCTGCCTCTTGAGTAGCTGGGATTACAGGCTTGCGCCACTGTGAGGAAGGTGAAATGTAACTGCCACTGTAAAAGTGGGGTGGGGCCTTCAGGAGGCAGATGGTTGAGAGGGTTCTGCCCTTATAAATGGCCTAATGGACCAATGCAGGAAGAGCTCTCTGATAAAAAGAGGGTGTTCATACAGTGTCCTGCCATACACAGGCCCATGGCCCTTCTATCATGTTATGTCCCAGCACAGAGGCTCCTGCTGAATGCCAGGGTCATGCTGTTAGACTTCCCAGCCTCCAGCATCAAGGTCGAAATAGATTTGTATTGTTGGTAGATAACTCAGGCCCAGGTATTCTGTTAAAGCCTCGGAAATTGGCCTGAGCCAGTGATGAATGCTCCATCCTTCTGCCCTTGGCCCTATCCACTTAAGTAGATGTTGGTTCAAACCTCAGCTGCTGACACCTGCATCTCTTCCTCCGGGGACTTTCTGACCTCAGCACTGCTGTGAATCTATGCAGTCTGCGTGCTGCGGAGCCAGTGCTTCCAGATGTGGTTTCCACAGCGCCGCTGTATGAATCCCCCAGTTCTTCCGTCATTTGGGGGTGGCTCCAGGGTCACATTCTACAGGGCCCCTCAGACTCCCAGGGGCTTGGAGTAGTCCCGAAATGGCACACTTCCTGTGGACATCCTTCCCCATCTACTTCCCTTGTGGTATTTTCTGGAATCACCTCCTAAATTATCTGCTTGCGCTTGACTCTCTGCCTGTTTTTTTGAGATTCAAATTAAGATATTCTCCAAGTGGAAGACCAGGTATTGTTGCAAGGATGAGGAAGGAGAGTGGATGCCGGGTTGGCAGAAGATCTGATGATAGTTCCCTTTGGCTTAAACAATATTCGGTTTTTTAGTTTTCTTGTCTGGTAGGTGTCTGCCTTCTCATTGGGACAGGGGGAAATCACGAGTTGTTGACTGTGGTGTCCCAGAAAGCACCGCGGATGCTAACTGGTGTTTGTGCTCAGTAGGTTTTGTGAGTAATGAACAACCAGCTGTAGGATCTTGCATTCTGTTGCTAAAACAAGACAGGTGTTTATGGGGCAATCTTGGAGTCTGAAAGTCTGAGACGTATCTGTGAGGTTCTGGTGGGCTCTGAGACACCTTTCTCATTTCACCAAGGGAAGGAATTTCAAAAAGTGAAAGCATAGTAAATGTTTCCCTTCAGTTTGAGTGAGATCCTAAGGGTGGGATTGCCTCCAGAGCGGGGACTGTTTTGTGAAGATTTGCCTTTGTATCCAAGAAGAGTTTGTAGATTAACTGAAGGCTAGCAGCCAAGTAACACCAATGCCATGGAACAGATGGCCATTTGAACAGGTGACGTTGGGCTGCTTCTGGAGAATTCCTTGGAGTCTGGGGCTTCCTGAGGATAGGCTGAGTACCCAGGCACACAGCCCGAGGTCATTTCTGTGTGTCCATCGGTCCTTTATTTCTTTTCCTCTAGAACCAGAGCATGCCAGAGCATGATTTCAAGCCTCTCTCAGAGTTAGTTGGGGACACGTGACATACTTGTAACCACTACAGTATGGGGTAAGGTGCAGTAGGCTACCTCTAGGCCTGGCCCTTAGGACCTCCTCCTCTGTGATCTTCTATCCTCTCCCTTGCCTTTCACCTGCTGGCTGGATCTTGAGATGCTGGTGTGGAGGACTCCAGGCCTTGGTTGAAGACACATGCCTTGAAGGGGGTTGGGTCCCCTGAATGATTGTGTTTTTCAATGGCCTATGACAAGAGGGAGAAATGAATACACGCCAAGATTGGGGGAACACAGAGTCATCAGCTGCCATGTTACAGAGGAACGCATTTCAGCATGGGCAGGGAGAGAAGGCCTAGACATCCCCGGTAAGAAAACAAACCGACATGTTCACAGATACAGTGACGTGGGAGAGCACTGATTCCCAGGAAGGACTCGGGCCCCTGCTTAATGTGAATCTTTGTGGTGACAGGGGTCAAACACAAGGAGGCCAAGCCTGGGGTTTTGGTTAGAATTCGTTCTCATAGAATTGACCACTGAAATCAGGAAGTGCAGGCTGAGTTGAGAAGTGCTTGTGAAGGGAGGGTGGCGGGACTCAGCCTGCATTTGGGAGACGGCGGCGGGATAAGTGGGGAAAGTGGGTCTAAGCTGGAGAGACCCAGGGAGACCCATAAGCAATGTAGAAGAAGAGCATGGTAGAGGTGAGGGCCAGGCACTGAGGAGAGTGTGCTTCCTATATTCGAAGAGAGTCAGAAAGGATTCGTTTCCCTCAGGATAAATGTGACGGGAGAGTAAAGGTCACGGCAGCACGAGAGCTGAAGTCAGGAGGACATATGGAAGGCAGAGGACAGTTTACTATGGGAGTAGGTTCTTCTTCCATTTTGTGGGTTCCGGGTATTGAACTGAGGTTGTCAGGCTTGGTGGTAATAAATACCGTCATCCACTGAGCCATCTTGCTGGTCCCTGTATGATTAGAAGATATAGGAGGAGATAGAAGGAAGCAAGCTTAGAGATAAAGCGTGATTTGCTGTATGCTAAGTCTTTACAAGGCTTTTGTGTAAAATGTTGGTTAGTGGTGTCTGCTCCAGAAATCAAACTGCAGAATCAAACCAAGCCACCGACTATTGAGTTTCTTACTCTGCGTCACGTTTTCGACGCTTCAATAAATGTTACTGAATTTGGTGTCGTCTCGGTCCTTCAGATCCAGAGCTTAGGCCCGACCTAAGTGATTTCCTGTATGGCTTCAACATTACTATACTTGACCAGTGTCCACGGAGAAGAGAGCAGAATTTGCTGATCAATTGGAAGCCAGGGGCTTGCTCTACTCTGAAGCCAGGGTTGTGGGAGGAAGAAAGAGTGGCCTCTAAGGGGAAACCGGAGAATTGTTGCTGAGAACAGCAGGAAATGAAGGCAGGTGGCCGTGGGGGCAGCAGGTGTCCCTGAGAGCGGGTGTTTTGTAGGAGGATGGCTCTGGCAGTTTCTCCAAGTTACACATTTCTCTCCTGCAGCTGGGTACTGTGACTGGTCTTTGGATCTCAGCTTCTTGGGTGGGAGTTGGGAAATCTCCAGGCTACAGCCATCTTGGCACCAGAGGGGTTAGGAGGTCAAACCTGGTTTGCAGAATGATAAAGACAGGCCTGTGGTGCGTCTGGTGATGGCTTTTGTGCGCCGGGTTCTATGCTAAGTGCCTCCTGGGATCACTTCCTTTTGTTACCGCCATGCTACCGCCAGGGTTGGTGCTAGTTCCAGTTTCTACACTGCAGAGGAGAAAACGGAGGCTCCCAGGAATGAGGGATACCTGCCAATAAGTACCTGATTAGGAGCTTGGTATGCAGGCTTCCAAAGACTGTTCACTTTGGAGAAACTGAGGCAGCACCTGGGAGGTACAGTGTTTGAGAGAGGATCTGCGTGAATGCACACCCCATGGGGGCTTGAGGCTCTGGAAACTATCTTTAGAAGACAGCCGTTCAGGACAGTGAGTGACTCTCACCACAGGCAACATTCGAATTAAGGTAGAGACGTGTATAATGATGACGTGGTCCTCCTGTCACTTCTTGGTATGTCTAGGCACAGCCAAGCTTCCTGCTGAGACTCTGCCCTCCCTCCAAAATGGTGGCCTCCCGCCTCCCTCAGCTCTCTCTGCCTCTGTTTCTTATGTTAGGGTGAGGGAGAGAGAGACAGAGAGACAGAGAAAGAGAGAGAGAGAGACAGAGAGACAGAGAAAGAGAGAGAGAGAGACAGAGAGAGAGAGAGAGAGAGAGAGAGAGAGAGTCTCATATAAGCCAGGCTGGCCTTGAACTTGCTTTTGTAGCTGAGGCTGACTTTGAACTAATGCCTCCACCTCCCGAATGCTAGGACTACAGGGTGCAACAAGCCACACCCACCTACTTATCTTTTCACAGCGCCTGAAGTTTTCTAGCCACTGTGCTCCCTTCTATTCACGCTTTGTCTCCTGAGCCCTCTGATACTGGTTTGCCCAGCGTAGGCCCTAGAGCCAATTTCAGTTGGTACAGAAAAAAGTGGAGGCCAGAGGTGCCCTGTCCTCATTTCTCCCAGCAGGTCCTGGGGTTAGAAGCCCTAAGGACAGACAAAGTTAGCAGGCTGTGGAATTCACATGCTCAGGTGTTCACCGGGGGTTCCGCTTCTTGAGGCTGCTGTGAATGGCACCATCTGATCCCAGCGCTTCACACCTTTCATGGTGTAAAAGTCCTTGGGGGTGCAGGACGGTCACAGCCCCCAGAATTCAGAAATTACCAAAGGAGACAAAGAGGAGAGAGCCGTTCAGGTGGGGGTGGGTAGAGGGGTGGGGTGGGGGGGGTGGAGTGGGAGGGTTGGGGGCATGAAGTGGGGAGGGTGGAGGAATAGGGATGGGGAAATGGGAGGGTTCTGCCTTGCTCCCCTCTCCTCCCAGGGTTAGGGATGGAGAATAGGGTGGGGTTTAGCCTGACCAGAGGTCTCAAGGAGAACCAAAGCTCGTCATCCAGTTCCTGGCCAAAGGCAGGCTCCCTTCCTAGCTTTGGTAGCTTTGTCCAGCTTCAACCGCACAATACAGCCCAAGAGCTGATAGCCAGTTTGCCTGATGTCTACAGTGCATTAAGCTTTGAGGGAGCAAAGGGTGGCTTAGACCAGCTCATGAGACTGAGGTTTCTGGAGTGGACACTCACTCACTGTCCAGCTTTGACCCGACACGCAGGGCGGCTCCTTTCCATTCCTTCCCAGTTTCATCGTTTTTTTTTTTCTTCTTGGTCTGAACCAATCAGCTTCCAACCTTCCCTTTTTTTCCATTGTTCTTTTTTCTTCTTCTCTTTATCTTTACTTCTCTGATGTGTATTTCTTTGTTTGGTGTTTTTTTTTTTTTTTTTTTTTGGAGTTAGGGATGGAACCCAGGGCTTTGAGCTTGCTTGGACTGGCCTGTGGGTATGCCCATGGGAGCATCTCCTTTGTTGCTGATTGATGTGGAAGGGCGCAGCCCACTGCAGGCAGTACCATCCCTAGGCAGGTCCACCATGGAGCCTTTTCCCAAGAACCCTTCATTATTCATTTAAAATAAGTTCCTTTTCCCTTGCTTTTTGGTAATTAACAAGCATCTGAATTGCACACTTGTTGAAGACCTGTGACCAGCAACTATGAAGCCACACCCACATGGAGAAGGCAGACAGACAAAGGCCCAGCCCTCCTGGGATTTAGAATCCGGAGGCAGAATAATGCATTCAGCCCAGGGCGGGATCTGTTTCCGTGTTTTTAGTGTATCCTGGATTAGCCTGTAGACATATGTGGTAGAAACTCATGTAGGACTTGTCAGAATTATAAAAATGTAGCGCAGGCATCTGCAGGCCCTGCTCCTGTTCCAGATGTCCCCACCCCACTCCCTCCCCTCCCTCCATTTCATTCTGGGGCTGTGATACTGTGCTGGGGCTTTCTCTGACTGTGTGTGTGTGTGTGTCCAAGGCTACAGCTCAGGGGCCACCTGTTCTAAGAGGGTGGACCCATGAGGGCAAATTTATCATCACCCACCCAGGCTTGTGGTCTGGGCTCCAGGAGAGCAGAGAGAGCAGGTGGGCAAAGGGAGTGATCTGGGGTAATTCCTTTGGCTCCTCCTATGTGGTGTCAGCATTACTCCGCTCCCTGGCCCTGCTGTGTGGTTTGGACGCGCTTGCCAGCAGCCCTGCTTTCTGTTATGAAACCATCAGCTGTTTCCTCATACTTTCAGGCTCCTAACGTCACTGCTTATGCTCAGCAGCAAGCAGCCTGAAGGCCCATGCATACAGGAGGTGGCCAAGTTGTTAGCAGCAAGGGGAGGAGGTGAGAGTGCTGGAAGTTCGAAGTTCGTCTGCATGGAGCTGGGGTCACTGCTTGCCTTAGATACCTGGCAGAGGTTCTCTGTTGGGGCTGGTGTACATCAAAGCCCGTGTGGACACCATGACAACCTCGAGTGACTCCTGACTGGTTGAAGGGACACAGTCCGGACACTGACTTAGAGGGGGTCTTCCATACGAACCTGTCTCGACCTTTCTTTTCCATAGAGGAGCATTCGGAGGTTCAGAGAGGTGGGGTAACGTACCCTTAGGATCTTAGTCCTGTCCCTTAAATTATTGTGCTTTCAGCCTCATCCTTCCATTTGAACACTCAATAGTCCTTTACTTGCATGGAATATATTTAAGTACAGATACATGTTTATATTTTCATGATCAAAAATACGAACTTTTTTTTTTTTTTTGAGACAGTATCTTGCTACATAGTGAGGCTGGCATTGAACTTGTCATCCTCCTGAGTTCTGGAGGTGTAGACAGGTACCACCTCACACAGCATTCGAAGTCCTCTTTTATTTTTTAAATAAAGGTTGAAATGTTCTCCTGTAGCTGAAGAGGAAGGGATTCAACTTCCCCCGGCGTCCCTATCTCTTCCCTGGAAGGACTCACAACCTTGTGCTCCTGAGTACAGATTTTCGTTGCATCACTCTAACCCTGTTCCACCCAGGGCTGGTTTTGAGCTGGTGAATCTCCTGCCTCAGCCTCGTGTGGGTAGGGATGGCAGGGTTACGGCCCCACACCTGGTTGAAGCAATGTTAATGTCTCATCCAGCTCTCTCACCCTGGAACCCTTCGGGAAGATATGTATCTAAGTGCATGTACAAAGACACACACAGCGGAATCGTTTGGTGTCGTGACTGTTTTTTATGACACCCAGAGCTCCGGCGAACTCGGAAGAGATCACTTCTGGAAGATTCTCTTCATTTGGTCAGAACAAGGGTTTTTATTAGATGCTCAGGCATTATTCATTCCCAGAGGTGTCAACATCCCCAGTTCTTGCCATCTTGAGTGTATAGGTGTGTAAGAGACTGAGTAGGAATTTCCTGGCTTCCTACCAGAAGTCCAATCGGCCAGCAGTTATTGGAACAAGGAATGCATTTTCCCATGAAAGCAGGGCTGTGTGATGGCTCCGAAGGCTACCTAATCCCTGAGATTTGTTTAACTCCACTTATGTATGTATAGTTGAAATCCTGCTCGTGTGGAGTTAGGGACAAAGGGAAACGCTGCTTTTTAGCACCATCAGTATACTTTCCATAAGGTATAAAATTAAGTGAAAATTCATTTTGAATGAGCTTGCACACTAGCATTAGGAGTGGAGGTGGTGGACAAGGGCTACATAGAGACTGTCTCACATACATGTATACATACATACATGTTATATACTCACACAAACTTACATGTATGCACACACACATAGAGTCAGTACTGTGTATGAGAATGAGCTAGCCCAAGAAAGGACCATGTCCTGGCTTACTTTTCTGTTGCTATGATAAAACATGTCCACAAGCAGCCTGGAGAAAAAAGGGTTTACTCGGCTTATAGGTTTCTGTCCATCAAGAAGGAAGCCAAGGTGGGAACTGAAGTCAGGAACTAGGAAGCAGGAACTGAAGCAGACACCATGAAGAAATGCTGCTTGTCAGCTTGTTTCCAGGCTCCTGTTCAGCTACCTTTTGTTGTGGATATATATAAACATGTTTTTGTTTTGGTCCCAGGTGTGGGATGTGGGACTGACTCAGATGGTCCACAGCAACAGACTATTTGCCTCATGCAGGCTCTGAGAGGAGCTCTTTGCCAGCTGCAGATAGTTTAAATCTCTAGCGTCCTCAGATTTAAATATTATATGCCAGGGCACAGAGAATGCGGTGTCTCTGAGAAAGAACAAGGCTGCTGCCGCTTCCCCCCAACCCCCTGCAATCCTGGTTGCTGTTGTGAGACAAGAAGTTGGAGATCTTCTGAAACGAACGTTGGACTGGCTCCAAGGAGCCCAACGATCCTAACCAGCAGGAAGCAGCTAAGAGAACAGCTCTCCCTCTCCTACTAACCCTTCCTCTCTCCTACCTGGTGTTGGGATGTTGGAAGGAATTGGGGTAGAGTAGGGAGAAAAAGATAAAAGAAATGTAAATAAGAGTTTTAAAAACTAACACCTTTCTTCTAAAGCTCAGGCTGTAGAATGCCCCACAGACAGGCACGCAGGCCAATCCAACGGTGGCAATTTCTTAACTGAAGTTCCCTCTTTGTAGGTATGTCAAGTTGACAACTGAAACTGACTGTGCCAACAAGCCTCTAATGATAAATTGGTGTGCTGGTTAGTTTTGGTCAACTTGACATAAACTAGAGTCACATGAAAAGAGAGAAACTCAAATACGGAATTGTCTTCATCAGACTGGCCTGTGGGCATGTCTGTAGGGGGCCTTTTCTTGATTAATGATTGATGTGGGAGGGCCCAGCCCATTGTGAGTAATGGGTGTCACTGCTGACCAGGTAATCCTGAGTTGTAGAAGGAAGCAGGTCAAGTAAACAATGGAGAGCAAGCCAGTGAGCGGTGTTCCTGCGTAACCCTCACCTCTGTTCCTGAGTTCCTGCTCAATCATTCACTGTGATCAGCACACGGAAGCCAAAGAAAGCCTTCCATTCCCAAGCTGCCTTTGTCCACGGTGGTTATCGAAGCAATAGAAAGCAGAGCAGGACAGCGGAAAAAGGAAAGGATTTGACCCAAGGACCCTTTCCTAAAAGAAGAGAAAATGTGGTAGGGAGGAGGCATGGCTTCTCTCCTGTACTGTCAGTTTGGGGATACTGAGCATCTTTGTGGTGTTGCTAAGGTGAAAGCAAATGGAGCGGCACTCACCCGGCACCCCAGGTTAGGAGACAGCTGCCACAGGCTCAGCCATGATGCTTACTCAGGGATGCTCTGGGAGAAGAAGTCTTGATGAGGAGGCCCTTCAGGTCCTCTCACTGCTCTGCCAATTCTTTTTTTTTTTTTTTTTTTACTTTTTATTGATTCTTTGTGAGTTTCACATCATGCACCCCAGTCTCACTCACCTCTCTGTCCTCTCATATCCACCTTTCACACTTGCAAACTCCCCGTCCCCACAAATTAAAAAACACAAGCAAGCAAGCAAACAAACAATATCAATAACAAAAACAAAGCCTAGAAAACCGTTCATCGTGGAAGCTGTAGTGTGTCACAGTGTGTCCCACAGTGTAGCCCTCTGTCCACGTCTCTTTACTGGCAAATGAGTCATTGGTCTGGTTTGAGGTCTCTGGCTTCTGTGACGCCATCAATATCAGGTCCTTACTGGCACTCCTCCTGGTTATCCTGTTGTCCCTTATCACGGAAATCCTGCAGCTTTGGAACAGCAGGGCTGACCCAACCATTTGCAGATGATATTTTAGGGTGGGCCAACTCAGAACCCTGGATCTGGGCCTGGGTGGTGGTCAACCTGCCACCTCTTTCTTATCCATACCACCAGGGCGAGCTCTCCAGCACTGCTCCTGTTAGGCCACCCAATGCCACTTTAGGCAGGAGGCAGGGTCAGCAATCCTGCCCTTAGGGTAATTCTCACCCATGCCTCCAGAGCCAGCTCCACTGCACTGCCCAGTCAAGGTTCAGGGCCCACTCTCCCAAGTGCTGCAGCCTGTGAGGGGCTGGGGCAGCTCTCCTGCTCTCACATCCTTGGGGCTGCCTCACCCATGCCCTCACCATCAGGGCCAGCTCCACTGTATTGCTTAGGTGAGGGGCAGGGCCTGCTCTCCCAAGTGCTAGTGAGGGGACAGGAGTAGCTCTTCCAACCTCATGACCCCAGGGTCAGCTCCCCCAGCTACGACAGGAGGCAAGTGGGGGAAGAGGAGGGTATCACACCTGCACCCACACCACCTTATACTAGGTGAGTGGCTGCTCTCTGGGCTGGCTCACCTGCGCCCCCTCCATCAGGGCCAGCTCTACTATGCTGCCCAGATGAGGTGCAGGGCCTGCTCTCCCGACTGCTGCAGCAGCAAGGGACCTAGCTAGCTCACCCACTCTCATGACTCTCAAGATTAGTTCTCCCAACTGTTGCAGGTGGTGAGGGGCAAGGAGGGCAAGGCAGCACCCACGCACCCACGACACCTCATGGCAGATGAACGGTGGGGCCAGCTCTCCTGAGCTCTTGCCCTCGGGGCTGGCTCATCTGCACCCCTGGCCACCAGGCTCAGCTTTGCTGTGCTATTCAAGCAAGGTGCAGGCTCTCGAGAGTGCTGCAGCTGGTGATGGGCAGGGCTAGCTCTCCCAAGCTCATGACCCTGTGGGCAGCTTTCCCAACTGCTCGAGGTGGTGAGGGGCAGGGTTTGGGGGTGGTGTGGGGTGTGGGTGGGGTGCATTACCTCTGTGCCGATGCTACCCCATGGAAGATGAGGGGCAGGGTCAGCTCTCCCACACTCACACCCTTGGGTCTGGCTCATTCACACCCCCACCGCCAGGACCAGTTCCTTCGTGCTGCCTAGGCTAGGCACAGGGCCTGCTCCCCCAAGTGCTGCACCCTGTGAGAGGCAGAGCCAATTATGCACAGCCCCTGGGCATCCATGTGGTCCCTGGTGACAGCCCTAACCAGGGACATCTCCGTGTTCTCTAGTGGTGATATGAGCCACTGATATGGATACTGACTCCTGCCGCTGCTTAGCCACGGACTCAGACATGCCCCTCAAGGGCAGCTAAGGCTTGGGACCTCACCATGGGCCCAGGTGGCAGGGCTGGCTGTCTCTCCACTCTTGGCTCACAGGTTCCATCTCTCTTCATAGTGCTCAAGCTGCTCCACTCTCCTTTCTCTCCCATCTGACCACAACATACTCGCACACTGTGGTGGCGCCCATGGCAGGCTGGCCACGTGGCTGGCGGGCCCCTAGGCAACATCCTCTATTCACGCTGTGTGATGTGGCAGAGAGTGGGTGTCCATGGCCGGCCTGTGCCATGTGCTGGAGGGTTGGTCTGTGGGTGGCATGGAGGTCTGCCAGTCTCTGTTTGTCTTCCTCCTCCCTCACTGCACCGTCTGGGTTTGATTTGATTATCAGATCCAACCACTCTGGTTCTGAGAGTGTATCCTTGTATCACAGCTGTTGGCCTGAACTCTGTCCTTGGGTGTCCTGTGGAAATGCTTTCGATCAACTTCCTCTTTTAAAAAGCTGAATGAAAAAGAAAAAAGGAATTAAAAAAGGAAAGGGCGCACGACTGGTCCTGGGTATGATGGAGGACAGAGTTTATTGTAGCTACGTGGGACAGCAGAGCCAGAGGCAGGGGCATCTGGGAGAACCAGAGTGGCCATGACCCTGAGCCATCTGGAGAGAGGGGGACGGGAAGGGGGAAGGGAGAGCAGGGGAACCCGGTGCAGCAGCCAGGAGGGCCCAAAGGGAGGGGGTGAGCAAGCTAGCTGAATATTGTTTTCTGTTTGTTTGCTTTGTTTTTGTAAGCATGAATTCGAGAACCTTCTCTTGGATCTTCACTCTAGGGGTTGCTGTGTTCCTCAACACAGCATTTATTTTCTGGGTGATATGAACCATGTGCTCAATCATCCCCCCCCCACCTTCCACATGCTTTTGCTCAGCTTGCTAGAAAGCTCTTGTTCAAATCTACAGCTTCATCCTGAGCAAGCGTAAAGACTCTTCCAGCCTCAGAACAGAAATTTCTCCCTCAGACTCTCCATCTTACTTTTTTTTTTCCCTCTCCCCACTTTATTTCCTCATTTACCTATACTTGTGCTTTCGCTCTATCTCACACACTTCTTAAAAGCCGTCTCAAACTATTTCAGGAACGATGTGGTTAAATAAACACCAAGGTAGTGGAGGGGCACTGGCCCTCCCCGGCCGCTTGGTGAGTAGAGTTGGGTGGCTTTGAACAACAGGCTATTCATAAGCACAGGGACTTTGCAAGGAACTCTGGAAGTACCTGTGCTATTTATAGTTGCATTTTTAACAGATTCCTGAATCCACCGAGTGGTGGATATGTGCCATTCTAACTGGAAAGGCAATTATCAAATTCCTTAGGAGTCCATTTGGCCAAGAGGTGGAAGCACCATTGCACTCAGGAGCAGGAGGCCCTGAGAGGCGGAGCGGTTTTCTTCTTCTAAGGTTAATACCTTCACGTGCCCGTTAGAAGATCAAAGCTCAGATACTCAGTCAAAACCGCTGACTGTGCAAATCCACAGCAACACTGGATGGGGTCCACAACCACCAAGCACCAAAGAAAGCGAAGAGAAATGCAACCAAACCCTTACGAAACACAGTGTGCGCACACATCTTGTTCCTTCTTAGCGCCCTCACTGGGCCCTGCTGCCTTCATAGTCTTTCTTTCTCATCAATTGGGGGGGGGGGGGGGGGGAATTAAAGGTTTGAAATCGTCTGAATGGTGCAAAAAAAAATAAGCAAGTGAAATTGTTTCATGTTTTTTTTTTTTTCAAGGCAGGGTTTCTCTGTGTAGCCTTGGCTATCCTGGACTCTCTTTGTAGACCAGGCTGGCCTCGAACTCACAGAAATATGCCTGCCTCTGCCTCTACCTCCCCATGGCTGGGATTAAAGGCGTGTGCAACAACACCAAGTAAAAATTAATCTGTTTTATTTTGCTAAGGGCTCAGCCCACTTCACCTGTGCTAAAACACCATAAGGGGGCAATAAAATCACCTGGGATGAGGTTTTAATGGAACCCAGACGGCAGCACTGAAAAGGAAAAGGGGGTGGGGAGGTAAAAGAAAGGCTTAATTAAATAGCTGCAGCCAGCCTCCTGTCTGCTAACCACAAACTTTTTCACTTAGTACTTGGCCTGCCTGGCACAGCTGTCATGAGTGGTGGAAGTGCTGCTCTCGACCTGAATGAGGACACCTGCAAGATGGTGGGGATGTCTGAGGAGCATCTGAAGCTGTCACTGCCCAAGCGTCATCCTCTGGAGTCATGACAGGGTGCCTGGGGTAGCTATGACTGAAAGTGAGCCTCCTGAGTAAGAGCCGTCAGCACGACATCCCCTCACATAGAAACAGCAGCTTTTGCAGTGGCAGTGACAGCTGTGGCAGTTTCTGCAGCTGGACTGAAGTCTCTCTGGGCATCAGCTGCTGGGTTAGAATCTCCCTGAACAGCCACAAGGCATTTAAAGCATCCTCTGCTCTCATAATGACAAGCTTCCCCGACTGCAGAAAAAGCAACTAGTTGATTGACAGCCTCGGAGCTTCCAGGAAGCCACAGTGATGTTGTGCTTCCTGCTCTCTTCTGGAAGAGCCCAACCAGGCTGTGAGAGCAACGAGACAGCAGTGGTGGTCTTGAGTCTGGCTTCCGTCCCTTCCAGAGCTGGATTGCTGCCTGGGAGCATTCTAGGCAGTTGCCCTGTGTCCTGCTGTAAGAGAAAGATCCCACAGTTATGTTGTTGAGGCTGCCTTTGAACTCCTGATCTTCCTGAATCCACTTCCAGAGTTCTGGGACCACAGATAAGAACCACCATGCCATATCCAATCCCTCTATTTTTCTTCCTCTTCTATTATTAATAATATTACTGTAAGTATATATTTATTTTTTTTTAAAAAGGAGAGTGAATATGCTCCACAGAAAGGAGCAGGCTTGGGCAAGCATACCACTTAAAAGCCTTAGTTTTTTGATACAGAGTCTCACCAACGTGTTCAGGCTGGCCATGAACTTGTGATCTTCCTGCCCCAGCTAGGATTACAGGCCTGCATCACCAAGCCTGCTAATGATGTGTTTCAAAGGTGCTAACAGAGAGGATTTAAAATTATCTATGATTTTGTTTTCATGTGCACGAACGTTTGCCTGTGTGTGTCTGTGTGTGTATGTGCTCCATCTGCTTGGAGGGTGCCTACAGGGGTCAGGAAAGGATGTTAGATCCTTTGGACCTGGAGCTGCAGATGTGTGTGAGCCATGATGTCGGTGCTGGGAACTCAACCCAGTTAAGAGCAACAAATGTTCTTAACTGCTGAGCCATCTCTCCAGCCCCTAGAAAGGATTTCTAATGTTTCTAGCCCAGAGAAATGGTAAACCAAGGAAGGGATGGTTAATCCTGGCACCCTGACCTTATCATTACACATTGTATATTTGCTGAAAAGCACACTGCACCCGGAACTATTTAGGGCACTTATTTGCCAATTACTTTTTTAAAATTAAAGTTTAGAGTCCATAGAGGTTATCTCTGACTTGTATACTATCAGGGATTGGTTGTTTTTTTTTTTTTTCTGCTTAGTTCTATGGCCTGATTTCTCTGCCTTGTAAACACATAACAGTATGTCTGGCTGCTAAGAGGAGGCAGGCAATACCATAAAGAAGAAACTAATGTCCAATGAAATTACTTTCCCTATTTGCTGGGAAAGTAAAGTGTTGCTGGGCAAGGTGGCTTATGTCTGTAACCCAGCACTCAAGGATGGGCAGAGGCCAGAGGACCACAAGCCTGGGCTGCAGAGTGAGTTCTGGGCTCCAGTAAATTGCATGTATGAGTGTGAAGATGTATGTATACGCGTAGATCACATAAAATAAGATGTACATGGTTTTGTGTGTTACAAAGTTGTTGCCTTGAGTTTAGGGCCAGGGTATATTGAAGAACATACCTTAAACCTTAGAATCCACTAAGCAGTGCTGCCTAGGAAGTAAGTCATCCCAACAGTTTTAAGCTATGGGACGACGGGGGTGCGCCTGCGCATAAAATCGGGGCCTCTCAGGATGCCCACAGGGCCATCCCACATTTGCTTGGAAACCCAGACTGACAGCTGGGGGTGGCTGTGGGATGGGGTTCCTCTGGTGAGGATAAGCCTGTCATTTAAATGTCCTTTTTGAGATCCTGCTCTGATTTGGAGGGTGGGGCAGAGATTAGATGGCGGGACAAATTGCCAGCACTTCATTTATCCTCTCTCAATCTCTCGCCGTTGCAGCTCCCCACAGACTGGCTTGCCCGGGGTGAGGCCTGGCGTCTCAGACGGAGGAGCATACACTTCATGAGCATCTGTTATGCGTGAGACTGTAGTACTGGCTTCTGGCCTCTACCCCCAGGACCCTATGGGCTCTGGGGAAGACTGGCATTGGTATTCGTAAGTACAAAAACCACTAAGTTCTCCAAAGAGAAAAAGAATCCTCCCAGACTATACCTGAAGTACTACCGTGGAGAGGATCGCTGTCTGTCTGTCTGTCTGAAAAGCTCCTGTGCAAGTTGGAAAGTGTGGGCTAAGGAGGTATTGGCCAGAGCCAGGGTGTGGGAGACGGCGTTCCAGCAGAGGGGAAAGTGTTTGTCTCGGCCCACGGAGACACAGCCTCCCACGAAGAGCCAAAGGAGCCCTTCTTAGCTAAAAATAAGTTGTCCCTGCCAGGAGAGGGTCCCCCGAGAGAGACCCCCAAGACGAGTCTGTGGCTCTACCTCCAGGCTCCACCCCACAGGATGTGCAGGCCTGGTGGTCTGCACACCGCGGCTCCAGACCTTCCCAGCTAATTTCACCTCCCTGGAGCGTGTCTCCAGCGTGGCGCAGCTCCCAAGCTGGGCGCCCGCCAGTCAGTCTGGCCAGGGAAGGAACTATTTTGGGAATTTTTATGATGGAACAATATTTTTTGGGTAAACAAACGGAGAGCTGTTAAGCAGGGATGCTCACCCCTAGCTCCTGGTTCACCTTTCTCCACGCAGAGGTGTCACAGAGACGGTATTGTCGAGTGGGGAGAACGTCCCCCAGGCTGCCTCCTGCCCTGCACATACCTCATCATTCCTCCAGGGTAAATATTCATAGAAATCAATCAGTGGCAAAGGCTGTCCTCTGTCCCAGCTCCGAGCCTTGTATTCCTTGGAAACTCTCTCAGTGGAGGCCCATTAACCCCTTGGGGCCTTAGGCTCAGCTGGATTCAGAATGCCGGTCCTGGAGAAGAGATCTCGGAAGACACCTGCCTCCTCCTTGCCCACACGAGGGGACCAAGTCTTTCTCGAAGTCACTAGCATATCAACTGCAGGGGAGGATGGAGGATGTCAGCTGCTGGCCCTTTGCTCTTTCTTTGGAAAGAATTAAGCCATCAGCAGAGACGGTGCCAGGGACAACCTCAGAGAATGGAGCCTATGCTAAGTCCCTACGTGCTGACGGCTCTCTGCCTCCCCTGCTCAGCACTAGTCCTTTAGCATGGGCTTGACCCGACCCAGCGGCCTGGCCTCCCTGGGATGGGTACTTGGACCAACCAGTGGCATTTGCTTCTGATTGCTGCTGGAAGGTAGGGCAGGACCCCCTTTGTTCCAAGTCCCTGCCCAAGCCTCAATTCTATAGCATCTGTGACCCCCCCCCCCCCGAGCATCATGGGAAGCCCTGGACTGGATTTTTCCAGATTGACCGTGGTCATGTTTTGATATTCAGACTCAAAGAGAGATGATTAAGGCCCCCAACTGAAAACAGTAATAAGTTGTGATGGCTGTGGCTGTGCTCAGTTGGTAAAGCGCTTTGCGTAGCATGCGTGAAGTCCTGGGTTTGACCCCGGCACTCCATAAACCCAGTATGGTCCATGACTGCAATCCCAGCACTCAGGAGGTAGAGGCAAGGGGATCAGTTCAAGTCCATCCTCTGTTATGGAGTAAATTTGAGACTAGCCTAAGATACAGGACATATTGCCTGGTGGGGTTAGGGGTGCATGCCTTTAATCCCAGTGCTTGAAGCATTTGGGAGGCAGAGGCAGGTGGATCTCTGTGAATCTGAGGATAGCCTGGTCTAAGAGTGAGTTCCAGGACAGCCAGGACAGAAAAAGCTGTCCTGAAAAAGCCAAAAAAAGCCAAAAAAGCCCAGCAGGGTGGCACATGCCTGTAATCCCAGCACTCAGGGACTCAGAGGCAGGCAGAGCTCTGTGAGGTTGAGGCCAGCCTGATCTACAAAGTGAGTCCAGGACAGCCAAGGCTACACAGAGAAACCCTGGTAAAAAAAACCAAACACACACACACACATATATGTATATATGTACACACACACACACACACACACACGCATGAGACATTTTCTAAAAGCGTGTACATACAGTCTCTTACTGAGACGCTGCTGATCCCTTATCTATAACCTTTTATTATACAGTAACTCTGAATTACAGGCGTTCATTGATTCACTGAGAGACAGGATCTCACTCTGTTTCCAAGGGTGGTTTTTCAATTCATGGACAAGTGATGATCTTTCCTCTGTTTCTCAAGAATACAGGCATACACTGCTATGCCCAGAATGGTAGATATTTTTTTTTCCCTCTTTCTTTCTTTTTTTCCCCTCAAGACAGGCTTTCTCTGTGGGTAGCCCTGGCTGTCTTGGATCTCACTTTGTAGACAAGGCTAGCCTTGAACTCACAGAGATCCTCTGCCTCTGCCTCCAAGCGCTGGGATCAAAGGGTGTGCACCACCATGTCTTGGGGCTTTGTTTGCCCCCCTTAGGCAGACACCGAGGGACAGAGAAATCCAAAGTCCTGTGACTAAAGAGGGTGTAATGGAATTGGGATTCCTTTTAGCTTCGGCTGGGTGGAATCCCATGTCTCTCCCTCTCAGGCCTCCTCCATGTGTGAAGAGAGTGTGTCCTTTAAAAATCAGAAGAAAATGATAGTGGGAGGGGCAGCCTTAGCTCCGAAAGATCAAATAATGAGACTGAAAGGCAGGGCCAAGTAGAAATAGAACATCCAAACATGGAGTCCGTGACTTCTGAGTAACGGTCATTCCCCACACCACCCCCGCTGGAGGGAAAGAATCCCTATGGAGAGAAACCAAGTACAAAAGGGGGGGGTGTCTTCATCTCTGTGCCAGGGGGTGGGCTACAGCTGGCTGGGGAACATCTGGCCAGGGCACTAGCTCTCTTTCCTCTTTTTCATTTTGCTTGGCCTCATTGTCAAGACAGGCTTCCTGTGTATTCCAGGCCCAGCCACTGCAAGGAAGCCTGGACTCATACCCTCACCGCAGAAAGGAGCCATGTTATTTTATTTAAAAAAATCTGATTGGTTGGCTTAGGTCACGTGCTCAACTCTGACCCACTCACACAGGAGAAAAGTGGATCGTGAGCCTGGAGGTAGGTCACTGTGTGTTCCCTAGAGGGGAAAGGAACTTTGGTATCTGATGCAGAGGAGAAACTTCCAGAAAGAAAGAAAAAAACAAAAACAAAAAAACAGCAGGCCTCTTGGCTTAAGGGCTGGGGTTGTTGGCACTGGTAATAATCAGAGGGAAACGTGAAGAAGGGTTTCTTAGGAATAGCGATAATGCTAATTTTGACAACAGTAGCGAGCAACACTTGCTTCATTACATGGCAGCTCACAGATCCCTTTCCCACACAGCCTCTCTAATTTTGACGGGTAGGCAGACGGGGCAATGTTACCGATCTAGCTGTACAGATGAGGTGGGTTTGCCCAGGAGTAGCTGGCAGGTGGTGGGTGGGGCTCAGCTGGTCACCCACACTTGTATTTTCTTAATCTAGTGAGAAGAGACTTGAATGTACAGTGCCTCGTCATCTGAAGGAAGATGCTACTTAAACTTTTTTTAAAACTATTTTTTTTTAAGTGTGTCAGTTTTTTTTGGCTCGTATGTCCGTGCACCGTGTGTGTGTGTGTGTGTGTGTGTGTGTGTGTGTGTGTGTGTGTGTGTGCGTGCGCGCGCGCGCCTAGTACCTGTGAAGGCCAGATGAGGGCATCAGATCCACTGGAACTGGAGTTAGAGATAGTTGTGAGCTGCCACGTGGTTGTGGGGATCCTAGCCCAGGTCCTCTGCAAGAGCGTCAAGAGCTAAACCTTCCCTCTGTCTCCTAGAAACTATTTTTGAGGTGAAAGGCACAGACGAGTATGTCACTTTGGGGTCCTTTAGCTTAGTGTTGTCCCCTGCTAGGCTTAAGTGCCAGGGGACAGGGGCACTTATGTGTTAGTGCATAGGAGCAAGGGAACACAGGATGAACTGTGGGGTGTCTTGCCTTCATTGAGGGATCAGGGACCAGAGCAGCAGGCCAAGGGATAAGGTTGGAGAGCGGGTGGAGGAGGAGAAGGGGTCCACAGGGTGGTGCAGCTGGCCCAAGCTCCAGAAGACCTTAGCCAAGGACACTGAGACCCCCCACCCCACTCAACATTGTCTTTCTTACAGCAGGGGATGAGAAATACCTTGCACACAGCAAAGGGAGGCCCGCACTGAGGCCTACCCAGTAAGACAGTGTGCTTTAAGCCTCTTCATAACAGCAACCAAACCCCTTGAAATTCAGTAGGTGGAGCAGGAGCAACTAGTTTTCCCTTCCCTGGTCTTGGATGAGCCACTTCATCATTCAGGTCTCAGCTGCCACCATCTGCAGGATGGGATGCTGGCACCTCTTTTCCTGGCTGCCTTGGGAAACCTCTAAGGTGACTTGGAGAAGGCAAATGAGCACAGAGAGTGAGATTGAGGTGTGGGGGGAGTGTTTTCAGTGAGACTGTGTGTCAGTTTCCCGTCACCCCACCACTTCCGCCTCAAAAGCTTGTTAGGACCTAGATTTATCAGCTAGTCTAGTTAATCAGAGCTAGGAGAGGCCTCGTGGCCCTTCACCATCTGCCTGGACACGATTCTCCCCAACCTTCCATAGGCTCAGAAACTACAGTTTGCCTTGGCTGTGATGGGCCAGACGGAAGGAAGCAATCCCGATAGAGAGCTTTCATAGAACTGTAAGTATGGAATGTGCTGGACCAGGTTGGGTCTCAGTAAAATGCCATGTAGGGTGAGGGAATCTCACATTCATGATGCTTGAATGTTTTAATTCACATGAAAAAAACGTAAGCATCGAGGCGCAATGACTGGCAGGGCCCGGGGCACTAATTCAGAATAAATTAGTGCTGGATGGCGACGGCAATGTTGACAAGACACATCGGCTCTGCCATTTGTGGGGGTCCCCAGCTCAGGAGGGACCCCACCAGGGCTGTGAAAGCCTCTCACCCTGCTGACTCACCATTAACACTCTTGCTTTTCTCGGGGAGCCCGATACAGGGCTTCTTTGTGAGGCTTGAAGGACAACCGAAGTGTGATTTGGGAGAGGCCAGTGGAAGAGCAGAGGGGAGGCAGTGTCTTGGGGTCGGGGATTAAATAAGGAAGAAGGAAGAATGTGAAGGAAAGGAAGAGGACAATGTATCTGAAAGCTGGGAAGCAATTTCTCAGATATCTCACACTTGGAAAACAGGAAAGCAAATTATGGCCCATTCACTCACTCCATTCATTTCTGAAAAAGTGTTCTCCCTAATTTAAAGTGTGATGCACACTCATGGAGCTTCCTCTGAAATAGAGCATGCATTAGGATACAAAGCAAATCATAGCTAATATATTAAAATCGAGATGATTGTTCATGTAAGTTTTTAAATACTTTTTTTAATTATTTTTTTATTATTTTTATTTTTATTTTATTATTTTATTATTATTTTATTATTAGTTTTTATTATTTTTAATTGTGTCTATGTTTGCATGTATATGCTGTGTGTGTGTGTGTGTATGTGTGTGTGTTTATGCACACAAGTACAGATGCCCATAGAAGACAAAGATGACTAATCCCCTTGAGGCTAGGGTTACAGACACTTGTGAAATGCCCAGTATGAGTACTGGGAGTCAAACTCGGATCCTCTGGGAGATCAAATGCATGCTCTTAACTGCTGAGCCAACTCTCCAACCCAATTCCTTGTATTCTATCTGATCATAACGAATTAAAACAACAACAAGAGACACTACAGGACATATACAAACCCATGGAGATTAAACATGGCTATTGAGTGATAAGTTGATCATTGAAGAAATCCAGAAGGAAGTTAAAAAAAAAAATTCTAGAATCAAATGATAGTGAAAACCCAATATACCAAAACCTGTGGGATACCATGAAAGCTGTCCTAAGAGGGACGATGTTACTGCTTCGTTTTAACTGTCAATTTGTCACAACCTAGACTCCCTGGGAAGAAATTCTTAGTGAGTAATTGTCTGGACCAGGTTTGTCTGCAGGCATGTCTGTGGGGGATTCTCATAATTGTTAATTGATGTAGGAAGGCCCAGTCCTTGTGGGTGGCATCATTCCCTGAGCAGAGAACCCTGAACCATTTAAGAGAGGGGAAGCTAGTTGAGAGCAAGCAAGCAAGCAAGGGTCCATGCATTTATTTTCTCTTTGCTGCTGACTGCAGACGTGGTGCTTTAAGTCTCTACTTTGACTGTCCCTCCAATAACAGACGGGAATCCAGACTTGTAAGCCAAATAAACCCTTTCTTCCCCAAGTTGTTTTTAGTGTTGAGATGAAGCTGTGGCCTACTCAAAGTTACTGCATGTTGTATAAAATTGTTTTTCAGGCTGTGCTTCGCCCCAGGAGATTTCATCTTCCAAGCAGCCTTTGACTCCATTTTGAGGAAGAAGAAGAAGATGACTGAAGACCCTGAATGTACCCTCTGCAGACACCCACCCATCCAGCACAGACTGATAAATGATTTCTTTCTGAGAATACAAAGGGAGCCATGTTGCAAATTTATTGAGGAGACTTGAAACTGTGGGGGCACATGGGCCTATTAAAAACCACGCCCAAGAACTGATCAAGACACACCGGGTTGACAAAAGGTCCCTCACTTAGACCTCATGAAGTGGCGGACACCTAACACTGAGATGGTATAGCCCCCATACCAACCTCCCAACTGATACTTGGTGAGTATCAAGGACTGAGGACTGCACGATTCAGCTTAGTCCTTCGCCGTTGAGGAAGACTACTCGACTGCCTGCCGGTTCATATTTGCTCTCCCATCTGACCCGCTTTCCGACCAGTTTCCTGCTCAGACCCATCGAAGCCTTCTCACCTTGCTGCTGAATCCTTCAATGTTGCTTTCAAACCCACCGGCACCTTCTCCCTCAGCAGTTTCCCCAGCAGCCCCCTCTGAACTGGTCCATTATCTTGTAGACTCTTTCTCAGCCCACTTCTAATGCCTCTTCAACTCTTCTGTGGCCTCTTTAGCTGTATTCATTCATAAAATCCATATATATATATATAGAGAGAGAAAGATTTACTGTGTGCTGTGTGACATGAATGTTAATATTAGCAATCATAATTGGAATAAGGAACTTGCATTTACCCCAGCCTGGCTACCAAGGCAGGTAGATTTTTATGACACATGGCTGTCCTTGAAACTTTAACTCTTGTGAATTTATTGTCTCTGTTGCTTGATTTTTTTTTTTTTTTTTTTGTCAATTTGACTCAAACCTAGACATATCTGGGAAGAGGGAATCTTAATTGAGGAAATGCTTCCATAATATTGGCCTATAGGCAAGTTTGTGGGGTATTCCCTTGGTTATAATATGGGAGAGACCAACTCACTGTGGGTGGTGCCACCCTGAGATGGTGGGCCTGGAGTGTGTAAGGAAGCAAGCTGAGTAAGCCGTAGGGAGCAGGATAGTAAGCAGTGTTCCTCCGTGGTCTCTACCTTCAGTTCCTGCCTTTGGGTTCCTGTCTTGACTTCCCTCACTGATGGATTGGGACCCAAGAGCAGTCAGCTAAAACGAACTCTTTCCTTGTCAAGTTATTTTTGGCAACAGAGTTTTATCACAGCAATAGAAAGTAACAAACAAACAAACAAACAAACAAACAGAGTTTATAGCTCTAAGTGCCTAGCTAAAAAAATCAGAAGGAGGCTAGAGCAATGCCTCAGTTGTTAAGAGCACTTGCTACTCCTGCAGAGGACCTGGGTTCAGTTCTCAGCCCCCGCATAAGAGCTCCCAACCACCTGTAACTCCAGTCCCACAGTATCTGAGACCCTTTTCTGGCCTCCACAGACCTCAGGCACACATATGGTGCATAGACGTACATGCAAGAAAAACACCCACATAAAATTAAACAAATAATAATTTGATGGTATATTCCAGGGACTCTGGAAAAACAAAAGGCCAAACCCCAAGTCAGTCGATGTAAAGAAATAATTACTATCAGGGCAGAAGTTAATGAAATAGAAACATGCAATTGATGAAACAGTTGAAAGGATAAACAAGATTGAAAAACTTGTAGCCAAAATAACCAAAAGGAGAAAAGAGAAGGCTCGAATGAACAAAATTATAGATAGAGGACTGGACAGATGGCTTGATGGTTAAGATCACTTGTTCTTGCAGAGGGTCTGGGTTTGGTTCCAAGCACCCATATGACAGCTCACAACCATCTATAACTTCAGTTCCAGAGGCTCTCCTGCCTGCCTCTGACCTCCTCGGGCACCAAGTAAGCATGTGGTGCCCAGACATAAATGCAGGAAAAACACCTACATACATCAAGGAAAAAACCTAACCCCAAAGCCCTCCACTATAAAAAGTCCAGGCATAGATGGACTCACTGATGAAGTATGTCAGATTTCCAAAGAAAAACCAACATCAGTGCTTCTTAAATTATTCCATAAAACAAGAAAGAAAAAACAAAAACAAAAACACCGCCAAACTCTTTGTACTAAGCCACTATTAAAGACACAAAATGAACAAAAAGGGGAGAAAATTACAGCTCAGTCTCCCCAATGCACATAGATGCAAATATTCCTAACAAAATATTTGCAAACCAAATACGAGAACACATTAAAAAGATCATAGACATCAGTCAGGTTATTCCATCGATGTAGAGAATGTAAAGCTCAACAGATGTGTCCCAGTTGTTTGTTTTTGTTTTTTGTCAACTTGACATGAGCTAGAGCTATTTGAGAAGAGGAAATCTCAGTTGAGACGATGCCTCCATCAGATTGCTCGTAGGCAAGTCTGTAGGGCATTTTCTTGAGAGCCTGGGTTGACGTTTGCCTGCAGTGGGTGGAACCTTAGGATGTGGAGGGCTGGGTGAGGTGCCGTGCTGTGGGAGATCAGCCAGGGACAATGTCTACTGTCACTCTGTCCTGATAAAAGATGTAGTTCATCCGTAAGCACAGAGATGTATCACCAGAAACCCCTTCAAACACTAACTGCCCAGCTTTGGAGAGTGGTCAGCAGACAGCTGCCAGCTCACTCAGGGCCCACTTCCTCTGCACACAGTTCTATTAGTCCTTCTGGGACAGCCTACTTTTAGTGACTAAGCAGAGGAGACTTTAAAAGGCAGCCTGTTTGGGGACAACCTGGTGTACCTTAGCCACACTGCAGGGCTTCAGGCCTGGTCAGGGCAGGTCTGCTTGGGTCTGCCTCAGGTTGACTTATCCCTCTGTGTAACCTGCTTATTTACCCTTCTTTGCACAAGTTCCAGCCTCCGTAAACACCCCTGTCCTCTTCTCTTTTTCCCTTCCCACCAGGAACCCCAACATGTAATAATCCCCTTTGTTCCTCTCCCAGTTATTTAGTGTGATATATGTTTAAATAGAGACGGCGATTTCCCAGGTTTGGTGCCAAGTTACAGTTAGAGATGAGGGAAGTTTATGCAAATTTGATAGAGGGAAGTGAGGTGGTACAGCCTGCCGGTCAGCATTGAGCCGGGCACTGCTGTGTCTCCCCCGAGTCACTAACACAGGAGCAGCTCATCTTGCAGGCACACTTGCTGTCCCTCACTCCTCCAGGCTCTCTCCCTCCACCACCTTCAGCAATTCTAAGTCCTGGGCCAGATGCATGGCCAAGTCCACGACGGGGCATCGGCGTGTGTAGAAGTTATCCACGTGGAGACAGGAAGCATGCAGACAGGTACAGACTGCAGTTTCTCTAAGCTCTTCCCAAGCTGCCAGTTCTGCTGACCACAGGCCCAACACCAGACACCAAGGCAGCCGTTTTCTGTAGACTATTTAACCAAGGTTCCATGACCACATGAAATCTAATTCCTATGGTGGTTTCTTCCCCCACCCCACCCCACAAATTCTGGCTGATACTATCGTTACTTCAGTCCCTCTGCTGATAATGCGGCATCAGCCATCAATGGTACTTGGGTTCTTACTCTGTAAGGTAGGATATTGACAACAGCATCAACTTTCCCCATTCTCTCCTGCCCTTCTTATCCCTTCTATCAGGTACTTATTTTCATTGTCGAGTAAGGTAACACATATAAAGTCGCAGTGAATTTTCCCCTTCTTGTCTATGATCCATTACAGAAACCATCAAACATTTGAAGTAGTGAATTTCGTGTGGCTGTCTGGGCACAAAGCCTGGCGATGGGCTGAGATCGGTTTCCCTTCCTTAGATATCAAAGGCAGATTCACCTGTCACTACAAGGACAGTCACCTTAGTCTCAGGATCAAGGAGATTTCATTGTTTTATCTATGAACATTAAGTAAAACACATGCTGCTTATTTGGATCACAACTTTTCTGTTTAATGATTTGTTTTTCCAAGAGCTTTTGGTTTTTGTTTGTTTGTTCTGAGACAGGGTTTCTCTGTGTAGCCCTGACTGTCCTGGGCTTGCTTTGTAGACCAGGCTGGCCTCCAACTCACAGAGATCCGCCTGCCTTTGCTTCCCTGAGTGCTGGGATTACAGGCATGTGCCACCACACCTGACCATCCAAGAGTTTTTTCTCTTTCTTTCTTTCTTTCTTTCTTTCTTTCTTTCTTTCTTTCTTTCTTTCTTCCTTCCTTCCTTCCTTCCTTCCTTCCTTCCTTCCTTCCTTCCTTCCTTTCTTTCTTTCTTTCTTTCTTTCTTTCTTTCTTTCTTTCTTTCTTTCTTTCTTCTTTCTTTTTCTTCTTGGGAAAAGAAAATGAGGTCTTTGCCATCCTGTCCCAGTTACCATTAAGCTTCTTATACATTTTATGCATGGGTTGGAATTCTCTTTAGTGCTCTAGGACACATTTTCTTTAGGACCCACTGACCTTTTATTGGCTATATATTTTTTTTTTGAGGCTCACTAAACCAATATCACCCTGGCACTTGATTTTGTTGATCCTTATATTCTCACATTACCTTTATGTTCCCTGATGTCCACTCCAGCTTCTCTGGAAGGATTTGTTGCTCAGTGCGCTCATAAAAAGCTGTACACCTTAAGTGAAATCAAGTATTACTTTTGTGATTGAGCAAGTTTCATAAGGATTGCATTACCCTTCTCATGGAGTCACTTCACAACGTCACAGACACACGAGCAAATTTGAGTTTATTTCACTAATTAAACCACTGTTTTGATGAAAGATCTTAAAATGCTATTGCCTGTGAAATAAATCCTAACTGCAAGGTCCTCTGTCGTCAGATTCCAGTTGACTTTCCAGATTTATCTCCTGGCCTCTTCATGGACTTTGAGCTCTGCTAAACTCCTTGCCCAGCACACTTGTACTTTCCAGTCCTTTAGCTTTGGCTTTCTGTGGTCCCTGTTCCTCTGAAGCCTGTGTACCCAGATGCTCCTGCCACTGGGCAGCCTCTGATCCTCAGCTACAAGCCAGCCCCAGCCCTCCTCTCTACCCACGTGCTTGGATAGGGCGGGCTCTCTAGGCTTCCCTGCAGCCAAGGAAGCTCCTGCATGATTCTCTTTGTGGGCTGGGCAGATTCTGTCGGCAGCATTTTCAGAAAGCCAGAAGGCTACTGCTTTCATCTCTGTCACCAGTGCAGCTGTCCATCACCATAAACAGGCCCTTACCTCATCCCACGTAGGGCTCACACTATTTAAGGGAAGCCACTATTAGGTAAGGTCTTTGGCCACTGGGAAATATCTAATGGTATCGCTCTTAATGGGGTTTGGGTAAAGGAATGATATGCACAGACCCAGGGGCGGGGTCTATTACCTTAAGGGTAACTTCTTAGTAACTCTAGCATTCACTCGGTCACTCAATGCTCGCTCACTCACTCACTCACTCACTCACTCACTCACTCACTCACTCAGGTACTTGTTTACCCATTCAGTCAACGGGTCTATAAATGGCTTTGATGTCTCTGGGTGTGCCAGGCTTTGTGGAAAGACTTAAGGATAGAGGTAGGGAACACTATCCCTGCCCATAAGGAAATCATGACCATCTTAGGTGACTTTTCAGCCAAGAGGTTGGGTATGTGGGTTAGAATGGTGAGAGATTCCAAAAGTGCAGGAAACCTGGATTGAAGCGGATCCACAGAATGGTGAGGTGACAGGATTTCCTCTGCCTCCCTGTTTAGCAAATTAGAGCGTGGCCAGGTCAGCCACTCGGTTAAACAAGAAGAAGGTGGAAGGTGGCATGATTTGAGCTTGAATACACAGTTCTGCCCCTCCCAATTCACTTGAGCTCTCCTGACCCAGGAGAGAGCCCTAACAATACCTCAATGTTCCTAAGGTGACCACAGAGAAAGGCCGATCCTGCTCTTTGTTCAGCTTCCTGGTAACTTCCTTATTTCCAGAGTGAGCATAGGAGACATGGGAGAAGAGTGACCTTAGCCATTGCTCATGCCATGCCTTCCTCTTTGGAGTCACCAGCCCTAGCTGCAGTTCTCTGGACAGGGGCGGGGGGCACCCAGCCCTGGGAGCATTTTGTAATTTTGAGTAGATGCTGCAGCCTATTAAAAGGTGGTCACACCCTGGACTGGTTGCCCCACACCAGACAAAGCTCTTTCTGTGGCCACTGGGATGGCAGGAAGGGGGAATCGAGGCTTTTAATGTGGCCAGCCAGTTTCCAGCTTATATCAATAAATTTCTCCCCGGACCTCTTCAAAACCAGGCTTGACTAATGTGGAGCCACGGGGCAGTGTGGTGGGTGCTGGCTAGGCCTAGTGCCACCATCTACCAGCTCTGGTTCTCTCTGCTCTTGGGCCGAGCCAGTTCAGGGTAGACTAGGGTTTGGGCAATGGGTCTCACAACCTCAGCATTTCAGTTAAGCCTCTGTAACCGTTCTATCCCAGAGGAAGGGCACTGGGGAGCCCCCCCCACCCAAAAAAATAAGAGGCTGCATTTCTTACAACACAAATATCCTTGGAGACAGCCAATCTAACCTTTTTATTATATGACAGGGTGCAGAGAAGTGGATGTTGAGGTTTGCTCACCTATAGAGACAATAGCCACACTTGGGCCAGAGCCCAGATCTCCCTGCTCCTCATTTGGAGAGCCTTTGGCATACACAAGGTATCACTTTTCTTTCAGAAATGTGTAGGCTTCAAGAAAAGTGCAAAAGCAAGAGGACAGTGTTAGCTCTTCAGACCCAGATGATGAAAGCTCTCAGAACGAAGTGAGCGGCCCAAGGGCCAGGGCACCCCCATGCTCCCATTACACCACCTAAGAGCTCTTAGGTGAGGCTCATGTGGGACTCGGAACAACCCTGAGAAAGCTTGTGCTATCTCTCTGTGTGTGTGCCTGCACACAGTTGTGCTATCTCTCTCTGTGTGTGTGCCTGCACACAGTTGTGCTATCTCTCTCTGTGTGCGTGCGTGCACGCAGTTGTGCATGGTGTGTTGAGATAAGGTCTTGTTATGTAGTTTAGGCAGGCCTTGAACTTGCAGTAATCCTCCTGCCTTAGCCTGCCAAGTGTTGGGATATCGGTCAGATACCTCTAAACCCTTCACTAAGAGATATTACTATCCCTTTTGATAACAATCCATGAGCTAAGGGGAAGAGAGGCTGTATAGTTGCCAGATGGTGTACAGCCTGTGGATGGTGAGCTGGGTCTTAAAGCCAAGTCCTAGACTCTGAATTGAGAACTTTCTTTCTTTTGTAACACAAGAAAGCATGCAGAAGTGTTTTGAAAACTGCGAAGCTGTACAGGACGTGATATGACGATTGTTATTGTAATCGCTGTCACCTCCAGAATTGTTGCCACCAACACCATCATTATCATGCTACTGCCATGAACACCACCACCATCACTCCCCCAACCCGCTCTCACCACAGCCACCCTCTTTCTTCCTACATCGCCATAACCACCACCATCACCACCACAATCATCACTCATCACAACATCCCTGTCCATCAACAGCACCGCTCCCACATACCACCATCACCAGCATCAGTCTCCCTAGATGGCCACCCACCACCCTCAGCACCCCACAACCCACCGCCGCCTTTTCCACCACCGCCATCATCCGTTACCACCACGACCGCTACCGTCACCACCTCCATAAACACCACCATCCTCATGAATATCACAATCGCCACCAGCAGCTGCGGCTGCAATGCCAAGGCCCTCTCCTGCACTGATGTCCTTGCTGTTGTGTGCTCACCTGCAGCCTCAGCCTCCGAAACAGCTAAGCAGCTGGAACAGGTTCAGCTCGCCCAGGCCTTTGCTGCCAAAGTAAAGGGCCAAACAGTGTGAGCCTCTCCTGGGAGCTTGTTCAAAGGGCACAACATGGTCTGTGTAAGAGCATTGCTTTCCACCATTCTCATGGATTTTTCCCCTCGCCAGGCATCGAATTGGAAAAAGGAACCCATTTGAGCTATTTTTCTCTGCTATGCCTTCCACACACACCTGGGGCTTCCCAGAGGAGCAAGAGCTGCTTGGTTAGGAAGAAAATCTGGAGCTCATTTGTGATGTGACTAGAGTCACAGAGAAAATCCTGTGGCAAAGGGAATGCCTGTCTTGCATCTCAACAGCTCTTTGGCAGCAGTGATAGCAGAGGATGGCTTTGGTGGGGGGATCAAATTGATAGCTCATTGCAGGGCTTTATAAGCATGGCAGGAGGCAATGCAGCCAAGAGGTTTAGAAGATAGTGGGGACAGATACAGACTGAGGGACAGCTGTGCTAGGACTCACCGGCTCTGTGACCTTTCCACCAACGTCTCCATCTGTCCACTGATGACATTAGGGTTGTTGGGATTTGTGATGATTAATCTCAGTTGTCAGCTGGATGAGATCTAGAATCACCTGGGAGACTGATCTCTGAACATGCCTGCTGGATATTATCTTGATTAAGTTCATTGAGATGGGAAGACCCATCCATTGCAGGTAGCACCATTCCCTGGGCTGGAACCCTGGGCTGCATAGGAAGGAGAGAGTGAGCAGAGCACATACATTCACTCTGCTTTGTGTTTCCTGACTGCTTATGCAATGGGAGCAGCCGTCCCAGGCTCCTGCCACATGGCTTCTCTACCATGATGGACACAGACCTTGAACCCTTTATCCCTAAAGTTGCATTTGTCAGGACATTTTATCAAGCCGAAGGAAAGGTAACTGAGACAAGATGAAATGAATTAATAAAGTACCTAGAACAACACCTAGCACATAGTAAGCGCTCAGTACACGCTCTTTATTATTATCAGAGGAGGAGGAAGTGGAAACAATAAGCATTATCGAGTTCGTTTGTTCAGGCGATTGTAGATTCTAGGCACTTTGGGCAATATATGGGTTAAAAGGAAGCAGAGTTGGGTGCCGCCACAAGGGCTTTCTGTCTAGAAGAAGAAAGAAGGTTCTGATGGCAACTGCGAGGAATGCCATGCCAGTGAAAGCAAGAGAAAAGCCAAACAGACCTCAACGTGGAGAAAGAAGGCTGGTCCCAAAAGGAGAAGAGCAGAAACCAGGCCAGACCTTGAACATCCTGAGCTCTCAGAGATGGGAAAATTACCTCGACTATTTAGGGCAGCACGGTGTTGTGTGTATGTGTATATAGACTCACCCATAAAAAGAAAGGCTAACTTTTTTTAAGAGGAAAAAAAGGAACTTTTCCAGCACCCCCCTCTCGCCTCATTTCATCAGGCAGCTCCATGAATTCATTAACACATCAGGTATGGAACCTTGGCTTCAGCAACCCAGCCGAGAGGATTCTGGGGGAGGGCTCTCAGCCAGGGAGAGAAAGAGCCATATGGAGAAGTTCCGGGTCACAGGAGAGTTGGGTGACTCTTTCTCGGAAGGTGAACCAGGGACCTCGAGTCTCTGACACCAGAAGGAATCTGTCTCTGGGACCATCAACATGGAGGCTGATTTATGTGTGTGTTTCCTTTTATTTACCTCCCCCTTCCCTGCCCCCTGAGACAGGGTTTCTCTGCGTAGCCTTGGCTGTCTTGGACTCACTCTGTAGACCAGTCAGGCCTTGAAACTCATAGAGACCCACCTGCCTCTGCCTCCCCTTGTGCAGGGATTACAGGCATGCACCACCACGCCCGGCTATTAGTTACTTTTCTATCGCTGTGATAAAACACCATGAGCAAGGCAACTTACAGAAGGAAGGATTTATTTGGCTTACGGTCCCAGAGAGCTAAGAGTTCATCATGCCAGGGAAGCATGGCAGCAGGCAGCAGACACAGTGGCTAGAGCAGAAGCAGAGAGTTTGTTCACATCTTGAACTGCAAACAGGAAGCAAAGAGCACAGTCAGAATGACATTAGGCTTTGAAATATCAAGGCCCAACCCCAGAGACATGCTTCCCGCAGAAAGGCCCACACTTTCTAAATTTACCCCAAAGTGCTGCTGGTCTCCAACTGGAGACCAAGTATTCTGAGCTTATGGGGGGGCATTTCTTAAACAAACCACCGCACTGTGGTTGGTTGGATTCAGAGAGGCACAACCCATGGAAATGGAGAACCGCCTGTGTTTTGAATTTTGTGATTTTATTGAAAACAAAGACCAACAGATTTGGGATCCCGCTCTGGCATGGAAGGCTTTGGAACTCAGAGTGTCTCACACCTATCTTTATAAAAAGAAAAAGCTGAGAAAACCAAAAATCACCGAGCTTTCTTGGACCCATCATGGGTTGCAGTGCAGACAGATCCGGAGCGCCGATTCCGGGACCCACTCACTGGAGGCTGACTATGAACTATTGTGAAGGTTCTGGGACCCGCAAGCTAGGAGTCCCACACTGTTGTGGGCTTTCCCCCAGGAACTCCGCCAAGTTCTCACCAGAAGGAGCCCCTTGTGGCTTTGGCAGCAAGGTGAGGAAAATGTTCATTATGAAAATATTCAGAGCGGTCCCTGCAACAAAGCCAGCTCTTGGAGACTTCACCAGAGCCTCAGCCTACCCGGGGGTAGATGTCTATCAGACTCTGGCCTGCTAATCTTCCTGTCTCACAGAAGCTAAGATGCTTTTGTGAAGGTCACCATCCGGTGACACAAGTCCACTGAAATACCAGGATTAAACAATAAAATTTATAACTCATCCTCTCACACCTTATCACCATAGCAACAGGGCTCTAGTAGAGGTTATATCTGAGAGCACCAAGGTCCAGAATCTTTGTAAAGGGTGTTCCTAGGCATTCCCACAACACAGAGGAGACCAGATGCCTACAGTTACTGTAGTTAGAAACAGTAAATACAACCCAGCTAGCCAGATTAATATGAAACTTTACACTAAGACTATTACTCAGTTTGTAAGACCCTATAGGTCCTATCTGGGTATGGACAACAAGGACAGCAAAGTCACAAGCCATGTTGTGAATGGGGGCTGCAGAGATGGCTCAGTGGTTGAGAGCGCTGGATGCTCTTCCAGAGGACCAGGGTTCAATTCCCAGCACACACATGGCAGCTCACAACTGTCTGTAGCCCCAATTCCAGGACTTCTGACACCTTGACACCTTCACATTCAGGAAAAACACTAATCAACATAAAATAAAAAAATATATATGTTGTATATATATTATATATACATTATAATATATATATTATATTTCTCAATGCAGATGGTCTATATAAACAAAGCAAGCATTAGCAACAGCTCTACAGTCATCCAAGACATACATTCTGGAAGGACTTTTTTAAAAAGAATTACTTTATTTTAATTATTGTATATATGTTGATGTACTTGTGTGGCTCAAAGAGGCCAGAGGCATCCATCAGATCTGCATGGAGCTGGAGTTACATGCAGTTGTGAGCCGCCTGATATGGGTGCTGGGAACCGAACTCAGATCCTCTGCAAACTCAGTTCACACTCTTAACTATTAAGCCATTTCTCCAGGCCCCAGACAAGGAACTTGAAATAACTAAAAGGTGAAGGACTGCAATGGAAAAGTAGGCAACATGGAGAAGGCTAAAATAATCTGAAGGCTGGGGACTCTAAGAACAAGAAAAACAGAGGGAAACATTAGAAATAAAAACAAAATTGTAAGAGACATGCAGAATGCCTCTGACTGGCTCAGGAGGAGACCCGGTTAGCTGATGGAGTAATTAGTGAGCTTGAAGGTGTGTTGGTAGAAAACCCCCGTCCTTAAAACCCTCACTAAGGAGAATGGGAAGGGAGCACTAAGCTAAGTGGCTTTGGAAATGGGAGGAATCCGTGAGCATAAAGGCACAGGAGCAGCACGGGAAGAATGCAAGAAGATTGTGGTGGACAGAGTTGGCCCCTGAGGAGAGTCCAATGAATAGTCCTGACTTGGATGTTCACACAGGACCTGAACCATTAATGAAGATGTCAGCTGATAGCAGGCAGCCACCTTCACCCCCACCCCGGCTGTGGTAAGATGGTAAGGGGGTTAGAACGGTCTTTGTGGTAAAGCACAAGAGCTGAAGACATCTGTCTGAACTCAGTAAGTCAATACTGACAGCGGTGAGGCCTCCGGAAGCATCTGTAGATGTCTGCACGCACAGGGGTAGACAGACATGCTTTGTTGGCTGAGGGGTCCTATACCCAGCCACAGCCTCATAGCAATGACCTCTTGGTAGCTCTGATACCCTCCTCTAGTGAAAGGACACAGGGCCTTTGAAGAAAGGCCTGCCTATAAGACTTGGGCAGGAAACACACAAAATGAACCTAGAGAATATTCCAGAAAGGAAGCAAATGCTTGAAACAGAACAGTAACAGCAACGACATCAAACTGTACAATGAAAGGGATTCAACGAAAGGACCCAGGGAACCAACTGGAAGGGCTCACGGTGACCAAAGCTGGGACACCCTGAGCAAGTTTAACGCCGAAGAAGAAAATAAATATCCATGAAGACACGTAGATATAAATAAACGATTAAGTAAATAAACCTGTGGAGAGGGCAGAAATCTTCTGCATAGAAAAATTCCAAATAACGTATGGAGACATTCCCCCTTCCATGTCGTGAATTCCTGCCAAAGAGTACAGCCTGGAAAGGTGGCTCAAGGACACAGGGCAATTAAAAGCACTGCGACACCGTTAGCGAAATCCTGGAAGCATCAAAGGACATTAAGTAGGAACGGAAAATGTGAATAAGGTTTTAGTACAGGTTTTGAAGACTCAGATATACATATTCATACAGGCATACACGCGTGTATGTATATTCTGTAAAACCGTCGGGTAATTTCTGCTTCTGATCGCTAGCTGGGTGTCCCAGACAACCTCTCTCTCCTCTGTAATTGATCTGCTAACTCAGAAATCAAGTTTATTCAAATCATGTATAAAGCCAGGAAAAAAAAAAATTCAGACCCAAAGAGGGGGCCGGGATGCTCTCCTGTAAATGATATGCATAAACATGGAATTTATGACAACCGTTTGACTTCCCATAGTACTTCAGGCGGGGGTCTTTACTCTCAGGTGCATCAGGCTTAAAATAATCGAAATTTACATTTATGAGCACTTCTGGGTTGGGAGAGCGCATCTCCTCTGTTTATTTTGCTCTGTCATGGGATGAAGGTAATGGCTTTCAGACAGGATGAGATGGTGGGTGGTTCAGCTCACCGGGACCTGTGAAGTAGCCGTATTCGGCTGAGTTCCACAGAGCCAAGGTGTGGCCACTTTCTTTCAAAAGAGCCAGAGTTTGCCAGGCATGGCAGCTCACACCACCACTACAGCTGTTAAGGTCACACTTTAGAGGCCAGGCTGACTGACGTAGTGAGACACAGCTCTCTCAAAACACCCAGAATAAATAACAAACAGCAGAATAGTCAAAAGTTTTTTGAATGTCTGCTGATGGGCTTGGGGGTGTGAGGCTTATTTTTGGTCCCAGAATCACAATGATTGGTGTCTTCTATCTTCTCTTGAGGTACTGGCAATCCTGTGATTCTCCCTAGAGAACCTTCTTCCTGTCATCAGCTTAGAGAGCGGCTTCCTCCTGGCATAGCAGGTTTGCCCTTTGCTGTCTTCCAGGGCTAAAAGCTCTCACCAGTGAATTGACCTTGGAGCCCCTAGGTAAGAAGGGGCTTGGCTGCCTTTGCTGCTCAGGGTTCCCTATGTAAAGAGCCCACCTCTCTCCACACGGGGACCAGGACCCTGGAAACCTCTGCTGTACCCACTTCAAGAACCCACCTCCTTGTCTCTGTTCTGTCCCAGTGTGGACACTGATCTCCAAAGAGGCGGCAGACTGAGTCTCCAGATAACTTAGGCTCGGTGGGGTTTGGGAATTATTTGGTGTGGCCACTGCTCAGCCCCTTCAGCAACAGCAGCCACAGGCCAGCGGAGAAAAGCTTTTGTAGAGTTCTGCGGGTTAGCCCAGTAATAAGAAGTTTCTGCTTGTGAAACGGGGACAGCAGAGGGACCCACTTGCTATTTCTGGGCTATTCGTGTGTGCTGCATGACCTGCTGTGCGTTTAAGAGATTAAAAGGAAATAGTACCCAGTGCTTAAAAGCCAACACGCTCACATAAAGTCTGGAATAAACACTAAGTTATTTCTTCATCTTTTCTGCTCCTTTAGTTATTTATTTATTTATTTATTTTTAAATTGGTGTGTGTGTGTGTGTGTGTGTGTTTGTGTGTGTTATTGGGGGCGGTATTAAGAAGAGTCTCTCTAGGTGTCTTGCCCCAGGCTCCTTAGTGCTAGGATTACAGTCTCTAACCACCTTCAGGAAGAATGTCCTCACTTCCTGCTTCCGTTATCTGTCTACCTGTTACCACACCTGAGCTCCAGATTCTGCCAGGCATGACAGATTCGGAGGAAGGCGCAGGCAGTGCTGACACTGGAGCTGCTGACAGCACTCGGCAGACAGCACTGCTGTCTGTGTGCTCTGCCCTCCCAGGGCCCAGGAATGTGTTCACAGCGAGGGCAGCCTCTGTTTCCTCTCGCTGCCCAGCGAGGGGCGAGCTGACCCCTCCTGCACCGCCTTTGCCTGTCTTGCTGAGGCAACTAGACAGCATTCAGATCTCCGAGGACCACAAGGTTCTACGGAGTTCAGATGCCCTGTTGCTGTTTGTCGGTTTTCCTGACAGCTCTTTCCTGTACACACTGGAACCTACCTCAGGATGGATTGGGGTGGCTGTGTTTTCATTGTTCCTCGGAGCAGCCAGCATTCACACCACTGAATCAGAACGCTGACTCAGCCACCTGCGTGTCTATCCTAATCCCTAGCTGTTTGAGCAACTGGGTAAGGCAGGAGGTGGTAATAATTAGAAATATTTGTTCTGCTTGGGCTCAGATTCCAGTTCCACTAACCAGCAGCTGTGTGACACTGGGTAGGTTCTTTGTCACCTCTGGGCCTCGTTTCCATCTCTGCGACCGGAGTCATGTGTGAAGAGCTTGGCGTGGGCCAGATGAGGTGGTAAGCGGATGGGACGGAGGAGGAGGTACCAAGTGTACGTACTGACTCAGCTGGTTGCCGCATCTCAGTAGAATGACCCCAGTCATGTCCGACTAGTAGCCCTCAGGCTGCATGTGTCCACATAGTATAACACGCTTGTAGATGACAATGTCACAACTCTGTAATTGATGCCACTTTAACCCTAGGGGTGGGGCAAACCGCCCCAGTGCAGACTAATCAGCAAAATCCTTCTTGTCTAAGGGTGACAGGTGACTCACTCTAACCTAAGAAGTTGAAAGCAGCCTTGAGGGAATGACTCTCTCTCTCTCTCTCTCTCTCTCTCTTCCTCTCTCTCTCTCTCTGTGTGTGTGTGTGTGTGTCTGTCTGTCTGTCTCTCTCCTTCATTCTACATTTCTACATAGTGAAAGGACAGGAATTGCTCAGCCTGTCTGAGCATCAAGACATAGCAAAGGGGACCTGGAGACAACATCCAGACAGAAGGGGGGGTTGATAAGCCCTTGAGTCAAACCTACACAAAAGCTGCTCTATTCGAGGTCTTATGCAGATTTGAGTTACAGTGTGAGGAACCCTGGGGCTTCCTCAGCCTTTACCCTGGGGGCTTTGGGGGCTGCCGGGCATCACAGAAGGCTTTCAAGGAGGAGAATGGGATGGGAGGAGCAGAGTTGCAGCAAGAGGTTGCCTGGGGTACTGGGAGTGCACGGAGTTTGGCCTGAGGCTTGAAACGAGAGCCTAGATCAGTCAGAGACAGGGTTAGGGTTAGAGATTTGAAGGCCATGAAGATGCCAGAAGCTAGGCTGACTAGACCAGGAGGCCTGATGCAGATGGAGAGGTTTCCTCTTTCTGCCTCCATCACAGACCCCCTGGGAAGCTGCTGCCAGATCCTGTTTCCAGTGTTTGGTAGATACGTGCCTCTAACTGCAGTTCCTATGGTTCTTCCTGGTTCTCCAAAGCCAGGACTGTACCCTGCCGTTTTCACATCCCAGGGGGTAGGCCAACATAAGGTTGACAGTCAGCCCACACTGACTTGGACCAAGTTGACAGTGCACCCATTCTTGCTGAACTAGGCCTGAGCTGCTCCCTCTCCTTCCCTGGGAGCTTAGTCATCGGTTTCATAAGCAGATTTGAAAAGCTGCAGCCCTCGTACCCAGCTTCCTTGTTGCTGGCAGGTGCTGGCAGCTGCAGAGCCAGAGTGGGGTGGGGGTGGGGGCGGGTGGGAAGATGACACACACACTGTGCTAGGGTGAGGAACTCAGCCAGGCCATGAGGGTCACCGGCATTTATGAGGTGTGTGTTCCCTGGAAAAGCCACGATCCCCCCCATCCCCATCCCAGACAGAACCTGAAAAGAACCAGAAGAACCAGGAAAGAATCAAGCCTCTTTCCTTGCCTCTTTTCACCTGTCCTGTTTGAGGTCTAGAAATCCATCCGTGAACTTTCTGCTTCTAAAATAAATCAGTGGTGGGTCCCAAACCACAAGGCAACCTCAGATTCATTCCCTAGAACTGTCAACCCACTAGCGTCTCTTCAGGCGTGTTAAGCTGTGTAAGTTCTATCTACGGTCCTGAAATATGAATCTTTCGGCTCCTTTCCGAAGCGGGGGTCTCAGCTGCCTGTTGCTCCCCGTCTCCAGACTCCTTCCTCTGTACGTTACTTACCTGGGGATGTTAAGTGTCTTTGGGAATAATCAAGGGCCAGACACCGACAGGGTGGTGGAAGTGTTAACTGCCTTCACAGAACCCCCGCCTCCATCTTATCTTCCCAGCATCCTCTTGGTCTTTGGAAGGTCTTTCTTCCTCCTACCCTGGAGCTAGGTTTTCCCAATCTGCCCTCCAAGATGCCAAGGTTTCCCTCTGGGCTGTGTCGTCCCGGAAATTCCTGGTTCTAATGCTTCCCAGAAGGGCTCTGCCACTGGGCTCTCATCCTCCCCAGTGTTGTGTTTTTCCCGTAGTCATGGCAGGGATTAAGCCTGCTGTTGAGCCAGGCAGGGCGGGCAGAGGGGAAGGAGTGAGCTTCGGGTAGGAGAAGGCAGCCTGATTGGAGGGCATTCTCAGGAGCGGGCCAGAGGCAAGCTGGTGGAGTGTCTGGGAGGATGGAGGCTTTCTGTTTTGCTTTTGTCATAATCTGATTTGGGTTTGTTGTTGGGAATGATAAAAGTAAATAAATAAATAAATAAATAAATAAATAAATAAATAAATAAATAAATAAATAAAATTAAATAAAGCACTAGGAGTTGAATTCTTCCCCAGGACTGAGTCACAGCTAAAGAGCTCTCTTCCTAGTGGTCAGAAATCGGAGGCCACATGCAGATACCAGGTCTAACAGGAGGAACTCTTGAAACTGATGGTAGAGGTTGGTGGTAATGCGTTTGTCTGACAGGCGGGAGGCTCTGGGTTCTCAAAATGGCTTCTAGTTAGTCCTGATTCACACTGTGGACTAGCTGCCCGCTCAGCGGAGAATACAGGCCAGCATCCTCCAGGGTAGAAGGTGCCGCTCTTTGCAGACTTCTGCCCTGCCCTCCCTTTGTCTCTGGCAAGGGAAGTCCTTGGATCAAGGAGGGCACATAAATAGGGCCCACGGCCACAGCTGCTGCTCCCGGATGTTCTCACAGCACCCAGGACCCCAGCATCTGCCTGGATGGCCCAAGCTCATTTCCAGGTCTCACGTGGGCTTGTTCCAATCATCTGCCCTCTCTGAGTGGCTCCAGGGATGATGTTTGCTTGCTGGGAAGCACACAGAACAGGGAGATACGGCCTGGCCTCCGGCATGGCTAGGGTAGAAGGCGGTAGGGACAGGCCCTGAGCTGGGGCTGTTTCTCCCTGTGATGCCACGTGAGCCCTCAGAGAATTCTGACTTCACCTTTGGCCTTCCAGAAGATCATAGGGTTCCATTTTTGATGCCCAGTGTGTGCCGTGGGGACAGAGCCGCTCACCCTGTGGCTGCTGGGAAGCAAAGAGAGAAAAGGAGAAGGAAGAGTTGAGGGTCTCAGCAGCCTTCAAGGGCACACTTCCCACTCCCCAAAGACCTAACATCTTTCCATTAGGTCCCACCTCCTAAAAGTTCTAGGAATTCCCAAGAATGCCACAGGTCGGTGACTGTGGGTCAATTGAGATCCATATACTTATGGGCCTTTGGGGACATCTAAGATTCAAACCGTAATGTTTAGTTGATGAACCATTTCCCGTTTGGAGAGTCCTGCCCCCCTCACCTATGCTCTCTGATCCCTAACAGGCAATAGAGCCTGTCCCCTAGAACCAAAGATAAACATGCTAAGAGCCTCCCATGACAGACACTGTCATTGCCTCCTCTTGGCGCCATTCTTCCGTTTCTCATTTCCTTTAAAATGTTATTTAATTTTTGAGATTATAACATCATTACAACATTTCTCCCCCCTCTCTCCTCCTTCCAAACCCTTTCATACACCACGCCCTACTGGGCTTCAAATTCACAGTCTCTTTTGATTATTTCATGCATCTATATTCCTAAGTATGACCCGCTCGGCCCATATCATGTTAGGTGGATGTGTGTTTTCAGGGCTGACTGTTTGGAACTGGACAGCTGGCTGGTGTGCTCTTCTCTGGGGAGGACGACCTCTCCTACTCACACCTTTCCCAAGTTGCCTAGAGGTCCTTGTTTAGGACTGAGGCTTCCTGGGCTTTTCCTTCCCCACTTCGGCATGCCCTTCGGTGTCATCCCTGTTTGTCATCCCCACATTTGAGGGGTCGTGTTAGTGAGACTTTATGGGGATAGCTTCTGATAGCGCTAGGGTGCGCAGTCTCACAGCAAACCCCACGATCCTCTGGCTCTCGCAATCTTTTCCCCTCCTCTTCTATAATGTTCCCCGAGGTTTAAGCACAAGAATGTTTTGTAGGTGTGCACTGAGTGGTTAGCTGGGTTTCCAGTACCAGGCATGGTATCCCTCTGACTAAGCAAGCCATAGATCCAATTAGAGAGCTGTTGGTTACCGCCAAGGTATGTGTGCCACTGTTGCCACGCTGGACATTGATGTGCTTCATAGGCGTAACAGCTGTGTAGGACTGTTGGCTGCCTCCCTCCATTGGAGGCTTCCATGGTGCCTTCGGGTGCTATGAACGCTGGCCCTCAGGAAAAGGGCATTCAGCTTTCCCATTTTTCTCTCATAAAAGAGTTTCCAATTTGTAGCTGGGTGCCCCGCTCTCTGGATCAGAGCGCACATTTCTCAGACCTCTTCTCTGTTAGAGGCCAGTTCAGCTCCTGAGCCGTAAGTGGTGAGTCCGCATTCCAGGAAGTAGACAGGAGCCAGAGCTTATGTTAATGGAGGAAGGATTCATTTGGCTTTTGGTGTCAGATGGTAGAATCCATCCTGACGGAAACGGTGTGGTGCACTGTGGTAAGAGCAGGCAACTCCTCACCTCCTGGTGAGCCAGAAGCAGGGCTGAGTACTTACCCCTAAGGCCTGCTCCCTAGCAAATCACTTCTGCCATCCAGGCCTCACCTCCTCAAAGTTCTACAACCTCCCCAAAACACCGCCGGCAGGTGTTCAAACCCACGAGTCTGTGGGGCACATTTTCTACCTTTCCTAGTGGCTGGAACTCGGGTGTGATGGCAGAGCCCAAGCAGACACAAGGGAGCATGCACGAGCACAACAAACAGAGGGGGCAGACTACAGGCGACCTTACACTGCCTGACATCAATTTTTTTTTTCTTACACAGGCAAAACAAACGTGTAATTCTGTTTATACCACAGTCATTTTACATTTTCTGACACAGAGCAAAACCCAAACCTGAATGATGTATTTGTTTTTCCAGCCTCTCTTACTGCTAGGAAGGAACACGCAACCATGCTCATTTAAACGAGGCCTTCCTTTCAAGGGCCGCTGTAGCAGGAAGCTCCAGTCCCCGAGACAGCGGTGGTGACATCCAGTGCGGAGTGTGGGTGAGGCAGGGTGAAGTATCTGGGGCATGTTGGCAGCACAAGGACCTCGCTGGGTCCTATTTTTGGCGGTAAGGCTCCCACCCCTGTCCTCCAGCTCACCCATTCTGTGGGTGACCCAATATCCTGCTAATAAATTCTGACAGAGTCAGTCATCAACGCAGTCTTGGGCCCTGTCAAAAGGCATTTCAATAAAAGTTCCTGAAGCAGTTAGTTGCCGACACATTAGTCACTGAATAATCTGTTAAAAGTCTGTGTGAGGCATGAGTCCCATTTAAAAGTCAGAATTTTCTCACACCTTTGTTTCTATAGATACTTCTGGGACAGAACGGGGTGCTTTGAAATAGCTGGTGTCTCTTGTTGTAGGAGAGGGTGCCATCTGCTAGCAGAAGCCTTGATATTTGGGGACCGATCAGGACAGATTAAATGCAGCATGGGAGTTGGTCAGAAGGGCACTCAGAGGGCAGTGGCACTTCATTTGTCCCCAAGTGATTTAAAAAAAAAACCTCAGCTGTTTGAAACATTGTCAGGAATGAGGAAAAGAGACAAAAATCAACAAGAACCAGGGTGGGGTAGAAAAGAAAGAGAAGTCAATAAAAACCCCAAAACCAAATGAACATACAACAACCCTCAGAGGAAAATAAAACAAAACAAAACAACAAAAAAGATTGTTCACAGCCAACACAAATGTTCCACCCTAGCTTGTGGATTCTCTCACGGGCAGGCCATTTCCCAGCTCATTTCCATCTTCAGAGAGACTTTGCAGCCTACAGCACAGAAGGAGGCAGAGTGCGGGCTGCGGCAGCCCTCCTTCTCCATGAGCCAGAAGATGGTTTGAAGTTTATTCCAAAGGCCAGGGTGGACCTGGAATGGCCAGCAGACAGGCGAGGTGGCATCTGGGCCCATTACTGCGATGGGAGCAGCACTGTGCTGCAGCTCGGTGTGGAGAGAGGAACGTGTGGTCTCAGATCTCCCCAGGGGATTGTGGGAAATTAGGGGGTTGTGGGAAATCAGCCAGCAGGATGGTCTCCAGCACTGGTGGGCATGTAGGGCAGTGGGGAGCCTGTTACTGGAAGGAAAGCAACTACTTGGGAGAAGTTCAGCAGCTCCTTGTGGGGCCGAACACCCAGCAGCTTGGTGCAGAGGTCACCTCTTACAGTAGCTGCAGGGACTGTGCCAGGAAAAAACCCCAACAGCACCGTTTGCAGTGGCGCTCACAACCCCCTGAGCACACGCTGCGGTGCCATCCATAACGGAACGTTACACAGTAGAGTAAATGAACACACTGAAGGCGCTTTCGACATGAATAGATCTAAGCATGAAGGAAATGAATCACAGGAAAGTACATAAGGCCTGGGATGTGGCTCAGTGGACAGAGTGCTACCTAGCGTGCATGAAGATCTGGGTGTGATCCCAGAGCCACATAAGCCAGGCATGGTGGCCCACGCCTATAATCCCAGCACTCAGTCTGTCATCATTCTCATCTATGTCATGCATTTGAGGCCAGCCTGGGGTACATCAGAGAGACAGACAGACACACAGAGAGAACATATAGACAACTCCATTTCTATAAAGTCCAAGAACAGGCAAACTAAAGTGGGAGCCAAATTCACAAGCCGTCCAATAAAGAATGGCGGAGACACAGGGTATAATATTGGGAAGAAGGTTTGTAAGGTGTCATTAGGATATTTGTTTTTCTTAACTGGTCCCGCTGGTTGGTACTCTATAGTGACATTTGTTCAACTGTACAGTTGTTTTATTAATGTCTAGACATTGGTGACAATTGTTTAGGAAAAAAAAGAATGAGCAGGCTGACGCTGTACTTGGGATGCTGAGGCAGGAGAATCTGGCTTTTGAGACTGGCAGGTACTAAATACAATGGCCCTATCTCACAAATAAAAACAAAATCAGCTGGGCCATGTGGGCCAGACCTGAAGTCTCAGCTGTTTTCAGGGGGCTGAGTTCCTAGACAACTTAATGAGAAAGACCATAAACAATAGAAGAGGTTGGTGACAAAGCTCAGTGTAGAGGACCGTGCCTAGCATGCAGGAAAACCCCAGGTTCGATTCTCCATAATTCCCAACACACACACACACACACACACACACACACACACACACACACAGCCCAAAACTAAACTAAACCCGAGAAAGCTACATTCAGAAGGTCAAAGGGGTCATGTTCCATCCCATGGGCTCTGCTTAAGAAGGCAAAATAATATTTAATAGCAGCCAAGAAAACGAACCCCACACAGTTTAGATAGAGCATTGGGAAAGGTCATTGATAGAGGACAGCATCTCTGCTTTCTTTCCAGATGCAGAGAGACCCAGGGGTGCTATGCTAATGACCCAGAGCCCCGACTCGTTTCTGTTTTCAGAAGAATTTTTTAATGATTAAGATGAGAAACAGAAACCATTACCTGGGGGTTCTATGTCATGAAAGAGGATGTCCTCCTCCACATCAAGAGCTTGTCACCCTGGCACCAAGTTCGCTGTGACTCATCAGTGTTCTTCAGCACACAGTAGGTGCTTAGTAATTGGTTTCTGAATCAGAACAGGAAATGCTTAATTTAGTTTATCTTAATATGCAGCTGTGGCCAGCCTATGCCACCGCTTATGTGACCCTTGGCTGTCCTGGAACTCAGACTAGGGTGGCCTTGAACTCAGAGATCCTCCTGCCTCTGCTTCCTAGGCACTGGGATTAAAGGTGTGCTCCGCCACCACATGGCTTCAGTGTTGGTATAAAGCTCTTTTGAAATGTATACACCTTACCCTTGTTCATTCAAATGCTGATTTCTCTCCCCCACTCTCTGGTTTCAATCCGGACATTGCATTGTGATATTTATTCTAAGCATCACCTGTCTCAACTTTGTGTAAACATGCCAAAATAAAACAACCAGCCACAAGGTTGAGCAATAGAGAGGAAGGAGTAGGCGGGGAAAGGGGAGGAGCCAGAGAACAGGAAGAGTGGGAAGAAGAAGGGCAGAGGAGAGCTGGGAGAACAGAGGCAGGAGAGAGATCTCGGAATGATGTGGAGAGATGGACTGGACCTAATATATCACTAAAAGAAAGTATAATGTGGGAAATCTAAATGTTAGGAAACTATGAGGGCTTGGAGGTTTAGGATGGACTAACTATTGCCCAGCACTGTGTTCTAGGTTAACTAAATAAATCACAGTTTCTGTGTGATGATTTGGGTATACAGCTCTTTAGGATTAACAGCAGCGTTTCGAAAAGATAATTAACAGTAAATTTTAACAACAACCTACAACACTTCAGCTTCTCTTAAAGCTAGAAGTGACTGTATAGCATGGTAATACCAATCTGATGAGGGCTCTTAGAGAAACTGTGTGTGTGTGTGTGTGTGTGTGTGTGTGTGTATGTGTGTTATTTGTTAGGTATGTATTTGTTTCTGTATGTATACACATGTGGAGACCAGGGAACAATGTGGGGTATTTTCTTCCATCACTCCTATTCTATTTTTGAGACAGGATCTCAGTGATTGGCTAAGCTAGACAATGAGCTCCCTCCTCCGCCCCAATGCTGGGGTTATAGATGAGCACTGGCATGCCTGGATTTTAGGGGAGCTGAGGATCTGAACTCAGGCCCTTATGCTCATGTGGCAGGTATTTTACTGCAGGCGCCGTCTCCCTGGACCCCTCAGGTTGTGATGTTTGCATTAAGTTCACTATTTTTTACGTTTATGAAATGTGCTTTCCCTTATCGTCTTCCTGCCTAGTGCCAGAGCTGCCAGAGGCACTGGATAGCCACGAGAGCAAGGCTAACAGAGCCAGACAGCAGCCCTCACAATGCAGAGTTCTGGTGCTGGAACCAGCGCTATCTGCCCTTAGACTTGTCCTTATTTGAGGAAAATGAACACCAAATTAGGCCAGTGCTGGATGGATTTTCTATTGTGTGCAGCTGACAGCTTACCTGATAGAATATCTTCCTGGATGGCCGTCAAGGGTGTTGGGAGTGACAACAGGGAGCTATCTACTTTTTGGCTTGCCAAAGAAGGGCAATATTTCTTGTGGGACTGCGAGTCCATGGTTACTTCAAAAGCAAGGCACATTTAACATCCAAGTCTGCCAAGTGGAATTACTCAAGGCCCAACTGGATGGTGTGGTCATTCGGCTGGACAAGCCATGCTGTACCTGACCCGGGCTGGACAAGCCACGCTGTGTCTGAGATGGGAGGAATTCATCTATAGATCAGCATCTTTTGTGACTATAGCTCCTCTAGTGTCGTGAGTCAGCTTTATTTATTTGGCAGACTGACAAGCTCGTTTGGTTGGTTGGTTGCTTTTTTGTTTGTTTTGGTTTGTTTGGTTTTTTTTTTTTTGCTTCAGACTAAGGCCCAGGCTAACTTTGGGCTTATGGCCATTCTCTTGCTTTAGCCTCCTGACTGGTGGGATTAAAACTGTGAACCACTATGCCAGGGTCTCATAGATGGGATCCTGGGTAGCCTTGGGTGCCCTCAAACTCTGAGTGCTCTCAAACTTCCTGCCTCAGGCTCCTGAGTGCTAGATGACAGGTACATTCCAAGGAGCCAGGCATGTTTCACAGGGCAACAGAGAATGGATTTGCATATGAAATGTTAAAACTACCCGCTGCCACCCTAGAGCTGCCCAGCTGTGAAAGCAAGTCCTCTGCTGGCTTGCTTTCCCTTAGCAGAGGTTGTGTGTTGGGAGTCTCCAAATTCCCAGTGTGCCTTCAACTTTTGAATCCTCATTAGAAGAAACACACGTGCATACACGCACGCACGCACGCACGCACGCACACACGCATGCACGCACGCATGCACGTGCACACTCTCTTTTAAGCACAACCACACCCAAGTATTGGCTCTTAATTTGGTTCTTCTTTCCAGCCAGCCTTTCTATGGTTGGCTAATCCTCATAGCCAGACATTGTTTGGCTAATAAACACCCCAGCCTCATCCAGATGGTCAGAACGAGCGCTGGCTCCTGGCTGGACTCCACTGAAGCCCTCTTGGCTGGTCCCACTTTGAGACATTGCACCAGATTTTGTGTCTACAGCCACGGGCACTAAGTGTTAGGGTCCTAGCTTACAGACATGACTGAGGTTCAGGAAAGCCTGGCCCCAGATCTGCTGGACTTTAAACCTAAGCTACACACAATCTTTTGGTGAAAAGTATTATTCATCTCATGTCCTAAAACCAGCTCCCTAGAGTTTCCCATCACACATCTATTCCCCTCGATCTCGGAAGTTCCTCTATTAAGTGATTTATTCCTGGCTGGGAGAGGTGACACATGCTTTTAATCCCAGCAGTAGGGAGGCAGAGACAGGCGCACCTCTGAGTTTGACATCAGCCTAGTCTACAGGGGGAGTTCCAGGTCAAAGGGCTACACGGAGAAATCCTGTCTCAGAGAGACAGACAGAGAGAGAGAGAAAGAAAGAGAAGTAATTTTTTTCTTGCCTGGCTAACATTGAAATCAGGATCTGTTGGTTTCAGCATCTCTTGTGGACCACCAACTCTGATTTTAGCATTTCAATTTAGGGAAAGGCTACAGTAGGATTAAGAACTTTCTGTAAGAGTCAACCTTTACCTAGGAACTCCTAAGTGGAGTTGTAAATAGAGGAGTCCTGACAGAGGACTCTCCAAGGTGGTGAGAGACATCATGAAGGTACTTTATTTTGAGGGCCTTTCCTCTGGAGCTTTGGGAAGCCCAGCGTTAGCTTCCTGCCTGGCTCCCAGAGGCCCTAAGGGGATCATTTACAGCTAGCTATTTTGGGAGGGCAATTACCCTGAGTACTTTCACCCCTTCAAGCATAGCACAGAAGACTTCTAGGGAGCCATAAGAAGAAACAGGCAAGCCACATGCTCTCTGTCCTACACAGGGGACCCTAAATGCTGATGTTCCCAGAGTCAGGCTCTTTACCAGATACGTGTGAGTCTGTGGTGGGTGGGTGGAGGTAGAGGGGGCTTCAGATCCTATCAGCCGCTGCCTCCTGGTTGTCATGGTGACCTCTCCTAGCGCCACACTTATAAGTAACTTCCTGGCTGACAATGTTGATTTCAGCTTCGTGGAAGGAGCCTCTGTGGAGGGACCATGCCACCACTAACTTGGACACTGCAGGCTTCCAGGCTTCCCTAATTGTTATTCCTGTCGTGGTACAAGAGTTTCCCAGACCAAAGGGAACAAACCTGCCCCTCCACATTCCGGAGCAGAATCAGCCAGAATCACAGCCTGAAGGAGGGTGACGACGGTTCCCCGCCGGCAGGACCATTTTCAATTCCCTTTCTTTGTCTCCCTTCTTCCTGCCTTGAAAATGGATCTGAATTGACTGCTCTATGTTTCCTCTATATTCCAGGAGGGAGGATGCTAGCCAATCATTATACCAAGGAACAGACCATAAACACATTTCGATAAGCTCCCGACACGCCCCATTTCCCTCTGATACAATCACAGCCCATAAGAGTAGGACTCATTTTACACCTGAGGGCTCTGATGTTTAAGGAAATAAATGGCTTGCCCGGGGTCACTGTGTGAGGCTGTGATGAAACTTGGATTGGGGCCCGGGTTGTCTGAGGCTTGAACCTGTGCTAGAATTAGACACAGTCTCTCCATCTGACCCCCTCGGTGGAGCTGGCTAGATATCACTAGTGTACACTGAGCTTTGGGATGGCCAAGGACAGGGGCCCACCCCTTCACTGTCACTTTTGCACTGAATGCCCCAGGGAGAAAACCAACATGTCTAAATGTGAAGTGGCACCCCTTCTGGGGTTTAATGAGCTGGAATAAATAGCAGCCTGCCTCCTAGAGGGTTCTCATTGTATTTAAAATAGGAATGGGTGATTTCCAGTGTTTGATGTACTGTCCATTTCTTGTTTTTCTTTTCTTTTTTGTAATATCTCCTTTGTAAAAGGACATCCGTCTGTGATATAAGATTCAATTTAAGAAATACTGTCTCTGAGTCTCCAGCAGAACTCTGGAGAAGCTTAAATCATGTCCCCACACCATCTCGATTAACACTGGTACCCAGAAGAAATGGAGCACACCCGTTCGAGCTGGAGGTAGTGTTCCTGTCCCCTCTCCCCACGGTCGACACCTCTAAATCCTCATCCTCACCGTGGCAGCGTTAGGCAGTGAGGCTTTAGGGAGTGAGGAGGGCGGTATTATCATGAATGAGGCCACTTCCCTTATCAAAGGGACTTGAGAACAGTTTTGGCCCTCCGCTTTGGAGAAGGCAGGTGTATGCGTCATAGAGTAACCCTCACCGGATACCCAATCTGCTGACACCTTGACCTAGGATTTCCTAGCCTCCAGCACCGGGAGAAATAATCTTGTTTATCAGCCTGCAATCTACAGCATTCTTTCGTAACAGCTGGCCTAACACACCTCAGTGGCCACTTTGTGAGACTCCACTGAGCAGTCAGTGAATACATGTGCACGTTTCTGTTAGTATGTTACATAATAAAACAAACAAGCAAACAAATCTGTTTGCTTTTGGGTGGAGCTAAAGAGCCCCAGCACCTGCCCTGCAGCAGAGCTGCCAGCGCCCCTCAGGGGCTGCCCCTAATGTCACACCTCTGTGGTGAGTTTTGCTTTCTTATGGCTGGCTTCTGGGGATCTGGTGCTTCCTGCCATCAGCTTCTAGGGGCTTGCCAAATTTGGTTTGCATAGGCTCGGTGGAAACATTTCAGTGTGGAGCTGGGAGTGTGCTCAGTGGCACAAAGTTTTGCTTAGCATGCACAAGGCCCTGAGCACAGTCCTTGGCACTATGGAAAGTAAAGTAGAAATCAAACAGATTGGGTGCACAGAAAAAGAGGGAAAGGGAGCAAGAGATGTACTTAGTGTAGAAACGCGTGTGCTCGAGCATGTGCAGGACTCAGGCTAGTCAGCAGATCAGAAAGCAATCAAACTGTCTTTCATGGCATCTCAGCTCTAGCACTCATTAGCTGTGTGACCCTGAGTGGCTTCCTTAAAGTTTCTGAGTTCTGCTTTCTCATGGCAGAATGAGGATACGTAGGCGTACATCACAGCATGCATGAGGAAGGGCCAGGTACACAGCAATCACAAACACAGCGTGAATGCCTGGAGATCAGGCTCTGGCATCCGGTGGGGAACGCTAGTGGAGATCTAAGACTGGGAATTATAGCCTGACCTTTGACCTATGGCCTTTGCCCTGATGATTGCATCCTGGAGGATCCAGAAAACTCATTCTCTTCCTTTCCTCTCCTACAGATAGGAGCAGAGGTCGGAGGGCAGCTCTCTGGAAAGGAGCAGGAAGTCAGAGGAAGGTCATTCGTTCATACCACACACATCCAGGGATCACATGCTGAACACTGGGCCGTAGACCATAGGTGGTTAGGTATGACTTCTGTCACTGGGAGCCAAGTGCCCACCAAGGAAATAGCCCGATCACAATGGTGGAGGGTGTGGGGCCCTGCCCTGTCCATGTGTGTGCCCTTTCACATGTATAAAATGGGTGAGTTCTGAAGTCATCCATCCCACCCCTGATGCTGTGAAGCCCCACAGAGCCTGAAAAATTCTGTGCTACAAAACCCAACAACAGGGAAACCAACTGCTTCTTTAAAACCTGGACAAAGCCAGGGGTGGTGGAGCACACCTCCCCACACTTGGGAGGATGAGGCACTGAGATCACTTAGTGTTCGGGGCAGAGCAAGGCGTCATAGTGAGACCCTGTCTCAAAAACAAAAACAAAAAAAAATCAAAACAATAGGACGGAGAGACAGCTTGATAGGTAAGCATGAGGATCTGGGTTTACATTCCAAGCCCCCCCCTGGATATAGCTATGCATTCCTACAACTCCAGTGCTGCTGGAGACAGAGGTAGCAGGATTGCTGGGGCTTGCTGGCTACCCCTTCAGCTCAGATCCAGGTTCAATGAGTGGCTCTGTCTTAAAGGAACAGGTGGAGAATAATAGATCGGGGTACCCAATGTCCTCTGAGCTCCTGTGTGTGTACCTGTGTGCCACTACACACACACGCACACAAACACACACAGACACACACACACACTCTGCTACCACCACCACCACCACCACCAAAGGCAAAAGACCTAAGTAGATAGCTCCCCAAATAAGACACACGGAGAACAAATAAGCATATGAACACATGCTAACATTAAATGTGAAATATCAGAAAACGGGCAATTAAAACAGCAATTGGATGCTACTAGACAGCAGTTAGAAGGGTCAAATTATAGCACATTGACAGTATCAAATGCTGGTGAGGATGTGGACAACCAGAGCTCATGTGTCACTGGTGGGTTTGCAAAATGATCTACCCACTCTGGAAGACACCTTAGCAGTTTCTTGAATAAACATCCTCTTTCCATTTGATTCAGCAGCCGGGTTCCTAGGTAATTACACAAAAGAGTTGAAAACGTAAGATCACACACACAAAAAAAACCTGCCTACAGCCAGGCATGGTGGTGCACGCCTTTAATTCCCAGCACTTTGGAGGTAGAGGGTTGCAGAGTTCAGTCAGTTCAAGGCCAGCCTAGTCTACAAAGAGAGTCCAGGACAGCCAGGGCTACACAGAGAAACCTTGTCTCAAAAAACCAAAACAACAACAACAAAACCTGCCTACGGATGTTTGCAGTTGTCATTCACGATTGCCCAATATCACAAGCGACAAAGCAGGTAAATAAATTGCTGTGTGCACAGACAATGGACTTTTATTCAGTGACAAAAAGAAACGAGCTACCAAGCCAAAAGACGTGGGGGAGGCTTGAAGTCACCAGAATGAAGCCATTCTGAACCATTCCAACTGTCTGATGCTCACAGCAGGCAAAAGCCTCGAGACAGGAAAAAGATCAGTGTTTACCAGATGTTGGAGGGAAAGACATAAGCTGGCAAAAAGCAGAGAGTGTTCAGGGCAGACAAACTATTTGGAACGATACTCTAGCAGTGGCTTTGTGCTGTTATATGCCATCCAAAGCCTGGAGCAGCTTTGTGTGTCCGTGTTAGGCTCCTCCATTTCAATAATTCACACCATCATGCTAGGAGGTGTTGATAGGGGCGGAGCTTCAGTAGACTTTAAAAAAGTTAAGTCGATTGAAAACAAGACCAAATAACAGCAGCAACAAAACTCCCTGTGTGTGATTAAGAGCATGGGTTTTGGCTATGGGATCTAAGTTGACGCTGTGGCTCTGTCCCCTGGGCTGTGACTGTCAGCAAGCCCTGCAAAATGAGCCTGGGAATGAGCCTGCTTTGTGGGTTTCTGTGAAGACCGGGAGAATGAACAGATCTGAAACATTCACTGCTGTGCTTGTCACCTGTAGGAGCTCGATCGATATTAGCGACTATTTAAAAATGGATGTTTTAAAGAGCTGATTTCAATGGACTGGCTGCCATCAGCTTTTGGCACTGCAATCCCTTGCTGTCGGGATACAGGACTGACTGACTGACTGACTGACTGACTGACTGACTGACTGACTGACTGACTGCAGAAGAGTAACTTCTCTCTGACCGTGACAGAGTGGAAGATCCTTTCTGGAGGCGTGGTCCTCAAGTCCGTACATGCTCTGAGGCTCAGAGAAAATGCTCTTGACAGGACCGTTCCAGCATCCCCAGCAGCGAAAACCGGACGTACTGTGCACTTGAGTATCTTTTGCCTGAGTGACCTGGCAGATGCCCAGCCCGCATCCTGCCCTTCATCAGCCAAGTATTGTTCTGTGCCTGCTGTAGCTCCAGGGAGGAGAGCTTGGTCCTGGTTTGAGTTAGCTTTGAGTTCTGCCACAAGGTCATCTGGTTTCCTCTTTACCCTACCTTGAGCACTTCAACAGAGAATGCCCTCCAGTGTGGGATGCTGAAATCTCTGCTCTCTCCTCTCCTTTCTCCCTCTCCCCACCTCTCTCTCTCTCTTTCTTTCTCTCTCTCTCCCTCTCTCTCTCTCTCTCTCTCACATACATACAAACACACAGATCTCCTTGGAGCCTCATAGCAATCCTATAAGTCAATTCAGGGTTTTGGGGGTGCTGAGTCCTCAAGGATTTTTAGTCACTGTGAGGTGCAATTTGGACCCACCTGGCTGACTTCAAAGCCACCTCCAACTATCATGTTTTGATTGAGACAGATTTCTCTGCATATCCCTGGTTGTCCTGGAATTTACTCTATAGACCAGGCTGGCCCTGAACTCACAGTAATCCAGGGTTAAAGGTGCGTACCACCACTGCCTGGCTAATCTATAATGTTTTAATGTTCTCTTGTTGCAAACAAAAATGAGTCCCTTGCAGGCAAGGATAGCCTGTTGCCTTGCTGACAGTCTACTTTCCTCTCCCTGCTGGGTAGCCTTCAAGTGTCCAGGAGGTTCAAGGATTCAGCCTCCATTAGGTGACTAGGGTCTAAACCAGGCAGGACTGCTCTAGAAGTAAATACATGCCACTCAGTGCTGACCAATGGGTAGGTCCAAGGAAGATGATTTTTCCAAACTTAAGTACAGATTAACAAGAAGTTTTCTTTTACTTAATAGTCTGGTATTTCTTAAGCAACACCCGGCTTGTTTCTTTGACTCTGAGTTTAGCATCTCAGGATAATGGTACAACTGTGTGGTTTAGATGGCCTGAGACAGGGAGAAGGTGCCACTGTCCCTACCGTGTGGTCTCTGTTCCAGAGCAGCGGTGACATTTGCTTTCAGAGAAGGCTGAGAGCCAAGCTGTAGGCCCAGGCATGCGCTTTATCTTATTGCTTCAGCCTCACAGCACTAGTATGTTGGCAGAGAGACTTCTCATGGGGAACTTTGCCCTGGAGACTATGCTGCTAGGCAGCAGCTTGTAAAAGGCTTTTCTTCTCTGAGGGGCCTTGTCCCTAGTGCCATCAAGAAGCAGAAACTAAAAGTCCAGCCGTGGACATTAACCGCTGAGCTCCCAGTACCCTGACTATCTTCCCAAATGGGTTTAGGGGATCTCAACTGGACAATTAATATTAATGGTACGGAAGGATCATCTGGTAGCTTTGTCCTTAGAGCCCTGTTGCTGCTTAATTTTATTTATTTGATGTGTATGGGTGTTTTGTCTGCTTATATATCTGTGCCCTATGTGTGTGCAGTGTTCTTAGAGGCAAGAAGAGGTGTTTTATCTCCTGGAATTGGAGTTACAGAGGGTTGTGAGCCACCAAGTGGGTGTTAGGAACCAAACCCTGGTCCCCTGCAAGAGTAGCGATTGCTCTGACTCCTGAGCCATCTCTTCAGCCCCCCTGTTTTCTCCCCCCATTACCCAGTGAAGAAAGACACCGGGATATGTCCTCACTTAGTACCCACATAGCTACATCCAGGCCTTGGGACATGTGCATAACACACATGGTCAGCCTGGTCCTCAAGGTGACTCCTTGTGTTGCTGGAGAAGTTTCTAAGTCTTGGAGCCAGGTTGGGTTGTGAGCTTGAGTTTTAAGACTTTGTCCCTTTCCGGTCTTTCCCCCACCCCCTGCTGCCTGTGACACCTGGCTGTGGTAGTGAATAAAAGAGTGTTGGGCAATATAACATATATTATTGGACCTAAGATTATCACGGCGGTATTATTTGACAAATAAGACACAGACACCTGTTAGATTTGTAATTGCCTTATTTACCTTGGGCCGGGCAGATATTTCACTTACACTGTCTCAATAACCTCACCATCCATCTCCCAGTCCCTATCCACTGCCATCTGCCTTCATCATCCTCATCTGGGCTATCTTTCATCCATAATCCCATAGCACTTGCTTTAATCCTTTATCTAGGCCTTTCCACGCCATCGTTGGAGTTCTTTCTCCAGGCTGATGTGGTTCCTTCTCCATGCTAACCTAATGTGGCTTCCTCCTTTTTCTTCTCTTTTCATCTATCCGATTCCCATTATTCTCTCTTGAACCCAAAGCCCGGGAACCTTAGCCACTCATACCTCATTCTGCCCTGCCCAGGTATAGGCCATTTAATCAACCAATCTTAGGTGTATGTTAGGCAGGTTGATTAAACAAGGATAGGTGTAATCAGATCTTGAGGGCCAGTAACACCGACCTCCAACACCTGGCTTTCCTGAGCCTCAGTTCCCTTAGAGGGAAAATCAGGAAGGGTGGAATGCGGAATACCTAAATTTGATTCTCGTTCAATGCCACTATTCTAAGAAAACTATTCTCCACCGTTAAAGAACAGAATAAAGCATAGGAAAGATCGTAAATCTAAAAAGTGTTGAGCATTGGTGCCTGTGTTCCTCTCCCTGCCTGAGCAATGCTCGGGAGCTGTGACTGCCGGTTTTGAAGCCACTGCCTTCCTTCTGTGTCCCTTTACATCTAGAGGGTTCTTTATTGCTATCAGTTGACTGGTCCCTTTGATGATAGTTCCAGGCCTTACTACACAATGAACGTTGCTTCAAATAAGTGGTCACTTCTCACAGCTTTTTAATACAGCTACAGGTTGGACATTATTGAATAGACCCTATTAACGATAGGTGGGACACAGCATGCTTAAGTAACTTGCCAGAGGCCACGCAAAGGCCAGTGTGCATCAGAGAGTGATGTAAATGGTCAGCCTGGTTAAACGAATCCACCCTTTTCCCACCGTGACCTACTGTCTTGCACTATGTACTAATTTTAAAAGACGGGGTGTTATTAGTTTAAAAGCTCATATGCGACCTGAGGTGTGTTGTTCATACTAAAAACCACCCATGTTCAGGAAACAGAGAGTTCCCCATCCCCCACCCCCTACTCCACCTTCAATGACTCAGTGCCAAGGCAAATGTTTTCACTATTTTCCCCATGCACACGACCCGCCATCACAGCCCGGCCTCTTGCTGTCTCCATCTCCAGCTCAGAGGCAGCCATTTTGCATGCCCCCCCCCCATTAAATCTCTTTTGTGAGGTCAGTTTTGTGGTATGATTTTTTGTTTGTTTGTTTGCTTGCTTGCTTTTTTTTGTTTGTTTTTCGAGACAGGGTTTCTCTGTGTAGCCTTGCTGTCCTGGACTCACTTTGTAGACCAGGCTGGTAGGTCTGAAAGAATCATGACTGCAGAGATGTTCTGTAGCATGAAGACTTTGAACTGTGGGAAGAAGAAACAGGAGAAAGCCTCTAGAGGAGGCTTTTTAAAGCGTTCTCACCTATGCCCAGTGAGTGACAGTCCTGGGCACCATGCTGGTTTCCATAAAAACTTATGGTTTCACTTTGTTTTAGCTAAGATCTCTATACATAGCCCAGGGTGTGGGAGAACCTACCGTAGAGTCCAAGCTGGCTTCAAACTCATGATCCCCTGCTTTAGCACCCCAAGTTATAGGATTTTATGTGGGTGCTACCAAACATGGCTCTATAAACAATTTCTGTTAAACAGGAGAAGTTGGTTGCAGTGGCTTTTCTGTCTTGGGACACTTCTTAATTCTCACATATACTCTTGTAATTATTTAGTTAGTTGGCTAATTATCCAACCGCCTAAAAACTGGGCTAGCCTTGTTCATCGATTTTCAACAAAAAACGGCCTTGCTCATGCACCTAATCAAATACTTGTGGAATGAATGGCTCCTGGATGAAGGAATGAATAAAACCGGAGCCTGTGGTCTGAAGCCCGCCATTGGCCAGAGCTCTCTGGAGTAAACCTTGAAGGGGCAGGCGAAAAAAAAAAAAAAAATAACAAGCCTGCATTTGAGGAAATATTTGAAAGGAAAGGCAGGCTTTTAAAAGAAGGAAGGGGAGGATTAAGGAGGCATGTTTAGGAGATAGAGGAAGGCTGGCAAGAGGCGCCAGGTGGGAGGACAGAGCAATTGTGGGCATGAACCCTGAAAAGAAGCCTGTGAAGCAGCCTGGGGTACCAAAGGGGCCCTTGTCCCCAAGCTCCCCTAAGGGGGGTTGGGGCCTCTCCTCTGTGAGGCCAGCCAGAGAGATGTTTTCTTATAGGAGTACGTTCATTTCATCCCCGCTGCTGGATGGTGACAGCAATTGTCCCGGTGACACACGTAGGAAGCATCTCTTGTCTCTGGGGATGCAGGGACTCCATCACCTGAGCGAGGGGAGTGTTGTTTTTCCAGAAAGCACACACTGGCTGACTTCAGGCAGTGTGCTGCCTGGAGCCCTTGCCTGGAGGAGTCTTCTCCCTCGAAGAGGCAGCCCATCCCCTCCCCCCACTGGAGCCCACACACGACAGCCCTGTCACTGGCCCTGGAGCGCCTTCCACTTCTCTCCACCACACTGAGACTGACTGAAGGTCCGAGGAGACACCACTGGGGGACTTTCCCCCTTCCATACGCATTTACCAAAATAACTTTTCATTGATGGTTGCTTTAAGACACTCAGCAGAAAAAAGGGCCTAAGAATTATTCCCACGGTAACTTTGGCTCAGCTAGATCGATGTCATCAGTGTGGGCCCTAATTTCCTCCTCGATGAAACACAGCACCTTCTTCCTTTTAACGGGGTTAGGGTGTTGGCACTCTGTGAGGTACGACTGGAAATTCTGTCTCTGCTCCGTACTTGCCTGGTGAAGATTCTTAAATGCCAGAACCCAGACTTCCTTCTGCCTCAGCAGGGATTCAAAAGGAATTGTTTCCTGGGTCCTGCCCGTCGTTTGTTTGAATGTCTGTCAAGTGCCAATTAGAAACTCAGCGTGTGGTTTGGCATTATAGGAGTTTAACAATTTTAAGATATTGCGCCGACCTCTGCAGCAGGTCTGAGCAGAAGAGGGTGGCAGCGGGTGCGAAGGGAGTGAGGAGCAGAGCTTAAAATCGAAGATGAGTGGATGTTGGAGGAGATACTCAGCTCCGGAGAGGGAAGAGTCATGGTGAGTCTCACAGAAAGGCTACATAGCAACATTGTCTAATTACCTCACCATCAGGCTGATGATGGGTCATCTCCGTTGTTGTCCGCTTGAAGAGAATTGCCTGGGAGATGGATCTTCTGGCATGCCTGTGGGAGACTTTCTTGGTTAGGTTGAGGTCAGAGGACTCATCCACAGTGGGTGGCACCATTCCCTGGGCTGAGATCCTGGGCTGTGTAAAAAGGAAAGAACAAAAACAAAAAGAAGCAAGTAAGCAAACAAAAACCAGCCAACTGAGAAACAGCACTGGTTACTTTTCTCTTCCTGACTGCAGATACAATGTGACCAGAAGCTTCAGGTTCCTGCTGCCTCGACTTCCCCTTGGTCTTGTCTCTCTAAGCTGCTTGTGTCAGAGTATCAAGTAACAAGAAAAGTAACTGAGACAGTGACGGTGTTCACTGAAACGGCAAAAGGGCTTGAGCTCTTAGCACATGGCCGGTATTCATGTGGTTCCAGAGCCTCATTTTATAACTGAGGAAAGTCAGGTCAGGCTGTTTTACTCTCTCTTTCTTTTTAAAAAGGGGTTCTCGGGTGGTCCAGGTTGGCCTCTAGCTCAGTATGTAGCCGAGGCTGGCCTTGAACTCCTTATCCCCTTGACTCTTTTGCCCAAGGGCTGGGGTTACAGGTATGAACCAGGCTGGTGCCCAGTCCAGATTTCTTACGCTGAAGTCCTGCCCATCTGCAGCAACACCTCCTGGGCATGAGAAGCAGGGGTAAAGAAAGAAGGAGCTGTGGGAGAGATTTTAGTGCCTCTAGAAGCAGCGCTACGGGGCTAAATGGAAATATCTTAAGCTCCCTCTTGTAAAGTTACCTGATGCTTCTTCACAGGACAGTGCTAAGATCATAACGCGTTCTCAGATCCAAGCAAATGCACCAGGCTCGTCTCACATCTTATTTCCTTCAATTGTGGTATTTCCTTCCTTCCTTCCTTCCTTCCTTCCTTCCTTCCTTCCTTCCTTCCTTCCTTCCTTCCTTCCTTCCTTTTTGTTGTTGTTGTTTTGTTTTGTTGTTGTTTGTTTATTTTTGAGATAAGGTCTTACTATGTAACCCACGTGGGCCTGGAATTCACCATGTATCCCTGGCTGATTTCAAACAGGGACCTGCCCTGCCTCAACATGCTCTAAGGCTGGGTCCTCTCCAGAATCTGTTAATTCATTCACTTATTTAGGCAATGCTAATAAGGTATGATTTGAAATTTAAGATGACTGAAGCATTGTTTTTGATCTAACAGAGTTTAAAGAGTTCACCCACAATCCTGGTATTGCTGCCGGGGATCAGGTTTTCCTTGGGTCTCAATAACTCATTGCCTTAAATCTAGCAACATCACTCATCTTCTCGGACCTTAAGGCTGGTTTGTTGTTGTTGCTTTGCATATGTGTTCTGCTTTTGTTGTTTATTTGATTTTGAGACAGGGTCTCCTATAGCCTAGCTTGACCTTCAACTTGCTACGTGGCTAAGGATGACTTTGAATGCCTTATGCTTCTGCCTCCAAATCTTGAGTGTTGGGACTACAGGTGGGTCAACATACCAGGACATTGTGTGTGGTAGCCAAGCACTATACCCCATGGCCTGCACTCCCAGTATAGGCTGTCATTTTTCAAGGGCAGGAAGAAATTATGCGCACATATATTTTCTCTCTGCTTCTTTTATAAGGGTGATGCTAGCTCCTAGCAGTTATTCAAATGAGGTTGGCTGACTAAATTATTTAAATGACTAACTCAACTGTGAACCATGGGAAAACAGTGCCTACAGCTCTGTATTTAGTCTCAGATCAGGGGTTGAGTGGCATTTGATGGATGAGCAAGAATAGAAACAGATAAAATTCTATGGAGCCAATTCAGCATTCCTTTGAAAGCTCGACTTTGGATATCTTCTGTATATATTCTTCAGTATTGCTTTAGTGGCAAGTGTCAAAAAAAAAATACAACCAAAAAAATCCAACTCAAGCTATCTTATCAAGAAAGGAAGAGGAGTTTGATGTCATCACTGCCACTTCTAAAGGCTGATGACATGTTAGATTCAGTGACTCAAATGATGAACTCACGACTACTTCTCTTCCTCTGAACTTTTTTTTCCTCTCTGCATTGGTTTCTTTCTGGGTCAGACTCTTTGTCACATGATAGGAAAATGGCCACCAACAGCTTCGGTCTGTGTCTACAGTGATATTTTAAAGAAACCATTCTTCCTGGCTGTTTGGGTCATGGACCTATCCCTGAACCTGTCTCTATAGTTTGAAAGATGAACGACTTTGGCTGGACAGCTCAGGTCACACCCTGTGTCTGTTATTTGGGGGTTGTTGTGACCACAGTCCCTCAAGGAAACAGTGTGAGGGAGGAGAGATTTGTTTCAGCTCATGGCTTCAGAGAGTTTCCGTACTTCGTGGCAGCAATGGTGTGTGAGAGAGCCTGTTCACAGCAAAACAGCTCTGGAAACTGTGAGACAGGAAGCAGGCAGGGATAACACTCTCCCAAGGATTCCTTCCCAGTGACTTCCTCCAGCTAACCCCAAAATAGCACGACCAGCTGGAGACTAATTCCTGGTTCTCCTCTGTGAACTTTGAAAATCAAGACTCACTTTACTCTGGCCAATGAAATGAAGTGAAAGTGATGCGCTCCAAGAAGGATGGCTGAGCTGCTGGTGCCTAGTCCTCTCTCTCCTCTCTGTTATTTCGGCCTTGCTGACGATAAGGTACAATACCAAGCCTCACCTATACAATAGCTGCCCTGGGCAATCCTCTAGATCCATAGTTGTCTTGTGTGAGGGTTGTGTAACAGCTTCCTCCCAGATCCAAACATTGCATCTTGCTCCTTACTGCTTAAGGAAGGTGAACAACTCAAAGGAGCTTCAAGAAGTTCCTGAGAGCAGCCAGATTCACTAGGTTCCTCCCTGCCAGAGGTAAGAAATGCAGGCCCTCTGAGAAGAGCAGAGCAGGGCTGCAAAGAAGACTCTTGAGGCCACACCAGCTGCCTGGAAGAAGCAGAAACTAGCCGAGCTGCCTGGAAGAGGTTTGGATGGAGTGAAACACCTGACAGGACCCTTCCCAACCTGTTGAGCTGCCTTCAGGCTGTACAGTGTGCTCCAGGTACCACGCTGGGGTAGGCTTTGTGGTGATGCCGCTGTCTTTGAGTCATTCTGCTCCTGTAAGTAACCTCAATAAAACTCAGGGTTCACCAAATTGGACTTTGGTGGTATCCATACTTTGGTCTGTTATAGGTTTCCTACCTGGGGTTGGTAGATGTGTAATGCTGCATCTTCTCGGGAAAATTTTTGTCACACAACTGTAAGGAGTAACTGTTCCTGTGTTAAGTCAGCAGACTCAGGGATGCCTGCTTCTTCCATAACTAGCCATCTTTCACTCCTGTGTGTATACCCAAAGTTGCCTAGCTTTGAGTTTGGTTGTGAGCTTTGGGCTTTAATGGCTGGGTCATCTGTCTAGCCTTTGGCTTTGCTGCTGTTTTGTTTTGTCTTGTCTTGTTTTTTTTTCGAGGCAGGGTTTCTCTGTGTTGCCCTGGATGTCCTGGAACTCCATCTATAGACCAGGGTGCCCTTGAACTCACAAGAGGTCCAACTGCCTCTCTCTGCCAAGGGCTGAGATTTAAAGGCGTGCACCATCAGCCAGGCTTGGCTTGGCTTCTTAAAGAGAAGGTAGAAACACAGAGTTTGAGTGAAATGTTTGGTACACAGAGAAGAGGATGAGAAAAAGGAGACAGAGGGAGGAAGGGAGGAACAGAAAGGAGAGGTTTAACTCGAGGGAGGTTTAACTGAGGAAAGAATGCCTACCTGGAGTTGGGTGGCACCGTGCCAGGCCCAGGGTTCTGGATAAAATAAAAACAAAACCAGGGGCAAGCAAGCCAGGTGCAGCATGGCGCTGCTCCCCGATTCCTGATGTGCCTAGATAATGACCACGACTCTGTTGCCACCGTACCCTCCCCGCCACCCCTGAGCCATGAGGCAGAAGAAACCTTTCCATCCTGATAAGTTATTTGATCACAGCAACGACAAAATTAGGTGGTATAAAGGCTGCTGCAGGAGCCTGTCCGCTGATCCCATGATCCCTGGCTTGCGGTGGTTTGATACACCCTCTTTCAGCTTTACGGGGGTGCTAACACGCCTTCCCACAGCCATCCTGTCCTCCTCTTTCAGTCCAGCGGTGGGTAAAGTTCGTGAGATCTGAGCACATGGGGTGAGTTTTGCGTTAGGAGCCTTTGCCCAAGCGTGGGCCAACATAGGTGTTTTGAGCAAAGCCGAAGAAGCCCTCGTGTTTTGTAAGCTAGAAGAATTAATGACTTAGGGAATGTTCAGCTCTAGGTGGGTTCGCCCCGGCATAACTCCATCGTCTGTGAAGAAGCACCAGAGGTTTGTACTGCTGAACGGAGACGGGAGCAGGGGTCCTGCCTGGGCTCCTACGGTGCTCACGGTCCAGGTCACGTAATTACTTCTCAGCTACACTCGACCTTGCTGCTCGTTTTCTGCTTTTTGCTCCTTTTTCCTAGCTAGGCGGAAGGCAGGGACAGGTGAGGAGCCACGTCTTTGTGCATGTCACAGGTTACAGGCATACAAGAGATTTTCAGTAAATACTGGATGTGGAGACGAGCCGATCGGTTGATTAGTCACAACTATCGCTTCCTCTTTGAATACTGGAGGACAGTTCTGGGAAACGGTTTCACCTCATCAATTCACTTTTTTTTTTCCTCTGCAAGGAGCTCGAGCTTCATCAGTGTCCACTAATCTTTAAAACGGTGTTTATTTATTTATTTATTTATTTATTTATTTAGCTAGGGCCTCATGTGTAGCAGGTTGACCTGAAACTCACTGTGTGATGGAGGATGAACTTGAACTCTAGATCCTCCTGTCGTTCCCCCCCCCCCCGCCACCGAAACACTGAGCTGTAGGTGTGCTTCACTGTGCCAAATGTATGCTGGTGCTGAGGACTGTGCGTGCTAGGCAGCAGCCTGCTATCGGGGCCTTATCCCCACCCCGACACTAGCTCCGTGGATGAGAACGTTAGTGGTAACCCATAGGAAATGCAAACCCAAGCTAGTGCAGACGAGACACAGTTTACAGATTCCCGTAAATGGAACCTCCAGAGTTAGGGGTGACAGCGGGCCCGGCTGGATGCAGGGATTTAGTGTCCCCAGCGCGCCGTCGTCACTCCCGTGGTGGCTTGGCTTCTCTACACTGTCCTTTGGCACTAGAGTTATTCCCAGGAAACTCCTTTGCTGAGTGGCGCCTACCAGTTTCAGGCCAGCTTCCGGCAGCCTCTTCCTGGCCAACCCTGAAAACTCCTAGTTCCACCGACCTTATCTGGGGTATGTGATTATCTCTAAATCAGCCCACCAGCCACGGAACTGCACCTTTACTGGGACTTTTTTTTTCTCTCTCTCAAGAGGCAGGACACCTAAATTCAGACTGCCTTAGGCTAGACCACTGTTTCCCTAAAAGCCTGAGGTAGATCAGTTTCATCAGGTCTCTGCACAAAGGAGCCAGCCATGGCCTTTCCCTCCAGCCTCTCCCAGAGGCAATGACCACACAGAGGGTGATAGGACACAGTGTGGCTAGAAGGGGGGTCTTGGGCTGTTATTTGTAGAGCATCCTATATAAAACTGGAGAACAGCTCTATCAAAAAGGGGAAGCCTAGTGGATCTCATGGGGAGATGAAAGGAAATCAAGAGCCCTTAGTGCCCCCCCCCATGCCTTCCCTGTAGCATGTTTAATTCGTGGAGGAAGTAAAGGCCCGGGTAGGTCTTCCAGTCACCCTGCCACCATCCCAAGTAGACTCCGGAGAGGACCGGCTTCAACCACACACGTTTAATTATTAGTCCCTGCCTGGAGATCAGGTTAGCTTTTTCAAAGTCCCAACAGAGGACGCATAAAGTAATGTTTTCCTTCACATAAATGTCCAGACCCTCATCTTGGGGGAGAAACATCAAGCCGGTTTCACGGGTCCCCAGCTTTGATCTTTGCGGCCCGTAGTAAAGGTGTTGCCGGCCATTTGGGGGATGGAGAGTCATGTCCTTCGACAACACTCTGTGCTCCTCTGGGGCGTACTTTCTTTTTTTTTTTTTTTTTGCATCCGCCTTGTGAGGGAAGTTGCTGGTGGCGACTGCGAAGACGGGACAGGTGATGTCACTGGGACTTGATCTGCCTCTTTCCATTCAGCCTGTTCTCCTCCTCTGCAGGAAGACTTGCAGGGAACTTGGGGAGCGATGGCTCCCCGCAAGCAGGCAGATAGAGACCTGCTTGTCCGGCTTGGCGCTTGTGCCTCCTTCCCAACGTGCTGGTCTTTCGCTCTCAGCGTGTGTAGTGTACTCTACGAAGGCATGCACTTTTTCTTTCACTTCCCGTCTTCACTGAGTGAAGACCTGCCATCTCCCTGAGAAGGGGGCCGGAGGTCACTGAGTGTCAACATTGCCACGCCTTCTCCGGCTTCAGGAGAAAGGCACGGAGGCTGTGCTGGTCACCCAAGGGTCTGACGTTTCTGCCTGAGGGTTCTGTGTACCGGCCTTCGAAGGACCATCACATCTTCTCGGAAGCGTCCTTCACCCGTCTACCTCTGGAGGAGACGGGGAGGAGGGCGTGGAAGCTGGCCCTTGGGAGCCCCTGAGGAAGAAAGCCGTTGGAGGACTCGCAGAAGTCAGGTTGGCTCACTGCTGCGTCCTGTCAAAGGGAGGCAAAAGCCTGCTGGAGGTGGGCCAAGAGCCCTGGCTCAAACTGGGGCCAGCCACCGAGACAGCAGCTGCGGCTCCGGTGCTGGGTCTCACCGCAGGGCTGCAGGACCTTTGGTGGCGCTCTGGTGGACAGTGGGTCAGGACGGAGTGCTCCCAACCTCCTTAAACCCCCGCCCATGCTCCCTCACGGGAAATCAGAGCAGGCTGGCGAGACGCCGCTGCAGCGTCCGAAGGAGACACCGCCGCGCCGAACGCCACCCTCGCCCAGGGTTCCGCGGAGCGCGCAGCGGAGGCAGGAGGATGGTTCGGCGCGGGCTGAGCTGGAAGGGCTTCCCTGCCTGTCCGGCCGCCTTCGCCTCGCTGCCTCCCCCGCTGCGTAACGTTGTGTTCGGGGTGGCGGCGGCGAGGCCGAGCGGGGGATGCGCTTACATAAGCGCCCGCCGCGTCCTGCTGCCTCTCGCTCTCGGGAGCCGCGGGCGGGGCCGCGATGCCGCCGGGAGCAGCGGCGCCGAGGGGACCCGGCCGGCCCGGCAGGCGGAGGAGGGCGCCGCCCGCGGCGGAGGTGAAGGTCAGTGGGTGTGAAGCGCGCGATCCACACCCCCCTCCTCCCCGTCCCCTCCTCCTCCTCTTCCTCTCCGTCCCCCCCTCCCCACTCTGACGTGTGGAGCTGGCAGCTCGGCCGGTTCCGCATTCCCGACCCCTCCCCGCCACTCTGGGCCCCGCTATATAACCGGGGCTGATGCAACCCGTCCCGCCGCCCGCCACAGCCTGCGGGAGGGACGCTCGGCGGCCGCGACGGGGGTCGCTGGC
>NW_026596134.1:24398803-24497632 GCF_907164565.1 Psammomys obesus | reverse complement strand
GGCCTGGGCAGCGGGCGGCAGCGGCGCGGAGCGGGCACGGCGCCTGCAGCCGGGCTCTGGGCCCTGGGGCGCCGCCTCCGCCGGCGGTTTCTGCACGGTGGGTGCCGTGGGGGCGCGGGGAGGAGGAGGGCAGGCGGGCACCTGGGGAGGACACCCCCGTCGTTAGCTACTGTGCGCCGGCCCGGGGCCGTGGGCTCCCCGCTGGAACGCTGCAAGCCGCTGCCCACCCGTTGGCTTCCCGGGCTGGGCCTGGCGGTCCTGGCGGTGGCCGGGACAGCGGGGCGCTCCCTTCTCGCTCTTCTCCCCCCATCCCCGCTCCCGCCCTCGCCCCCGGCCGCCTCCCCCCACCCCCAAGTGCGAGTGTTGGGAGGCGCTGCGCAAGGACGGCGGAGAGGGCGGGGTGAGCTGGAGAAAACTGTTTCAGGGACTGCGGGGTGTTGGGGGGGTGGGACTCGAGGGGGCATGCACGCCCCAGAACCCACTGACAGGTCGCGCCCCAGTCTCTTCCGCAGCTCCGCAGGACCTGGAGGAGGGTATTGGGAAAGGCATCTAACCAACAGGGCTTCCTTCTCTCAGGACCATTGCTGCGGGGCTCTGGTTGGGTTAGGAGGGAACCATGGGGTAGTCCCGGGTCCCCCTGGGACCCCTTCTCGCACATCAGGTTACTTAAGAAGGTAAGCAAGCTTCTTCAGGTAACCGGCCCACTTTAGAAGGCACTCTCCTGTCCCTTTTCCCCAAGAAGGCTAGGCCTTCCATCTGGACTCCTGGACCCTGGAGTGGCAGAGACAGGCTTTGCCTGAGTATCTGGGAGAGCTGGCAAGCCTGGAAGCCTTGGCTCATTTGCAGAAACGGATGGGCCATTTGGGGATAGAGGTGGAGAGGCGGGTGCAAGGAGGAAATCAAATCAATTGACTGTTGGGAGTCAGCTCCAGCCAGAAGATTATCCGGCCCTTGTGTGTAGGAGTGGCACCTTCTCGGTGGTGGTCAGGGTAGAGGGGGTCTGTGGTACAGGTCTGTGTCTGAGAGAAACTTGCACTGTTTGTGCTGGTACATCTTGGGACACTCTACCCACAATCTTAGTTCAGTGAGCGTGAGAAACAGGCTCCGCACCATAGTTGGGTACCTGCCGTCAGCAACCTCTCCCACTCCCGAAACCTCCCTTTCCCTAGGGTTTAAACATCACCTCCTCTTTCATTGCTTTTCAGCAAATCTGGCTACAGCTTGAATGGCAGGCTTATCTTCCTGTGCAGGTTTCTAGGGGAGAGTTTAACCAGGGATCAGGTGTGAGACGGGGCTCTTGGTTTTGCAGAAATCTGAGGTCCAGGGGATAGAAACAACAATTCCTGTGCCTCTGGGTGCTCCCCAGTTTCACTTTGTAAAGTAGGGAGGATGGATTTCTCAAAGACTCTTCTGTTTCCCCTCCATGTTGGCGTCAGTTCAGAGGAGCGGGCAGCTCTAGAATCTTCCCGAGGGGCTGGGTGCTGTGTGGTTTGAAAGGCTGCAGGAAGGACTTGGGGAGAAGGCCTCTGAATCGTGTGTCAATAAATTGGTTACAGTCATCTCCAAGGAGCTAAGTCTTTCCTGGCGCCTGTGTCACTTAGGAAGAGCTTCAGTTCGTGTCTCTCTTAACCACTGCCACCTGTCTTCAGGATGTCCTCTCGCCCACCTCTTTCAACCTGCGGGCCTAGGCCTCCTGGGCCTTGTTTGTTACACAGTTCCTCCTAGTGTTGCTCCCTCTCCCCATCTCCCTCTCTACTCTGGAAAGGAAGGAGCCAGCACAGACTCTGGCCTGCTCTGTATCCATTCAGCCTCTAACTCTCCTTGACCCCTCTCAACCCCCAGGGCAAGGGACAACTTTTATTCTTTTTCTGTGGCAGAGTGCAAGCAGACTTTTCTTTCCTTGGGAATGAATTATGTTCGAAACCCAGAAAATGGGAGGAAGAGAAAAGGAGTGTGTGTGCAGGGTATGTGTGCGAATACCTCTATAGGCAGGGGCAGAGCAACAGGCGCGCTCTTTTTCCATTTTCCTTTAATTAAGGCTCTGTGGACGTGTGTTTGAAAACAGAGGGTCTCCTATGCCTTTGAGGAGGGTGAGAACACTGTTTTGGCTGCGTCCCTCGCCATATGCAATGTGTGGTGGCCAATGAAACCGGGCCTGGCTCTTTCTGTTGCTTGTCTTGGCAGTCAGTTCCATGGCTTGTGTTACCAGCTCTTGGAGCTCAGGGGCTGCCAAGCTCAGTGTGCCTGTGTGTGTGTGTTCATGTGTGCCTCCGTGTGTGTGTGTGTGTGTGTGTGTGTCTTTGGAGACTTAGCAGAGACAAATGCCTCCCTGACCCAGGCTCGGAATTTCCAGTCTTTCTTTGCATTCAGGAACGGTGGGAGGCCTGGCAAGACCCCACCGCTAAGTCTGGTTTCTGCATGCAGCGGTGGTAGGGCTTCATTTCCAAAAAGAACCAAAGCCATCACACCCTACAGTGTCTGTAGCCGAGGGAAGGGAGGAGAGGAGAGAGATTGTCTAGCGACAGGACCTTCTTAGTTCCCTACAGCCCCCCCTGAGTTCTGCCAGAAACGACTTGGTGCCATTTATTAAGCCTCTATGGGCAGGGGAAAGAGCTGTGTTTTCAGGCAGAGCTTTGTGGAACACATCTTTCTGGTCTCCATCGAAGAGCAGGAGTCTGCCGGGGGACAGTTATGGATTCTTCCACGGCTGGGACAGCTCTGCAGAGCTCATTCCTGCCAGCATGCTGTGGTTTCTCCTCATCCCAGCTGCCCCTCTCCATCTTCCCATACAGCCCAATGAGTAATCCCGAATGGCCAGTGAAAGAGGTAAACGAGACTGGCACTGTGCTTCCGGAGCAAGGCCAGTGCCCTAGGCCACTCATAGTACCTGTGGCCCATAATATATGCACTCTAGCCTGCAAGTCCCAGGAGGCTTTAGGAGAAACCGAGGCAAGCTGCAGGCGCCAGGCTTCCTTTTTGTTCTTTTGAACCCAGCCATGACTAAGCACCTTTCCTTTCCATGCCATGCTGTAGTGTACTGTCAGGGTACAATATGGCCCTGCCTTCTTGGGGCTTAGGGTTGGGAAGAGGGAGAGCAGAGAATCCTCTTCCTGACTATGGAAAGACAGACCGTGGCTAGATAGGAACGATCTAGAGGTTGTCTCGAGGGGTCACTCGGCACCGACGTCTCCCCGGGAAGGACCCCACACCCTTGCCTTCCCACTCATCCAGCCAGGGCTGTTCCAGGTGCTTTTGCAAGTGCAAAGTAATTTAATTTTCTCTCCTGCCTTCCAAGGCAAGTGATGTCACTACCACTTTAGAGTAAGGAAAGTGATGCCCGGAGAGGGATAGAGCTGCCTTGGATCACATAGCCAGCAAAGTCTCACACTCAGCCAGCCGGCTCCATAGACTCCCCAGTCACCAGCCTGTGGAGCTCAGGGCAGCCTTTGCAAGAGGCAAGAGGAACGTTTTGCAGTTTGCCCTTACTATCATCCAGGCTTTCTCCGCCCTTTGCTCCCTGCCCCCTGGGTCTCTTTGGTTTTAGAGGCTGCTCGGCAGTGCCATTCAGATGGCTGGAAAGAAATCGTCGCCTGATTTTTTTTTTAATAGGTCTAAGAAGAGGCTTGGAATCGCTTGCTAGCTGGGTAACTTTGACCACATTCCCTAACCCCCCCCCCTTCCCAGCCTCCACATCTCACTTCCTCTGAGATTCCTAACCTTTGGTCCTGCAATTTGTGGTCACCGCCCTGCTACCTTTCTGTTCCATCCTGTGGAGTTCTGCCTCAGCATCTCCTACCGTCCTGGGAATCTTCTGGAGTCCAGCTCCCAAGTCTTCCTGATTCTTGATCACTGTTTGCTCCCTGCTTGTGACTTCAGCTCCACTCTTGCTCCCAGGGTTCCCAGCAATCTTGCTCATCCCCTGCTCTGTTCTTCCTGTTCTACTTTCTCTCAGCCTGGAGTCTCAGACCTGAGGCCATCTTGCACACTGTTTGCACACCATTCCCTATGCCAGCCCAGGCTGGCTGCTTATCTGGAGAACGGTTGTCTTCGGGGACCCAGGGAGTTCGAATTTTTTCTGATGTTCTAGAAAAGTTAGGGTCTCTATTCCTCTTATCTAGTCTTTCTAACTTTACAAACCTATTTTCGTTATTCTAGACGAAGGTGCTGATTATTTAAGGAGAACCCTTTCCACATGTAGCTTGCCAAAGGAGACCATGACTTACAGGCATGCACAGAGAGATTGTGTATATTGTTTTCCATATGGAAAACAAGGAAGGGGAGAGGGGAAGCTGAGTGAATGGTTGCTGCCTTTATTCTCTTGAGTGGAAGAACTGTTCGAGTTAGTGTCTGCCACTGGATATTTTTGGCCTGGAAAAGCTTTGTGGCTTTTCATTCGGCGCATCCAACGCAGCACCCAACTGTGTTCTTCCAAGTCCCTAAGAAAGGCAGCAAAGACATATAAATACCAGATATTTCTTCCAGTTCTTTCCCCATGAGCCCATCTGGCTTATTTTCCTCAAGCTGGCTTTCAGGGGGCTGTGTCAACTCTCCCGCTGTCTTAGCTCCACAACAGCTGAGGGTCCCTGTGACTTTTGAAACTTTTCTAAGTCTTATTAATACCAGGCTTGTCATCTTGGCAAGCCTGGTGAGCATTTCCTAGATTAAAAAAAAAAGAATTATTTTGTTTTTGCATACAAAGCGGTGGGTGATAGTTTGATACATGCCCAGCCTGGGTTTCCTGCCTTGGCCAGCTTATCCCTGGTCAGTGTCCCAAATTGCCAAAGCTGCTTTGGGTTCTAGCCTGTATTTTGAGGCGAAACACCCAAATAGGGCGTTTTGCTAGTACTGGGAGCTTGGTCCGTACTCATGATCCTGGTTACTCATGAAGACATTGAAGGTGTCTGTCTTCACTGAAGACCTCTGAGGCCCTGAAGGAAAGAAACACTCAGGTCTTTCTTGTCGAGCACCCAGTGTGCACTTCTCCTTTCCCACTAAATTGTTTCCATCTGGAACAAGGGTTGTGGGGGATGACTTCGCCTCTTGTCATCTTTCCTGTGTCTTCCTTGAGGTGGTGAGTTCCTCCTAGCTCTACCGAGTTCCCCCCCTAGCTCCAATCCCTCCCGCTTTTACAGATTCCCCAAATCACGTGGAACTGTGCTGTTTTCCGAAACACTGAAAGCTGCCTTTCGGCCTCTGCCGGCCAGCCAGTGGCTTTCGGTTAACGGGTTTTCATTTTGCCACAGCCCCGCTGCCCTCCCCTTCCCCCTGAGGCTGCGGGGATGACTTCTCCCTGGTGAGTGTCTCCTGGGAATGGCATGTGTTAAGGACTTTGTGGTTTGCATCTGAGCAGTAAGGGGCTTCCAAGCAGGGGAAGGAGAGAGTGGGTTTTTTGTGTCTATAAAGAAAGCTGGTGCCTGGTCCCCTGACCAAAATTTGTGTTTTGGATGGATTCACAGGGGAGCAGGAATGGCAAGAATTGGGGGCACTGGTAGCTGTTTCCGGGGGGGGGGGGTTCTTCAGTAGCAGAAAATTCATTATTCATTGGGAGCGTTTGTTAGTGTCTTGTATATATCATCTGTATGGACATAAACAGAAGCTGCAAACAGAGCCTACTGTTCTGGGAACAGAATGAGGTCTGGCTTCCATCTCAAAGGGATGGCTGAGGCGAGAAACACACCAAAGCCCTTGAGGCTTTTCTCTTGGGCTCTTCTATGGGAACGAAAGGCCTGGAGGCGAAAGCACAGCTTGATGGAGGATTCTTACATACTGAAGCTTCCTGTCGAGAATTTGCTGTTGTTCATTTCTTCACACGTTGTGCCAGAAATGATAGTAGGCAGTGGGGTCGTCTAAATAACAGCCAGCCATGACCTGTTTCCAGGTGGCACAGCTTTGCCGTAGAGGAAGAGTTGGCACCTGCCCCTTCCCTGTTCTTTTAGGGAGATGGCAGCTTGCCTGAGGGTGCCCTGGGTACGTCTTCCAGCTCTAGCTTAGGTCCCTCTGCACCATAGACCCCACTCTGTCACTGACCTTGGATACCGTCTTGGGACTAAGTTAGATCTCATGTGAGAGAGGCCTTTGGACTATTTTATGTGGCCTCCTTGTACTTATGCTGCTGTGGAGCTGTCAGGGGGAAATTCCTAGACCTGGGTCTCCCCAAAACAGAGGGTCCCATACCATGGCTCTTACATGAAAGTTGTCACTGGGAGACACTACCTTCTACTGAGTCTTCTGGGGGGTAGTGTTGGGGGTGGGGAGAGAAAAGGCAGGGTCCTAAAACCAGGGCCAGAGTCTAGCCTTGGTTCTCCTAGGGTAGGGGTGGGGAGAGAAAAGGCAGGGTCCTAAAACCAGGAGCCAGAGTCTAGCCTTGTTTCTGCCCTTATCTACCTGTGTGACCTCGGCAAGTCATTGAACTTTCTCTGAGCCTCAGCCTCAGTGTGCAAAGTAAGGATGTGGTTTAGACAAGTTCAGGGCCTTCTTCAGCTCTGAGACTGTCACTCACTGGGACGTGAGTCTCAGGTCCTTTTCAGAGGCGGCCCAGGGCACACTGAGTGCTCAGGAGGTGCATAAAAGGGAGACAGGTGTTTAGGGTATAATAGGCGAAGCTCAGATTAAAGAACCTGGGTACAAGGCAGGGAATCAGTGTAGGTGACTGGATGGACAGAGGCCATGTGGATACTGAGGAATGACCAGCCCACCATCCATGTGAACCTTTCTTTATCAGCGGTTCTCAACCTGTGGGTTGCAACCCATTCCGGGGGGGGGGGGGGCGCATATCAGATATTTACATCAGATTTGTAACAGTGGCAAAATTACGCCTACAAATTAGCAATGAAAATGATTTTACGGTTGGGGTCACCACAACGTGAGGACCCGTATTAAAGGTCACAGCTTTAGATAGGTTGAGCACCACTGTTTAGACAAAATAACATCCATTGGAATCTGTACTCTGAGGGTGCCAATCACTTACCTGTGTTTAAGAAAGAGACGCAAGGGCTTGAGAGATGGTTCAGCAGTTAAGAGCACTGGGTTTTCTTCCAGAGGACCAGGGCTGGTATCCCAGCATCTACATGGTAGCCCACAACCGTCTGTAACTCCAGTCCCAGGGGATCTGACACTTTCTTCTGGCCTTCAAGGGCTCTGTGCCCACACAGTGCATAGACATACATGCAGGCAAAACACTTGTACACATCAAATATAATGAAAACTAAAAATAGATAGGCCCAAGTCTTAGATGGGGGAGCATATTTCATCCTTAGAGGTGAAACAGAGCCTGGGTCTTGTGTCGTGTGGCTAAAAGCCTCCCCAGTGTACTCCTCTCTTGAGTCCAGGTCTGAGAAATTGAGTGAGGACAGTGTAGGTCATGCTTCAAGGTCACTTACATATGAGGACAGATAGCCCCAAATGTCACGGCCTTATGAATACTCAAACTCTGACAGCAGAGAAGCCTGGTCCAGCAGATGTCCAGGTCCCCTGTCCTGACCTGTGTGTCCTCCACAAAGAGACAGATGAACACATCTCCATTACCTGCCTACCCCACCCTATTCCTTGATTTCTAAGACTATAAAAACTGGCTTTTATAGACTTGGGACTATCTGTGAGAAAAGGGAGAAACTGATTTCCATACAGCACTGGAATGGATGAATGGTTTTGCTTTAGAATGTTCCCTACAGGTCTTTCTCAGAGGTACAAACCTCTAGCCTCCATGTAGTGCCCGCTGGCTCCGAATAGCTTGTCAGGAATAGGGTGGGTAGAAGGATGATGAGTGGCTGGATAGAAGGGGGGGCTGGAGGACTAGATATGCCTGCATTTATTGGCAGACGGACCTTCTTCCCTTCTCCCTGTGCCTGGGAATTATTGTGTCTTACCCATGAGATTCTCTCAGTAAAGAGAAGGAAGAAATTAGAATTCCTTGGGTGTCCGTCCCCATTCTATGTCCTTTCAAGTCTGCATCTGTCTTTCCTTGTGTGGGGCTGTGAGAATAGAGAGATCCTGGAGGCGTTTTCTGGTGGTGCCTGGAGAAAGTGCACGCCAGTTAATTCCATCTTCTTTACCTCAGTCTCTTCCTCCGGTATCAGACATAATACATGGTCCACCTTTAACTTTGCTTAGGCTCATCTTGTATTCATGGTGGCTCAACAAGTGTGCAGAGTAGGATGTGTGATTTGAGGGGAGGCACCCTGCCAGACCAAAAATAGCTGCCTCTTGAGCAGGTGTGAAGGTGCTTCAGATTCCACGGCTGTGCCAGGTCTCCTCGGCGGCCGCCACTGCAGTTTAAATCCACCCCACCTGCTTTAACTGCAGAGCCCCGAGGAGTTCTCTTTCTGCCTTGCAAGGGATTCTAGCCAGGTCTGGTGCCGTGGGTGGGAAGACTGCGGGCAGCCTGGTGCCAAGCCAGTGCCGGATAAAGGTTGCCCACGGTTGGCCTAAGCATCGCCTTTAGGAAGGGCCAACTCTCCTGCCTGCCAGAGATGGATGGCCTCTGTGAGTCAATTGGCTGAGCTTCCCTGTGTCACTGAGACTTGGAGCTTTCAGGCAGGAAGAGCAGGGAGAAAGGATTCAGGGGAACCCCTGGTGAGAGAAAGGATGGGCCCTGGCAGCTCACAGAGCCTGTTCACCTCAAACTAACCTACCCATCCTGCTTTCTCCAACCCCTCTAGGCAGGCCTGCCACTCCTCCTGCCATGATGCCTGGGCAGATCCCGGACCCTTCAGTGACCGCAGGCTCTCTGCCAGGGCTCGGCCCCCTCACTGCACTTCCCAGCTCTGCTCTGACCACAGAGGAGCTGAAATACGCTGACATCCGCAACATTGGGGCCATGATTGCACCCTTGCACTTCCTGGAGGTGAAACTGGGCAAGAGGCCCCAACCCGTGAAGAGTGAGGTGAGAACTCTGATCTCTTGACAAAGCCCAGGTTTCCAGGTTTGGTTCTAAACACACCTTGGAATCTTAGCCTTGCTCCTCAAAGCGTGTGTGGTCTGAGAACCAGCAGAAGAAATGGGGGCTCAGGCCACCACCCCGACTCAGGCTGAGTCGGAACCTGTGTTTTTACCAAGCTCTAGGGGATCCATGCATGCATTAAGTTTGAGCCACCCTGGGCTAGGGCAGGAGGCTTACCTTGCCTGTGGGTCTAGGAAGTGACAGGAGAGTGATGATACTGAGAAGACTGAGCCTGAGACTTATCATGGCAGTGTCTCTGCAGTGCTGGGAGGCTCAGCAGAGGTCATGGAAATGTGCATGTGCTTTGAGAAGCTCAGAGGGGATTGAGTTCTTTTTTAAAGCGTCAGCAGCCACATCACTCTCTTCTGCCCTCTTTGTCCCCCATCTGGAGCTGAACAAGGGAACTTGGGGAAAAGGATGGTGTCCTCTTCCTCTTTATACTGCTGCAGAGATAGGCATGGTTTCTCCTGAGGTGGGACTTGCAGAGGACGGACTTACGGAGCATCCCCTGTTGAGGTCTTCCAAACCTGCTACTCTTCTCTGCGTCAGGACAGCTGTTCCCCAGTGACATGTGAGAGGCAGCTGTCCCTAGAGTGGGTAACATTATACCAATGTAGTGCATGCCTGGGGCATTTACCCAGTGCTGATGATTGGATTTGTCCAAAGGCCCACCCTGGCGAGGGCTCCTGAAGAGGGACATTCTTCCAAAAAGCCACCACCTGGAAGGAGCCAGGGGTGGGAGGTAGAGGAAGCGCTGGACTGGGCTGGGAGCAGGCAGTGGCCAGGCATCGTGTGTGTACCCCTGGGTGTGCGCTTGGTCCTGCCTGGAGGAAGCATTCACATGTGAAGGTGAGCCTCTGTGGAGACTCAGGGCTGGGAGGCTGGAAGCTACGGAGAGGGGGCTTCCCGGCGGAGAAGGGCGTCGGGCTGTGCACTAAGTGCGTTCACCGGCCTTTGCTGTCCTCATTCCCTCTCTCCCTGTGAGTACCATGAAGGCTGCAGAGAAGGGCTTCCAGGGCCTTGCCCTGAGTGGCAAGCTCACTCTTTGCACGCTTCAGCTGGCTTTTAGGTGTGTTTGGTTTGGCCTGCTCAGTGTTTTAAAAGCAACCCAAACAGATACTTCACCTACAATTTTCAACAAGAGATTTAGAAAATCTGGTCACACACTGCTTTTGGTCAGGCATCCCAAAGGCTAAATGAATAGAGAGAGTCGGCTCACTCCTTTTTTGTTTTTCCTTCGAGACAGGGTTTCTTTGTGTAGACCTGGCTGTCCTGGAACTCACGCTGTTGACCAGGCTGGCCTCGAACTCACAGAGATCCCCCCGCCCCCCATCTCTGCCTCCCAAGTGCTGGGATTAAAGGTGTGAGCCGCCACTGCCTGGCTGTCTAACTCTTGTTTACCGTAGACATGATGCCCCCGTACGTAGAACCTTGACTCTGCTTTTCCTGTTGGTTTTTCCTATCTTACCACTAGCCGCCTTCATTCCCCTCCACTTCATGGCCCATCCTGGAGCCTCTGGACTTGAGACATCCGGATTAAAGACACCATAGGTATCTACTAAAGTCTGCTGATTCCAAAATGGGAACTGACGGGCTCTGTTCCTCTGAGTTTACTGTCAGTGCCGCTGTGCTATTGATAGTACTTCCGTCACAGAAGACCCTTGTCTTCTGGCCTTCCGCTTCTCACCTTCCCAGGCCTATTACCTGAAAGTGGGTCCTTTCTGGATTGTTCAGTTGTGAGAGGCACTAACTGAACAGTGTCATTAAATTTTGACGTCGTGAGTGGCTTGATGAAACCAGCCACCTCGGGTAAGCCTTAACCTGGCTGTGACCTGCCTCAGGATGCAGCATTTTCCATTTCTCGCCTCCCCCCAAAGGCCTTGGGAGGAGCTTCCTTTTTTTGGAGGAAAAAGCCCATTTTGGGGTTGGGTATTTTTACATTTCACAGCCACCCCCAGACTGGTGGCATATGCCCTGTACCTGATAGTGACGCTCTGTCCTCACAGGCACCCACAGACATGTACCATCCAGGCCGTGAAGATGACAAGCTGTTTTTAGGGCGTATTTGCATGTCCTCTCTCTCTCTCTCACTGTCAGGCTGCAGCATGGTGGGGGCAGAGAGGCAGTGGAAGCGACTGAATTGCACTTCACAGGGGAAGGCCAGCCATGCCCCTGGAACTTACTTCCAGAGGTTGCTTAGGTCAGACAGAGGGCTTAGAAGCTCTTTCTTGGAACTAACGGAGAACCTCACAGCCGATGAAGCTTATGTGGAAGGTCTATCTGCGTACGACAAACGGCCTTTGCATCTTTTCCCTCGGTGTCTTAGGCTGGTACAGCTGTCTGCAGTGATGCTGAGGCACCGAGGCTCACATCGGGCCCTGTGCCAAGTTCTCACCACACACACTATCTTTCACTCCTTACCTAGTCCTGGTGGCCACGTCCTCCCCATAGCAGGGAGCAGGAACTTGAGGTGAAGCGGCTTGAGCGCATGCTGCTGAGCAGTGGCGTGCCAGGTCCTGGGCAGTGATGGCTACTTGCTGCCATCACAGCTCTTATCTCCTGTGTCCCAGGCTGGGCAGCCAGTGTAGTGCTAGTCAGTCTGTGAGGCTCCTGGTTTTTCTCGAAGGCCTCTGTGAAGTCACTCTTTCCGCCTTCCCCCCACTTTCCTCTCTGTGCGTTCATGTGTGTGAATGTGGGTGCAGAGGTTAGAGGACAAGCTCAGATGTCAGCCCCTCACATTTCTGGGTCAAAACAGGCTCTCTGTTGGTTCTTTTCACTGTGTGTACCAGGCTAGCCAGCTCCAAAGCTTTGGGAGATTGTCCAGTCTTCGCCTCTCCTCTCTCCACAGGAGCAGTAGGGTGTCAGACACTCAGGCTATGTGTCTCTGTTTTCACAAGAGTTGCAGGGATTCCATGTCAGGCCCTCACTCTTGTACAAAGTGCGTTCACCCAGCGAGCCATCTCCCCGGCCCTGAAGTCATGCTTGACAGTAGACTTGTTAGAGGTGAGTCTGTAAGGCTGAGTGACGCTCACGGTTACCCTGTAGGAGAACCACGAAGCAGTGTGACTTTGGAGCCAGTGAAGTTAACCTTAGGCAGCACTGTCCCCTTAGCTGAGCTGTCTCTCGGACAGAGGATGCCAGATCCAATGAGCCCTAAAGCACTCATCCATTCAAAGACAGGGCTGTTCACTAGTGGCAGCGTTTCAGGGTCCCAAGGGGCACAGGCCAAGCCGCCGTGCAGGCAGCTCCATCAGAATTGGCTCTCAGGCCATCCGCCTTGCAGAGATGGACCACATCCAAACACACGCAGCAGTTCAGCTGGGGAAAGTCAGAGGGCTTAAGCAACAGGCTGTGAGTTACGGAGCCCTTTGCGCTGATGTTACTACTGTCAGCAGCTGGCATGACACTGACACTTTATGGGGCCAATTGCTTGTCTGCAGTCCATCCACTACGTACCCACTACGTGCCAAACGTGTTCTACGCCGAAGCCAGAACTATCAGCAGAGGAAATGGAGTCCTTCCTTCTCTTGGAGCTATTTATTGTCATGGGCACCACCAAAAAAAAAAAAAAAGGCAATTAATTTATAGTATTAAAGGCCAGGTAGTGGTCAGCCAGCCCCATCTGATGAGATGGTACAGTGCTCATTCTGTTGACTGGACAGGGACTCGAGGGACAGTCTGTCCTGTTGATGTGTGTGTGTGTATATGTGTGTGTGCGCGCGTGTGCACGAGCAATGTTTTAAGAGCCAATGTTTCTTTCTTGTCTCTCCCCTCTTTTCAAGGCAGCCCTGCTTTCTAGAAGACTCTAGACTTTTCCTCCTGTTATTTTATGACCCGCATCCCCTGATGGGAATACGCCCTAGCCAGCTAGTCCCTTCTGACCTGGAGATCTCAACCCTGCTACAGTGGGCAGCTGTGGCCTGGTGGCCTGGCGGCCTGGAGTGCATTTTCAGGTGTGAAGGACGGAGGCCAGATGCCTCACCCTCGTATACTCAGCCACACATAGCAGGCATTCACTCAACCCTAGTGGACAGGACCCCCACACCCCACGCAGCCCCTCACAGGCTGCAGCACTTGGGAGAGGGGCCCAGCACCTTCACTTGGCAGCACAGCGGAGCTGGCTCTGGAGGCCTGGGTGTGGGTGAGTTGGCCCCTAGGTCATGAGAGTAGGAGAGCTGACCCTGTCCTCTGCTCATGGAGGCCTTAAGTGGCAGTAGCAGTGCTGAAGAACACGCCCGGGTGGTGCTGATAAGAGAGAGCCAGTGGGTTGATCAGCTCAGCTACGACCCAGGCCCAGATCCAGGGCTCTGAGTTGGCCCACCCTAAAATCTCTATCATCTAGGAACTGTTGGGATGTGTGCAAAGGCCAGTTCTGCTGTTCCAAAGCTTCAGCATCTTCATGACACAGGGCACCGACAGGATAAGCGGGAGGGTCTGGATACGATCCAGGATTGATGGAGTCACGGAAACCAGAGATCTCACACCTGACCGTGACTAATTGCAATGGACATTTATTTGCAAGTGAAAATGTGTTTGGAGGGAGCCTAAGGACTCAAAAGGAGGCTGGTCTGGGTGACCTTCCAGGACAGAGGTTATAAACCATCAGTCAGGCTGGGCTGGGGTGGTGTGTGTGTGTGTGTGTGTGTGTGTGTGTGTGTGTGTGTGTGTGGCCAGCCTGCAGACTGAGCCTTGTTGGTGCTGTGAAATACCTCAACAGTCAGTGGTCTCCTCCTTCCAGTGCCCTCCCCTCTCCTCTCCTTCCTCTTGCTTTATTTTGCTATTCCCCCCCCCCCCATAAGCTATGGTCTCCCTACATAGCCCAGGCTCGAACTCATGAGCCTCCTTCAGTCTCATCCTCCTGCACATTGACATTTAGTGATGGCCACCCCGCTGTGAGTGTGTGTGTGTGTGTGTGTGTGTGTGTGTGTGTGCGCGCGCGCGCACGCGCGCGCGCTGAAAGGGTTGCAGTAGTTAGGCTTCTCTTTTAAAATAGCCCTCTCTGGCCATTCCAGCCCTTACACCCCTCTGCGTAGAGGTGCTTGCCATGTCACTGTGCCACAGCCCGCACCGCCCTCTTTGTTGTCTTGCACTGGCCCATTCTCACTGTGCTCTCAGCAGCGGTTGTTTGGGTTTGTGCTCTAGGTTCAGGTGCAGGGGTCCAGTCTTACAGTCCATGCTGCTGCTGATGTCTGCTCCTTTAGCTCCTCACAGGGATTGTGAGTTCCACACCTGCTTTTTGGGACGGACATTTTTTAACTGCATCAGTTTGTCAAGGCACTTAAACCCTTTCTCTCTCCTTTGCTCTAGCTTCTAAATCTTACTTTCCCTGGTTTTCCTATTTCTTAATTTAAATGAGGCGGCAGCAGAGGGAAAGAGAGAGAGGGAGAGGGAGAGACAGAGAGACAGAGACAGAGACAGAATATGAATCAAAATAACCATTCTCGAACTCAGCGGATCATCCACAAAGCTTGGGATGCTTTTTCAAGCTCCAGGTTTCCATGCCCCGCCCCCACCCCACTGGGAGGTACTCTGTGTAGAATTTAGGGGCTCTGTGTGCACTCGGATGTTCTGGGGAGTGTGACCATATGTCCTTCCCAGCTTCATTGCGGGGGTCCATCCCCTTGTCACTTTCAGAGCTAGAGAGAGGAATTCTGCTGCTAGCGTGTCTGAGCCTGGTGGCTTCCCACCTTCTCCGGGGCCCTGTGGGACATTTCAGAGCTCTGTCCCCACTAGATGAGGGTGAATTGGAATCTGTGGGCCCAGGGTGACCTCAGAAGACGTTTGCTCTGCAGCACAAGTGGCCTCTGCAGCGAGCGTTCACCAAAGGGACCAAGCCATACATCCTTGTTTTAGCCTGAGCATATGAAGTTGCGTCAAGCCAGCGCTGTGCTGGGTAAACATTGGCCTAAGCTTGCTTGTGTTTTTAGAGACTTGAAATGTAAAGGCAGTCCGCTGACAATTTTAGCAAGCCTTGCATAATTGGTTTTTAATTCGTGGCTCTTTGGAATAGGCTTGGCCTTCTTCCCCTGGCTCAGGTCCCCCCCTCCCCCGTCTCATACTTGGTTGGCAGAGAATCCCAGTCTGTCCTTTCTGGAAACAGACTCCCGAAGCTCATCTTCGAAATCTTGAATTTCCCCTTTGGCTGCATTGCTTTTGTGAGTGCGTTTTGAAAAGTGGCTGACTATTTAAAACGTTGAGTGTGTGCAGGTACAGGTGAAAATGTGAGTGTTGGTGGGAGCCAGAAGAGAACCTCAGATGTCGTATTTCCTCAGTCACAAGCCACCTTGGTTTTTGAGACCAAGTCTCTTTTTAAACTGTAGCTCCTCAAATGGCAGGCTGGCGGGCCAGTGACCTCCTGGACCCTCTGCCACCTTCTGACACTGGAATTGTGAGCATGTATCTCTACGCCCAAATTTTTAGGTAGGCCCTGGGGGTAGAACTCAGGTCCCCGTGTTTTCATGGCAAGCACTTTAATGAGAGAGCGACATCCCCACAGGCCTGGATTTTTTTTGTTTTTAAGCAGTTAAATGGAAGGAGTGAATGACAGTGACAGGCAGTGATGAGTTTGCTTGATGTGTGGCCCCTGTGGTCCTGAGCCTACATTGATACCAAACCCTGAGCATGTACAAGGCTTCTGGAGGATTTTTTTTTTTTTAATTTAACTGAAAATGGTGTTTCTGGGATTGAGAGTAGCTCAGTGGTACTCAAGGTACTAGATTCGACCCTTAGCACAAACCTATGGGTCCTCAGGAGGGGTGATGGAAGATATGGATGAGTCTGTGTCTTCTTGGGAAAAATCAAACACTTTTGAAAAGTTTGTTTTTGGGGGGCGCCGGGTCTTGTGGCTTCTTCATGCTCCCACATTAAGAAGGGCATGGTACTAGTACCTCTCCCGTAGGGCTGATATCATACAGTGAATTAATGTAGGTAGTGATTTCCCAGGATGCCCAGCACATAAGCTTGGACACACACGTCCAAAGTGTTGGTTGTTCAAGTTCATTTACTGGTTAAGCTTGTGCCATGGGCTCTCATTTCCTAGAAGGTCCTTTGTCCCTGGAAGTACTGGACAACCTGGGTGTTTGGAAGTGCTCAGGGGTCAAGGGAGCGGGACACAGTCCTGGCTTCCTAACCCCAGGGGCCAGTTCTGGGATCTAGGAAGAGCACTGGGCCTGAGTTTATGCTTCCGGGTTTAAAATGCCACTCATTCCCAGTGAGACTTTGGGCAAGTCGTTGACCACGCTGAGCAGTAGAACAAGGACAGTCAGACTCAAGAAATTTTAAAGCAAAGGTTCAGGGAGATACTGTACAAAGACCGCGGCCACACAGAGTACACCGTGTGCTGGGGAATTACCTCTCATGGGAATGAGCGTGTTGGCTGTGATTCAACTGTCCCCACGGTGCTGTTCTCATAATGTGAGGAGCTTGTGACCTGGGCTGCGGGGAAGCAGCGAACCTTCCTGTTTCTGGTGCTGGAGACTGCGCTGTCTCCAGCGCAGTGGGGACGAGCGGGTGGGGACGAGCGGGTGGGGACGAGCGGGTGGGGACGAGCTCTAACCCTTTTCTGCCTTGTGAGACCTCTCCTTGTACCCTCTGCAGTGTTTGGGTCACTGCTGGAAGCCTATAGGCCACCTAGGGTTTTTTTTGGGTTTTTTGTTTGTTTCTAGCAGCTCTGTAAAGTAGCCCCTTCAGGCAGTCCCATTGATCCCCTTTGCTGTCCCCCAGATCTATGGCAACGTGGGCGATGCTGGGTTGGGAAACTGACTTCTTTCTCAGGCAAAATTCATCTGGCTGAACAGTGTGGAGCCATTCAAGGCTTTCTCTCTCTCTCTCTCTCTGTCTCCCCCTCTCTCTCCCCTCTACTGTCCTAAAAGGCACAGAACAGCTTGGCTTGAGGTTGGAGCAGAGGTCCCTGGAAAGACCCACGCAGAGATGGATTGAGGCAGGCTGTGTGGGCGCCGGGAGTGAGATCCTGAGTCTCCTCCGGGTTTAGCCAGGCTGGATGGTTACTGTACTCTGCAGGGTCAGTGTCCCACCTTGTGGAGCCCAGTGTGGGGGCATGCTGCGGGCGGCAGGGCCTCTTCTGCCTTCGTCCTTGCCTGCCGCCCAGCCTCAGGGGAGATCCTAGCTCTGTGGCAGCCAAACCCATGAAGCTGGTGCTCAGGGGGCCTGGCCCTAGCGAGGTCTTGAGACACCCTGAGCAACCCAGTCTGGTTAGCGCCACCTGGGGCTAGGGAGAAGACGGCAGCCTGAGTGCAGATTTGTCGAGGTGACTAGGGTCTGTGTCTATAAGTCTGATTCACCAACCTGGACTCATTTTATACTTCATTTCTAACATGATTCTTTATTCTAAAAGGAAAAGAATAATTAATTTTTGTTAGAAGAAACAAGATAAAAATTTTTGTGTCCTTGGACTAGGCAATGGGCACACGCATATACTCACACACACGCACACATCACTAACAGTGAAATAAGAGAAAAATTAGACATCTCACCCACAGATAAGAGCTTTTGCACATCATAGATCTAGTAAGGCACTGGTGTCCAATGTATAAAGAATGTTTGTGGAGCTAGAGAGATGGCTCAGGAGTTAAGCTCACTCACTGGCCGCTCTTCCAGAGGATCAAAGTTCAATTCCCAGCACCCACATGACAGTTTATTATCTGTCTGTAACTCCACCTCAGGGTTTCTGACACCCCCCAAAAGTCACACACGTAGGCAAAACACCAATGAACATAAAATAAATATATATATATATACATATACATATATAATATATATATATATATATATATATATATATATATATATATATATTTTAATGGTCATCGGGGTGGGGACACAGCTTAGTTAGTAAAGTGCCTACCATGCAGGCTTGGGGACCTGAGTTGGATCCAAAAGCCCAGGCCCCATGACATGTGCCTGTAGCCCCAACACTGGGGCTGGAGAGTGATTGAGGAAGACACGTGTTATTTGACCGCAAAGAGGGGGAGGTACTGATAATACATGTCCCAGTGCAGATGGCACTGAAGTCAGTGTCTCAAGGAGTCCCAAGGATCAGATATTCCATGACTCCACGTACATGAGAGGCAAATTAACACAGAGCTGTTCCCCTGATCGCCTTAGGGAGACAGGAGGAATGAAGAGTGTGGCAAGGCCGGGGGTGGGGGTCATCATAGAGAGGGAGTATAAAATGTTTTAGAGTTGGTTATGGTTATGCAGGTTAGGTGCCTCTATACTAAGAGCTGTTCAATCGTGTAGTTTGGTGGGTAGGTTGTACATGTGAATTCTACCTCAGCAGTACTTAGCAATCGGAAAGCATGCCGGGAAGTGGTGGCACACGCCTTTAATCCCAGCACTTGGGAGGCAGAAGCAGGCGGATCAATGTGAGTTTGAGGCCAGCCTGGTCTACAGACTGAGTTCCAGGATGTCCAGGGCTGTTACACAGAGAAACTCTGTATCATAAAAGAGAGAGAGATTGGAAAGCGAGAGATCTGCCTCACAGGGGTCGAGGAGGTTTAACATAAACTTCTCCCAGCATGCAACACTGTTCCAGAATTTGCATGTATGGCTGTTAAATCCCCCTTTGGGGCTGGGGAGAGTTAAGCGGTTAAGAGCACTTGTTACTGCTTTGCAGAGGACCCAAGGATTCCCAGCATCCACACGGTGGCTCAGAGCCATCCCTCGTCCCAGTTCCAGGGGACCCCACAGGCACACACATGATGCATACAAGCAAAACATTCACACACGTAAAAGTAATATGAATAACTAGAAAAGATAATCAAATAAATCCCCCTTTGGTGCCAATATCAGTAAAAGGCCCAGAGCTTGTGAGGTCAGCTTTCCCTCCTTCTTTTCTTTTATTAGCGGCCATTTGGGATCGGGCATCCTGGACAGGGTTTTGTGCAGAACTCCAGGAAATAGGGTACACCAGGGTGACCGCTAACTCTGTCTACATACCTGGATCCCCAGTTCTGATTCACCCAGTCTGCTTGGGACTGGCAGGTGGTTCTAACCAGTGTCTTGGTTGAAACCCCCAGCAAAGGAGAATGCAGCCCAGGTCTCCGAAAGAGTGAAGGCGTCTGTGTTTAGAGCAGGAGGCTTACCTGAATATTGCCCCTGGTGCCCAGCAAGTGGCTTTTGCAGATGTCAACTCTCTGCTCTAACCTCCCTGTGAGGTCGGTGGGAGGATGGTTAGCTGTCAGGGAATGGTGACTCAGCAAGGCCAAACCACCAGCCAGAGCCTCACTTATTTATGTATTTCTATTTATTTATTTTGTTTTTTCGAGACAGGGTTTCTCTCTGTGTAGCCTTGGCTGTCCTGCGCTCGCTTTGTAGACCAGGCTGGCCTCAAACTCACAGAGATCCGCCTGCCTTTGCCTCCCTTTGTCTCCCTGAGTGCTGGGATTAAAGATGTGGGCCACCGCACCCGGCTTCAGGGCCGCACTTAGAGGGACTTTACCCTACTTAAAAGAAAGCTGACAATAAATAAATAAATAAATAAATAAATAAATAAATAAATAAATAAATAAATAAATAAAAGAAAGCTGTCTTTTGGCATGAGAGCTGTCTGTACAGATTACTAGTTGCCTAAACTAAGGGTTCCTGGTGCCAGGGTGATCTATTTTGCATAGATTTCAGAGCAAGGGCTTCCTGCAACTTGTCTTTAATGGATGAGTACCCCGAGAGGCAGCCAAAGCATCATTTCTATCTGTCTATTCATCTTGCTTAGCTCTCTACCTACCAGCTTGCTGATCTGCTGTTGTAGGTAAATTTGGATGCCCAGGCTCTCGGGAGGCCCCTGGTCTGAAGCTTTGCATCAGCTAAGGCACCATCTTGCCATTCCTGACAATTGACTATAATAAGAATTGATACAGTTACAGGCCTTTGAATGAAGTTCTCCCATTTTTTTTTTTTTTTAGATTTAGCTTTTGGGGTACCAACTGGGCAAAAGGCTTTTGTTGCTAAAACCAGCCTGGAATCCACTGGTTGATACTGATGGGCTTCACTATGAGGTCCACAGGCCAGTATGCTGGCAGCCAGGCGTATTCTAGAGGTGCTATATTGGGTTTCACCCAAGCTGACCCAGTGGAGGCTGGGATCCAAGCCTCCTTTGTGCATTAAGCCATCTGGGATTTGGATGCTGTTAGATGAATTTGTCTTCCAGCCCTGCCCGGCAAAGATCCTATCTGTGAATGACAGACAAGGATCTAAAGCCACATTTTCTTCAAATTTGCCTCCAGCTTCTTGCGTGGATCTGCCTGGCCTCGGGCATTTATCAAAGCATGTGGGTCTGCTCAATCAGAGGTTGGTGTGAGTCAACAGTTCCAAACCACGATTTCCATGTCCTGAGATCCCTGGCCTGACATCAGCAGTGCCCACACCCTGAGGGACTTTACCCCATTCATTAAGCTGGCTCCTTTGTTGTTATAGGAGGGACAATCAGATAAACTGTCCCCATGCCCAAGGAGCCTACATTTGCTGCGGCTTGCCCTGGAGTTCTTAACTGTTCTAGGACTGGGGAGTGCGTCCCTCCATCCCTTTTGCCAGGGACAGCTGTCTGCCATACTTCATCTGCCTTAGTGTGGCCAAGCCTTTCTTCACTCATCTGAACTTTCATTCTCATGGTTTAATCCTTCAGGCAGGCATCCCCGACTGTGACCTCATTTGACCTTGTCACATGGGCAGGATTTTTATTACCCACCATTCAGTTCCCTCGACGGAGAGGTGGCCGTTCTGCTGAGTGATTTGTCAGTGATCTATTTCTTCCTCCTGAGAGAAGTTGGCTGAAATCTGTGGTTTGGCTGCACAGCCTGCATACAGATGAAACGGAACTGCCCTGGTGGAGAATAATTAAGCCCAGGACCTTGTTTTTCACCTTCACGATGAAAGACAAATGACTTCCAAAGGCTATAATGGGTTGGCACTTGAAAAGGGCGACTTTGACCGACTTGGGGCTTTCAGAGCATCCCTGTTCATAAATATTCTGTGTGGTGGCTGAGCCTCCCTCAGATTGTCGTTAGAGTGGATGTGCGGGAGCCCGTCTCTTCGTTTGTGGACCGGTGTGTCTTCCAGGCAGTTCACGCCAGACACCCTTGTTAGAGAATCCGTTTTGGAAGTGGGGAGTCAACAAGGTGCTCGCTGTGTAAGCATGAGGAGCTGAGTTCCATCCCTGGCTCCGATGTAAAAGCCAGCCGTGGAGGCACATGGCTGAGGAGGCAAGAGACCGGATTGTTAAGAAAATGTCTGCCATTTGTTTTCTGCCTCATTGCCTGCCTTTTGGGGGGTAACTGAGAATCTCTTTTCATCTTTTGAAGTAATTGTCAACCGGACAAGAAGAAAAAGGTGGCTGGCCTAGTGGTGGGAAACCAGATCCCACTAAACCCTAAGTGTGGACTGGGCCTGAAACGGACACATTCAACAAATTCATTGCTCTCCACACACTCTTCCTTCACAGGCGGCCTCCGTGGCCAGTGTCAGCTCTTTTTTTGGGGGGGATGGGGGCGTTAGTGCTGACCCCTGCCTGTGCCAAGGTGGTCTCCTCCCTTCTCATGATCTGTGCTAGTTGTGTTTGCTCTTTCCCTAGTAGGGTTGGCGGCGAATGGGTGTCACCCTGCTCAGCCTGATTTTGGAGGCTTTGTTCCAAACACAATGCTGTCTTTTCTTAGCCTTGGAAACAGGCTGTTCTGCGTGGCTTTTTGCAAAAAATGGCCCTTCCCTGTATGTGCTATAAACCAGCCCACGCCTAGAAGCCTTTTGTTTTATAGGTTCTCTTGACCCAGAGATTCCACCATCCCCCCGTGAACTAGGTGGGTGGAAAGCCACGGTGTGGGGAAGGCCAAGGTCAGAGACACTCGTCACTTGGTGAGGAGTGGTGGGGAGACAGAAGCTGATTTAATGAGGAGACTACGGTGCTGGTGTGACAATTCATAAAGGACTACCAGTCCCTGAGATGGCATCCATGCTTCTTCCTGGAAGACAGTGCCTTCTGCCTGGCCTGCCAGTGTCTGGCTCAGGGACCTGGGCATGCTTACTCCTCTCTTTGAGCATTTGGTCTCACGACGCACAGGGGATATAGAAACTTCAGGGTTTGTCTGTTCTAGAACCTCAGGCTGCACTGTAGTTTTAGCCCTGCCCCCCCTCATCACCATTACCTACAGGTGCTAGGAGCTCCTCATTCACCTGATGAGCCTGGGAGCTGGTGAATCGCTGCCACAGGGGGTTCTTCATCAGCGGTCCCATAGAGCCTTCTCCAGGGGTTGCAAAGTGTCCTTGAGGGAGCAAGTGTGATGCTTGAGTTTGCCATAGTTACATCCTGGCCCTATGGGTAGAAGAGTGCAGGAGCAAAAGCTATGGACCAGGAGTCAGGAATCTTGGGATCTTGTCCTGGAGCCATAGGGCTGGTCCCGAGCACTGTAAGGGAGAAAAAAAGAAAGTCCTGGGTTCTTGTCTAGATTGAATTTCCTTTCCTTTTATCAAATGTTTAGCAATCATCTGGACAAACAAAAAGCCAACAAGACACAGCCTTTGTCTTTCCAACATGGTGGAGACAGCCGCAGAGGGTATAAAACAGTACAGTAAGGGCAAGGATACACTCAGAGTTGGATGGGAGCTTAGAGCGGAGGGATGCTTCCCAGCCTGAGGGCTCGCAGTCAAGGGGGACCACTGAGTATACAGGAGACCTGAGAAGTGAGCTAAAGGCACAGTGGGGCAGAGATACACAGGCCAGGGAAGCCTGAAGCAGCTGGGCACCAGGTACTGCAGGAGTACAGAGTGGTAGAGTTGGTAAGGGCAGCAGGCGAGGCCACAGGCAGGTGGGGCCAGGTCACAGGGGCCTTGTGCAATATGACAAGCAGCTTGGTCTTTAGAGTGAGGAAAGCCACTACCTCTCTAGGAGGCCTGCCACCGGTTTTATTTGTTGGCATTTCAGAAGGATTCACTGGCTGGGCTGGTGTGAAGGAGGCTCGCTGCAAGACCAGGAGTCCTCCTAGGAGGCCATGGCAGTGTCCAGCTGTGAAGTAGGGTCCAGGAAAAGGACAGTGGAGGCGTGAGATGGAGACCAAATCTGAAAGCCATGCAGCATGAGTGTGGCTAACCTGTGTTGCACGGGCCACGTGCACGTCAGGTTAGCTGCGAATGCCGCTCAACACATCTGTAGATAACAGTGTCAACCTTGGATGGTCCTGATGGAGGGCATGGAATTGGGTGCCCAGTAGGATCAAAACTTCGGATAATGAGGAAGATAGGAGAGGGCAAGGCAGGCGTTTGTGGCTGTAGGAAAAGGATGGGTGGTGATGTCAGCCAGGGTGGAGAACAGAGAGGAAGCAACCAGTAAGTGGTTCTCAACCTTCCTAAGGCCGAAACCCAAAGGATTCAGGACCCACAGATTGAGAAATGCTGCAGTAGAAAATACCAGTTTTGGGGAGCCAAGGCATATCACAGTGAGTGTCTGAAGGTCAGTTTGGAGATCTGGGTGTGGAAATATAGATTTGGCTGGTAGTCACGTACAGGAGGTGAGGAAAGCATGGGGAGTGGATGGCATGGTACCTGCAGGTGGTACAGGTAAGATGATAAACCAAGAGCAGACTAGAGCATGGTGTGCAAAGGCCAGGAAGAGGCTCCCAGTGACGTCTGACAGGGTCAGGGGACAGGTAGGTACACTGGCTTGGACCACGGTGTAGAGAATTCAAGAACAAAGATGATGCAGAGCAGTCAAGTAGCCCAAGAGGATGAACTCGGCAGTGTCCTTCCAACTTGTCCTCCAGGACCCAGTTCCTGGCCCCAAGTGTCAACCTGAAGCCAGCCTCGGTTTTCCAGCTGTAGAGTCTAGGGATGGGTTTAGGTGTTTGCCATTTAGTCTGTGAACATAGGAACCTCTTAAGAGAGATCTAGGGAATGTCCTTCCTGTACCTCACTCTTGCTCCCTGCCATGTAACTACCACCACCGTGAGGACAAATGAATGGACCCAGGGAAGTCAGATGCTAGAGTCAGCTCAGAGGAGGACCTAGTCCAGTCAGCCCCGCAGGAGGCAGCCTGCTGTCATAGAATCCTGAGGTTCCTGCGCCTGTTGGAGCAAGCCAGGAGGCTGCGCCAACCCACAGATGTGAGGGTTTTGTTGTTGTTGTTGTTGTTTTGTTTTGCTTTGTTTTGGCTCAAGCGGTGTTCAGCTCAAAGTGAAATTCCGTTGGCAACATTTAGAAATGAGAGGTTTTACTTCTAAAAATTCACATTTTCAGCTGGTTTTGAAAACGTGGAAGATCGGGCAGTATTGAGACAGCTGGTATTAGCCTGGGTGTCTCTCTACAGACACAGCCCTGTCCAGCCCTCCTCCCTTGTTAACCATTCATTAACTGGCATAGCTCTCAAAGGTGCCTTGGGTTTGCCTCTCTGGCCTGTGAATGCCATTTGTGTGAGTTTCCTCAGAAAGCCCTGCCCAGAAACAGCAGAGGTTCAGCCCTTGGCTACTTGCACCAGAAGGCTTGGCTAGGGAAGAGGAGAGGCCAAGGGCAGACAGTTGTTAACACTCAGCCTTTGAAAGTGCTTTGGAGGGCCAGAGGCTTGGCCCCTGAAGGCTTCAGGGAGACCCTGGGTTTTCCTCATCCCTGCAGGAGAAGGCCGGCCAGCCTGGCCGGGCCAAGGTTTCACCTCTGGACTGTCCTGCTTTGTTGATGGGGGACAGGAGAACCCCTGGCTCAGTGCAGCCTGTTTATGTGAGGCAATGTCTGGTATGTTTGGCATTTGGGTGTTTACTTCGCTGGGTGCTCGTGGGTCCATGGTGTTGAAATGTGGCTTCTCCATGTTGGAGGGGGCTCTTGTGGGCGTGGCTAGTGGCTTTAAGCCCGGTGCTACATTTGGATGCTGCAAGGCTGTTCCATCTCTCTCTCTCTCTCTCTTCCCATGTCAAGGAGGGAGGCTGAATGTGCCTCTAGAGCAACAGGGAGCATTAGTTGCCTTGCCTGCAGAGAAGGACTCTTGCGGAGCATTCCTGCATTCTAGGCCCTGGGCTGTATGGAACTGTGTCCTTCGAAGCCCGCTCTGTGCCATCCGTGTGCTTCAAAGAGTGGAGACTCAGAGAGACCCTGTGACTTGCCCAGGAGCCCACAGCCTTACTAACGGTGTCTGAGGAGCTCTGCCTGAGAAGAACAGTACAGCTTAAGCTCTCACCTACATGCCCAGGCCCTGTTCTCTGTGCGCATGCTATGGTTCTTAGTTCCTGCTGGGGCCCTTCCGACCTCCACTCTAACGATGCTGCTTGTCCCTGCTTTTCACTGTCTACCTGCCTGCTTGCTCCTAACATCCCTTTATTGATTTGTTCTTGTGACCTTGTGAGAGAGAGTTTCTATATTTCCTGAATCCTGGGTTACCGTGGAAGAGTGTCATTTTTCTTTCTTGTTCTCTCTTGGTGGTCCCAAACAAGAAAATCCTTTTTTTTTTTTTTTTTTCATTTGAGATAGTTTCATGTAGCTCAAGCTGGCATCACCACACCCACTTTTTGCAGTGCTGAGGATGGAGGCCAGGGCCTTCCACACCACAGGCGAACACCGTCCTCTGAGTCATATCCCCAGCCTTCAAAAGACATAATCCCGAAGCTGCGTTTGAAATGTCAGACGTCACACATCAGTCTCGTGTGAACTCCTGTAGCCACTGAGGCAGAGTTGTGTGGCCTGAGGAACCTGACTAAAGGTGATAAAGGCTAAGCTGAAGAGATCAGGAGAGGCAACTCCATGAGCCGTTACGTAGTCCTGTTCGTTTTAATTTAAAAGGATGCCAGGAGGAAAGAAACAAAAGGAACATTGCTGTCTGGACTAGAGGCTTCTGTTGCGGATACGGGTTCCCGTTGTGAGGGCAGAGCTGGAAAGGCTGGGGCGGGGGCGCTGGCGCAGGCCGTGCACATGTTCGGAATACACGCAGACCACCTAGGCCTTTCGAGAGAGTGCTTAGAGTCTTGGGACCCCAGGACGAAAGACCTGGACTTAAACCCTGAGCTGTCACAGATCGTACCGACAGCGTTGTGTGTAAAAGCGTATGTGTGTGATCAGGGGAGAGAGCTGTGCTAGATGCCTAGAAAGATGGAGAAATACATATTCTTGATTCGATTCATAGATATCCATTGAAAGCCTTTTCCTTCCGTGCCATGCTCAGCTCCAGTGGCTGGGTGATGGCGGTAGAGACAGGCTGAGATATTTGTGAAGATAGACTAACTATAAATAGGTTAATGACCTCAGGGGAAATTGACAGGCAGCAGGCAGATGCCTTCACGGAAAAGGTGAGCACAACTCATGAAAAGCCCCTGCAAGGAAATAAACAGGGAGATGAGGAGAAGAAAGGCAACTTCCATGGAGGTGCCTTGAACAAGAAGTCCCAGCAGAGCAGACAGCATGTGTAGAGCCCAGGGACAGGGACAGGGACGAGCATGGTGCATGATGGTGAGACAGGAGGCCCTGTTGCTGGACTTGAGGGCAGAGAAAAGCCAGGCTATAGAGGAAGCAGTCAGGACAAGTCCTTCCCCCAAAAGGCGAAGGTTTGTGCCTTAAGCGATGGAAGCTGTGGAGGGTTGAAAGCAGAGGAGATGACTGGCATTGTAGCCGAGAAAGCCCTCGGGAGCTGTTGTGGTCATGCAGGGCTCGGCAGTGAGGGGTTGACGGGCGGAGGCCGTAATGGTGGTGATGGTGTAATCTGATGGCAATTGCAAGTGGGATTCCTGCAGGATGTTAAATGGGCTGGCAGGGCTCGGGGGTGGGGGGTTGGGGTCAGGTTAGGTTGATTTCAGGTTTGTTTCTGGTTGAACCATCGGATAAATGGTGGCACTCACGAAAAGAGCACAACCGGGGAGAAATATGTTTGTAAGGTGAATGGCCAAGGGCTCAGCGTGGCCTCCTTCGCCCCCAAGTCCCCTGGGAATCAGATTACAGACAAACTCCAGTCCGGCAGGTCTAGGGTGGGGCTCAGGAAGGAAGCTGATAGGCAGTGGACTGTCCACAGACTTGCACTCCGAGTCTAAGGGTGCTGGAGTCCCCACCCTAAACACCAACCCTGATGGCAACTGTCCAGAAATGGCTAACTGTGAGGGCAACCCCAGTCCCCACCATTGTGTCTTGTCTGACAGCGCTGACTGAGGCTGCTGTTGTCAGTGGGCTTTGGGGGGATTGCAGACGGCCATATTTATCTTACCTGCTGTGTGCCTCTTGTGGCCTATCATCGCAAGTACCATAACCCAGCATCCCTTGGTTTGAGTTTGGCCAATGGAAGGTCAAGGAGAAAGGCAGGGAGAGAGGATTTTTTTTAAGCTAATTTTTTAACGGAAATTTTATATATGCATCCAGTGTGTTTGATCTAGCTGACCCCCATTCTCTCCACTCCGGTTCCTCTTCCATCCCCTACCACAGTTTCCTCCCAACCTCGTGTGTTAATTGCTTAGCAACTGAGCGCCGCCAGCATGTGTCCAGACTATGTAGGGCTTATCTGCTGGAGTAAGGGTGGCCACTCATGGGGACCCTTGAGGAACACTGACTCCCCTTCTCCGAGCAGCCATCAGTCGCTAAGAGCTCCTCCGCTGGGGTGGGGCTTTGACCCTCCCTCTTCCCGCTGAAATTTTTTTCTGTCTTGAGCTTGCCAGGTTTCACGCATGATGTCACAACCACTGTGAGTTATCCGGACAGCTGCCCAGGTGTGTCCTGAAAACAGCTTTGCTGTCGTCATCCACCGCCTCTGGCACGGGTTCCACCCTCTCGTCCACAAAGATTCCCTGAGCCTTGGGAGGGAGGGTACAGGGTAGATGTCCCATTCAGGACATTCTCTGCACGTTGACTGGACTGGTTGTTCTACGGTACACGGGGGCTTCTCCGATGAAGGCTGAGAGTTGCGTTAACCTGGGAGCGTAATGATACGCTGTTGGGAGTCAGTTCAATACCATGTGGGCTGGGAGAGGGAGGTTGAGACATCGTTTCTCTCGGTCTCTGCCTGCTGGCACCATTTGCTTGCTGCCATAGCCGCTCGTTGAAGGGCCCTCTCCACCCACCCTCCGCCACTCTCCCGCTGGCAGTGGTGGAAGTTGGTGACTCTGCACACCTCTCGTGTCCTCTTCAAATTACAGAAGAGCACAGCTTATATCTGCCATTCGTCCCTTGTCCTGCCAGCTGTGGCCAGGATGTGGGGCCTCCTTATTCCACGGTAGGGACTTGAGAACAGAGATGGATGGGGTGAGGGGGGACCCTTTCCCTTCAATGCACAGTACAGTGTGTAGGAGCACTTGTCACTGACAAGTGTTCTCTGTTGGGACTTCTGGGAACTGGGGAGAACACAGACAAAGCTGAGGGTGATGGCTTGGAAGGATGGGCTCCCTGGCCCCCAATTCTGTCGCGCCATTCTCTAAACACCTTCTGCCATAAGCTTTCTCCTCCTCCTCTGACACCCAGGTTCTTCCAGCTGTGTCTGTAAGTTGTCCCTCCAACCTCAGTTTGGGGTTCTGGTTTTAGATGGCTGCACTGTGTGTGGCGAGAACATTCTCTCAGATGCTTCGTAGAATTCAGGAAGTGTAGGAAGGGGAGGCCCAGCTTCCTCTCTAGGGTAGCAGGAGGTGGCCGGGGGAGGGCAGGAGAGTAGTCTCTGTCCAGTGTGAGGGGCCCTGTGGCTGTGGGGTGCCTGGAAGACATTTGCCAGCCACTTCTTCCTTGGGCACCTCTAAAGCAACAGCTGTGGGGGGTGGGGAGCAGGTTGAAGAGATGCACCCCCATTCTAATAGGGAAAATGCTGTAAGCGACGGCCTTGGGCCACATCTCAATTTCATGCGGCGGCGGTGTTTAATGAAAAAGGTTGCTCAGGGTGCGCACCAGTGGAGGAATGGCCTGGGGTGGGTATATGCTGTGGTAGCTGCAGAATAGAGGGGACTCCAGACCTGAACACACACCCTGATTCTTACCAGGACTGCATGGGATCTGTACAGACATGTCCCAGTCATTAGTAACCTGTACCCCAGATCTAGACACTACCTTCGACACTGTGCTTCAGGGGAAGACAGGTTCCAGACTTCCAACCCCTTCGGGACAGGCAAGAGGCATTCCAGTAGAGCGGGTTTCCTGAGTGCTGGACAGAGGTCACGTGGGTGTCAGCGCAGCCACTGAAGTCTGTGTGTATGGGTTAGCATCCATCCAGCTGCACCATTCTCTGCAGTCTGGTATTCCATTCATCCAGCTGAGCCCATTATGACCAAGTGCCACAACTCAGCTACCCATCCTCCGTGCTAGCAGGGAAGACAGGTGACCACTTTAACTGGGGCTGGGGTGGGATTCTGTGGTAACACAGGAGTTCTATCAAGGGCCTCCGAGAGGAGGTGGCATTTACGCCTTAAGAATGAGAAGGTGTTTACCAAGTAGGAAAGGAAAGCCTTCTTAGCAGGGGTGGATGGGCTGACTGGCATGGAAGAGGGTGTGGCACCCAGAGTAAAAAGTATTGACGGAAGGGTTTGATGGGCTCAGAGGGCGGATGGAACAGTCCGATGATATGGGTGTCAAACAGACGTGTTAAACTCGCAGCCACAGCCCCTGGACGTGTTACTCCCAACACTCTGGGCCCAGGCCTTGTGCAAAGGGGTAGGGGTAGGACTCAGGGTTTGGGGACAGGGGCTGTGTCTCCTTGAGCTGCTTAGGGGAAGGCATGCGGCCCTGGAGCCCAGCAGGGGCAGGCTGTGCCCATCACCATGGCAGTTTGTGGGCAGAACCTCTTGGCGGAGGGAAGATTGCACTGCCAGCCACTTCCTCTGGTTCCTTCCCTTTGCCTGATGTCACGGTTACCTCGTCCTGCTCTGGGGTGAGGCTGAGGTCGGGCGGAATCAATTTCAGCCAGGTTTCTGTATCCTAGATGCAGGTCAGCCAGGGGAGCTGTCACTTCTGGTTCGATTTCAAAGGAGGCCATGGGCCTGGGAGGCGTAGGGTGTGGAGGACTCCATGGGGCACCTTTCCAGCAGCCTCCAGCAGTGCGGCTTAAGGAGGAGTCTTAAGGTGGTGGGGAAGGAGGAAGTAGGCTGCCTTGCCAGAATCTGTGTCAGGGGCCGCCGGCCTGGGTCCTGGGCTGGGCCCTCTCTCCATGCTCTTGACTGTGCCAAAAGTGCAGGGAGAGAGGATGCTTGCTTTCCTGGCTGATGTCCCTTTGGACTGAGAGAGACCTTGTCACAGGCTGTGGGCCAGAGTCACCCCCAACCTTACCCCACTCTGGAAGTGACAGAGTTGGCAAGCCCAGAGCAACACCACAGCTTGTGGCCTCTTAACTTGGAGCTGTCCGCAGCCCAGCTGGCCCTCCGAGGCTTCCAGATGTCCCTGGTTGACAGGGACAGCACAAGGCACCCCAATAGAAAAATCCTGAAGGAATGTGGCTCAGCTGGCAAAGTGTTGGGCTAGCATGCACAGGCCCTCGGTTCAACCCCCAGTACTTAATAAATTGAGTCTGTGTGGTAGCCCACAGCTATAATCTTAGCACTCAGGAAGTGGGGACCAGGTGATTACAAACTCAGGGTCATCTATATAGTAAGTCTATATAGTGAGTTGGGAAGCAGCCTTGGCTACATGAGACACTGCCTCCAAAAAAAAAAAAAAAAAAAAAAATTTTTTTTTTTTTTTTTTTTTTAAAGAGTATAAAAGTTGAAACTGGTAAGCCATGAGTCTAAAATCTGGCTCTGCTGTGTCTTTGCTGTGGCCTTGGGTAAAGCAAATTTCTAAGCCTCAGACTTACTGTCTACAAAATGGGACAATAACAGCACCTTCCTGTAAGACTTGGTCTCGAGGATAGAGTGGTGGGTGAGTGCCGAAACCATTTGTCAAAGTTGGCAAGAGGCAGCGCTTATTATTACTGATAGTGAAAACCTAGCACCTGCCAGTCAGGATGGCTGGATGGTGAGTTTTGGCCCCTCCTGGGTTGTAGGCCTTATTTTAAGAGGCCTGAATTCCTTGGAGAAGACAGGCTAATTTGTAATCTCAAGGGATCCAAGGATGCATCCTGGCCCTCTTCTTAGCTTTCTCACACCTGGAGTCTTAGGAGAGAACTAAAAAAAGAAAAGAGAGATGGAAAAGAGAATTCCAGCCAGGTGAGGAGGCAGAGTTACCTGGACAGCCTTGGGCAATGGATCAGAAGTTTGGAGGACCGAGAAAAGGAGTCATATTGGTAGAAAGGTGTAGTGAGGGTTTGAAACCGCAGCAGAAGAGGTGAAGTAAAGACAGTCTGGGAGGGCTGGGTGAGTAATGGGAACCTGGGTCTCTGCCCAAGGTGTTTTTAAAGGAAGTGCCTGGGAGCTGCTGGCCTGGAAAAAAATCACACCCAGAGGGTTTGAGCCACACAGAACAGGTTGCCCCACCTGCTCTGGGGAGCCGCCTGCCTCCTGAGTGGACTGGCCAGGCTCCCAGCCCCAGAAACTCTGGCTGAGCCAGGTAGCCCTGCCCATAGGGGACACCGGCTCCTCCCAGGATGCCCACCTGCCCCGAGGAGTATCCCCCTGTGACCAGGAGACCCGTCTCAGCAGCCAGAGGTGTTTGCTGAGATGTGGGTGAGAAAGGGGGGTCTGTCCCCATGTCTGTGCACATATCGGGGGGGAGCTGTCCCCAGAGCCACCTGTGGTGTCTAATCGGTGGCTCTGTGCCCTCACAGCTAGACGAGGAAGAAGAGCGGAGGAAAAGGCGCCGGGAGAAGAACAAAGTCGCTGCTGCCAGATGCCGGAACAAGAAGAAGGAGCGCACGGAGTTTCTGCAGAGGGTGAGTGGGGCGGCTGTGGCCGGGGAGGCGCCCCATCCTTTGCAGGGGCTGACGTGCTCCGTAGCCGGGGGACACCATCTGACACCGTGCAGCCCAGATGAGGTAGAAGGCTCAGTGTTTTCCTCCGCTGAGCTTAGATCTTGGGTACCGACTGACCCGATGGCCCAGACATGGCACCATCCATTTTGGCCCCTTGCAGCCACCACAGTGTTCTAGGGTACATGCTAATGAAGTAGGATGTTGGGGGCAATGTCATGTCTGTGGGCAGTAGATGTAGCTCACCGGGCTGGCTACCAGGAAAAACTCTCTTTATTACAACATCTCATCCATCCTGCATCCCACACTGGCCAGGCCTTGGCCCCACCGCAGATGACCTCTGAACTCTTTGCTGCTGCCTCCAGGGACCCGAGGTCGGTCAGCCTCCATTTGCTGCCCTTTGCCTCCCACTATCATCTGCCTTTTTACTCAGGATTTGCTTAGTGGGATGCTTGCTCTTTCTTCCCTTGGACCCTGTCTCTTAGCCCCTGCCTTTGTCTCAAAAAAAAAAAGGTGACAGTGAAGGGACGTGAGTGGAAAGCTGAGTAGCACCCTCTGTAGTCAGCAGTGCCCCAGGCCAGTCACTGGTTTATTATTGAACAGTATAGCCATGGCATACACTAACTTTAACGGGCATGGGTTATTATTCTGTGTGCCACCACAGCGGTGAGCAGTAGTCATGACTGTTGGCACAGCCAGGCACTGTACCGCGTGCCGAGTGTGCGATCTCATTTTGTGAGCAGAGTAGCCAGTAAAGACCGGGATCTCTGTGACTGCTTTCTGCAGGTAAGGAAATTGCGGTGAAGACAGTGACCCGCCCAGAGCTCTCAGCCACCAAAGGGGGGGGGGGGGACTGATGTCATTGCCTGCTACTAATCTCAGCTCTTCATGTTCCTAATCCTGCTGTGACCCTCGTCTCCTTGGCTGGGTCATTTATTAATTCATTTATTAATTCAACAAGTGCAGGAAGTGCTAGGCAGGACGCTGTTGGGGGGCATAGCAAGAGCCACCATCGTCCTTCTGTGGGAGACGAAGAGGTAAGGCCGAATTGGCCTGATGTTCTCTGACACCAGGGTTTGTGTTCCCTTCTCATGTCTGCCATGAGCAGAGAGCTGTTCTGGGGTCACGGGTGTGAACAGTTGGGCGCCCTGGGCAGGGTGGCGCTTATCAACAAGACTGAGTTGCCTACGGCTGGGAGGTCTTTGAGATGGTATGCAACAGTAGACTTGACTGTTCAGCAGTTTCTAAGATGCAGGCCTTAGGGGCTAGAGAGATGGCTCAGTAGTTAAGAGCACTGTCTGCTCTTCCAAAGGACCTGGGTTCAACTCCCAGCATCCACATGACAGCTCACAACTGGCTGTAACTCTAGTTCCAGGTGTTCTGAAACCCTCACACCAATACACATGAAATAAAATTAAATGTTATTTTAAATATATATATATATAATATATGATATATGATATATATATATATATATATATATATATATATATATATATATATATATAATGAAGGGAGTATCCAGTGCTGTATGTCCAGCATCAAGTACCTGATGGTCAGAGCCGTGAGGTTGAGGCAGGCTTCTTAAAAGAAGCCTCCCATTCGACTCCAGCTTCCTGGGTCTCATGAGCCAGTTAGCAGGCAAGATCTGTCTACACCAGAGGCTCCCAACGACACACCAGTTCAGTGGATAGTCAGTGCCAGATGACAGCTCTTCATTCTACTAATACTTGCTAAGCGCCCACTGTGTGCCTATGCAGTCAGTCAGCGTCAGACGAAGCTGTCAAAAGCCCACTGTGCGCCAGGCCGTCCACATGGCTACAAATTTCAGTCAGGTAATGTTAATTGTTCCCATTTTAGAAACTGATCTGTAGTTCAAGTACAGATCTGTAGAGACCAAGTCACTTGCCCAGGGCCACACTGCTAGCAAGTGCTAGCATCTCTGTCTGTGGGTCAGTGGGCCCTGGCCTCTCAGTGGACAGCAGATGGCAGATGAGGAGCAGTAGCCACTGAGGAGTGGTGTTTTGGAAGCCAGAGTGCTATGGGAGCATGCAGTGCTGCTAAGGGAAGACTCTTCCATTTGTGAGATAAAACAGGGGAAGACAGTCATAGGATAAAAAAAAAACGTGGGATTTCGGGGGGGGGGGTGTCACTGGAAGCAGCGTGTAAAAGGCAGGTGGTGCAGTTTAAGGGTGCGTTCAGGGCATCAACAAAAACATCCTTCGTGTGGCTGGAGGTTAGACGTCTGGGTGGAAGGGCAGAGCGGCAGGCAGACCCAGAGCCTCATTCGTAGAATGATCCTACAGGCTGGCTTGTCTGAGACAGATCAATGCATCCCCCGCTGTCATGGCCCATGGCACCTTGGCCGCCTTCCACTCTCACAGGTGTCCCCGTTACTTGATAATATCTATGGCCGTGGGGAGCCAGGACAGGGCTCCGGAGGAGAAGGGCGCCAGTCAGAGGAGTCCCCTGGCTGTGGGGCAGGCCTTGGGTTGGGGTAGCTGAAGTAGTACTGCATTATCCCATAATAGGTGTGGCTGCCAAGATGGAGAAAACTATGTGACCTTGGGTCTGGAAAGCAACACCATGGGGCCTCTACCCGGTCCTCTTCCCTGGACCGCCCTCTCTGTCTGAGGCCTTGGAAGCAGAAGGCTGGTTGTGAAGGCAATCCACCGTGCTGCCAGGGCCTGCAGACCTCAGTGACTCTTATGATGTAGTTTCTAACCCTCACCTCCACTCACATGCGACCCAAACAGAGGCCACCTCTCAGAGAGCTTGCCTTTCTAGACCAACCAAGGCCCGAACTTGGGTGGGCACAAGCCTTAGGGGACATCAGTTCATCCCCCACAGACCTTGGGCCTACCTCAAAGCCTCTGTCTGCAGTCAGGAACACCAGCCCGATATGTCTCTCTGCTGTGGCACTGGCGCCTGCCATGCCGCTATGCCCAGGATTCTCTGGGCCCTGGAGGCAGTGACACCATTTTACCTTCCCAAGATGCTCTGCGCTCTCTCTACCTAGGGGCTCTCTTCCTGGTGGTTACATTGGCCCTGGGAGGATGAGAGGTCCCCTCTGCTGGCAGGTTCCTGAAGCAGGCTGAGTGGGTGGCTTTCCTCTGTCCCCGCCCACCCATCCACCCAGCACTCTCCTCAGGTTGCCCAGACTGCAAGAAGTGCAAGAAAGCTCTTCACAGTAGGGTAGCTAGCAAACAGCTGGTTCCCAACCCTTAGAAGAAGTCGGTGGAACTCTTTCTTTTTTTATGTCCCTTAGAGCATTGTAAAATATAAAGTTAGGGTAGGGTGGTGGTGGTACGTGCCTTTAATCCTAGCACTTGGGAGGTAGAGGCAAGTGGATCTGAGTTCGAGGCCAGCCTTGGCTTAAGAATAAGTTCCAGGACAGCCAGAGCTACACAAAGAAACCCTGTCTCAAAAAAAAAAAAAAAAAAAAAAAATCGGTCTCCTGGACCAATCGTATTTTTTGTACACAGTCACATACATAAGATGAAAAGCTAGAGTGCCCAACCCCTCAACTTCTTTCTGCTAACTTTGCTGATAACAGTGAAGAAGACAAAAATCTTAAACATATTTTTGTGTTAAGATAAAAACGTAAATAGAATACATTTCTATTCTAAGCCAACAAATGGTTTCAGTTTTTCAGTGCAATAAATATCCCCCAGAAGTCAGCACAGTAAACAAAAACAAAAGTGTAACCATCTCCCTTTATGACTGAAGTACAGAAGATCCCAACCTGATTGCTTCTTCACTCATGAGGCAAGCACTGCTGTTAGAAATCTAGAAACCTTTGCACACTTGGGTTCCCAGCACACGTAGGTCTGAGGCAGGAGGACCACAAGTGTGAGGCCAGCCTAGTGAAAACAGTCTCAAAAACAAACAAAAATTAAAAAGTATCTTTAAAAACTCTACAAGCCACTGTTTGTTTGTTTGGTTGGTTGGTTTTTTGTTTTGTTTTGTTTTCAAAACAGTTTTTCTGTGGCGCCTTGGCTGTCCTGGACTTACTTTGTAGAGCAGGCTGGCCTCAAACTCAGAGATCTGTCTGTCTCTGCCTCTCGAGTGCAGGGATTAAAGGCGTGTGCTATCACCACCCAGCTAACAAGCTGCTGTTATACACATGTTTGAATAATAGTCTGCTGAGCACAGATTCTGTAGTTGCACAATAGCCACGTAGCACCAGGCAGTAACTGCTTGAGCACAGGCGGTTATCGAAGCTATAGTAGTCAGGCCAAGTTGCCCAGACCACACCTGTCTGTGTTTTGGAGGAGGTAGATCTGTATGGTATTCAGTGTTGTGTTGTGTTCTTCCCTTAGGTTTTTTTGTTACTGTTTTGGTTTTGGGAGACAAAGTTTTATATAGACCAAGCTGGCTTCAAGCCTACTATGTACCCAAGGCTGGCCTTGAACTCCTGCCTCCCTGCCTCCAATTTCTGAGGGCTTGAATTACAGGCTTATGCCACTGTGTTTACATTCAGGTAGCCGTGTCTAGCTTAAACTCAGACACACTGTAACCAACCCCAGACTCCATTCAGCACTCTCCAGCTCAGCCTCCCTCTCAGGCTCCATTCTGGTACCCACCCAGCCATCCCTTCTCTGTCCTGCCGCCTTCATTCTCCAAAGCCAGGTGGTCCCAAGAGCCTTGGAGAGTTGTCTTTGAAGCATCTTTCTTTTTCCTGCTCTCCTCCCGCTCAGAGGTGAAAGGAAGGTTCTCTTTAGCTGCTCTAGCTCTTCAGTTTACCCAGTGCTTGCCTTGTGGCAACTCTTCTAATCCCAAGGATCAACACAGACAAGATAACCTGCCCTAGGCTCAGATTCTAAACCTACAGTGTCCGCAGAGCTGCCATTTGGCTCTGTGATGCTTTCCCCATCTTGTAACTTACTTCATCCTAGGGAGCAGTGAGCACAGTGGTCCCTGGTTAAGGCTTCACACATAGCAGCTTGCCCTGTCTGTCCTTTTCACTGAGAGTCTCTTTCCCAGAGTTCCTTGCCTCGCCCCTCTGCCATCTGAGGTTTGCTCCTCACCCTGCTTTTACACTTCTTTCTGGTCTTCTACACTCAAAATGGCTGGTGGTGAGCTGGGCCTGGCTGTGTGCTGAGTGGACACCCAGCACACTCCTCAGGAGCCATGGGGGAGGGTGCCAGGGCAGGCAGGGAAGGGGGGGTTCATAGGCTTTGAATTCCCCAAAGTATTCATCGCCATGGCAGGCTGAGGCACATCCTCTAGATGGCCCTGAGGCTTCTCAGTACAAAGGCTGAGGACAATCTGAAGATTGTGTTAGCAGCTTGGGCTGGGGGAGGTAGGGAGGACGGAGGAAACACTAGCCATCTCTCAGAATTCTGAGACTGCAGCCCAGGCCAGCATTCCAGTCTTGTCTCAGCCTGTCCCATTAAAAGCCACCATAGATGCCTTTTTTTTTTTTTAAATCGTTCCCCCTCTTAGCATTTCTTTTCTCCTTTTCGAAGCTGTTGCTCTGGGGTGTCTGGCCCTAACGCTTTTCTCCCTCAGCCACCCTGAGTTCTCTGAGAGTCCATGCGGCCACCTCAGATATGCACACAAGGAACAACCCTGACAGGCTGACAGTGTGAGGAAGATCTCCCCGCCCCCAGGTGTGGGCCCCCCACCGAAGACCCCAGAGTCTCAGAGGGAGGTCTGAGATGCTCCAGACCGGGCAGAGGGACCTGTCACACAGGTTGCAAGCTCAGCCTGCTCTGTGGTTAACGCTGGTCTCTCAGCCTCCGCACCATGAGCCTGTGGGGCTGGAAGGTCCTTGTGAGGGTTGCCTTGTATGTCAGAGTCGGAGCATCTTCATTCTCCATCCCTCACCTGCCACTCACCCTGCCTGAGCTGTGACAGCCAGACGCTTCTCCAGACCTGAGGACAAAGCGATTCCCAGTGAAGAGCTCACTGGCCCCATTGCCATGTCCTTCCATCCTGCTGCACAAGCCCCAGGCCTTGAACAGGCGTGCTTGCCACCTGTCCCCACTGTGAACCCACAACCCTGCACCCTGTCACATCCTCAGTGTCCCTTTTTCTGCCTGGGGCTGGGAGTGTGTTGGGAATCTTATCTCACGTCAATTTGAAACCTCATTTTGGGTCCAGCAGGTTGCTTGTTGATGGCCTGTCTGTGGACGAAGCTCTTAGATTATGGGGGGGTCCCGAGGAAACAGGGTAAAGTTTCAAATAATCACAGGCTAGTGGCCAGGAGGCACATGGTTTAGGAGGAAGGGCTCACACTGGGTTTATCATTCCCGACATCAACACTATCCCACCACCGTACCTTTGCAACTTAGCAAAGGTTTTGTGATGCCACCTGGGCCGTCTTCGACCTTCTGTCTGCCCTTCATGGACCTGCTCCAGACCCACCTGGTCTCTATTCTTTGCCTGCCTAACCCCACCCCAACCCCTCCTTTTTGGTGCAAAAATCTTGTTGCAGGGGAGCATGGGGTGTGCTTTTTTTGGTCAACAGCAAGGAGGCTATGAGACTGGAATAGATAGAAGGAAGGGAGAGAGATGGGATGTGAACTGGGCTAGCCCCCACGTGTCATCTGGACCCCTCTTACTGTGGCAGAGGCCACGACTGTGTGACAGGGTTGCTGCCTGCAGAAAGTCGCTTAGCCCCGATGCCCAGCCTCCAGTGGGACCCGGCAGGGCAGAGGCTGTACAGTGCCCGGGCACCAATCCGAAGCAGGCTGGGAACGGCCGCTGATGATGGTGTGTCTCTCTGTCTGCGCAGGAGTCGGAGCGGCTAGAGCTCATGAACGCAGAGCTGAAGACCCAGATAGAGGAGCTCAAGCTGGAGCGGCAACAGCTGATCCTGATGCTCAACCGGCACCGCCCCACCTGCATTGTGCGCACGGACAGCGTCAGGACGCCCGAGTCTGAGGGCAACCCGCTGCTGGAGCAGCTGGACAAGAAGTGACTGAAGGCCTGGAGGAGGCGGAAGAGGAGGAGGAGGAGGAGGAGGAGCAGCGGAAGTCAGGAGAGGAGCGAGGTGACCAAGGGGCCCTCCCGGGCGCATGACAAACTCTAGGACTAGGCTTAGCATAACTGGCCTCCAGCCGGCTCTTTTATTTGAAAATCAGCCCAGCCACGCGCAAGAGCAAGAGCGGACTGAAGAAACCCAGAGGGACCAAGCGCTGAGACCAAAGTTGACCTGCAGGTAGGGGCTGGCCCACTGTAGGGCCCAGCTGGAAGGGCACCTGAGCGAGAGAAATGCCCACGCAGGTAGCCTCCTCTGGCCCCTCCGCCACGACTCCCACCCAAGGAACCCTTACCAAGCAGCCAAGAAAAGCCACGTATTGCAAACAGTCTGGCCGAGGATGGAACTCAGCGCGGACTGCGATCCACCTTCCCCAGCCCTGCCCAAGCCCGGTGGAAAGGGGTGAACTGTGGGGCTGTGATGGCCCTGCCCCGGGTGGCGCAGCCTGGCGGCCCTGCTGGAATTTTGCTTCGGCTCTGAGGCGCGGGCGCCCTTCCAAAGCACACACTCAATCAATGAATGTTTACAGACTGGCTGTCCTGGCAGGGCTTCCAACTGCACACTTTTTTTTTTTGTACGTTCTGTTTTTTTTTTTTTTTTTTAATATTTTTTACAAAAAAAAAAAGATTTTATACGAGCAATATATATATATGGATTTCTATAATCACTCGATGTGACACAGTACAGATATGCTATGGTCTGTTGTTCCGGACATCCACCCAGCAGTTATGGGCCGTTGTAATTCCTAAGTACTGTAGGCTCTGGGTGTTGGGGGGGGTGGCCAGGCTGGTGGGGTACATTTCCATCCTTGTTAAACCCTTCCTAAGTACTCAGTCCTGTATCGCTCAGTAAACATTGCTCTTAATTACCCAGCTGCCTTGAGTGGTGTCTACTCAGGGAGAGCGCATGCCTAGGGCAGGAGATGTTTGGGGTAGTTTCCATAGGAGCCTTGCCAGGTGAGCCCAAATATGCCTGTTTCACAGATGAAGACGTCAAGGCCTAGAGGCCTTAAAGAACTCGGCACATACCGTTTTGAGAGCACTTGCTTCATTTGTTCGGGCCATTTAAAAAAATACATTACCATTTTTAAGTGTGTGTGTGTGTGTGTGTGTGTGTGTGTGTGTGTGTGTGTGTGTGTAACTGCAGAGGTTAGAGGATTTGGATCCCCTTGGAGCTGGAGCTAAAGGCCGTTGTGAGCCACCTGACGTGCTCTCTGGGGATCAAACTTGGGTCCTCGTAAAGCAGCCCGTGCTCTTAACTGCTGAAACATCTTGCTCTTGCTCCGTGGAGCTTGCAATGGGCTCATCTTGTGCTTGCTTGCTTCAGACCCATCTCCCTTCACCTGCGTGGCAGCCATTGTCCCCGGTTCATGGACAGGGACTTGGAGAACCAGGGAAACAAAATGAAGCCACCACTTGTTGAAGTCTTAGCTTCATGACGAATGCGTGGTCTTACTTTCAACAACAGCACAGGACAGACCTTCCTCTCGCTGTACAAACAGCTTAGCTAAGGCTCAGAAGACGTGTGACTTTACCCAGCGTCACTCAGCCAGCAAGAAGCAGAGCCGGTGTTTGAACCCCACCTCAGACTCATGGCTTTTCCCATCGCCAGCTGCCTCTGTCCTCATGAATGAGTGTTGCATCCCTGAGAATAGGAAGTTTAGAGGCCACCGTTATAGATAGAATTTGGGAGAAGGCTGTAGACTCCGGAGCAGTGGTTCTTAACATGTGGGTTGTGACCCCTTTGAGGGGAGGGGGAGTCATATCAGATATCCTACATGTCAAATACTTGCATTACAATTCATAAAAAATGGAAGAGTCGCAGTTACGAAACTGAAGTAGCAATGAAAATAATTTTATGGTTGGGGGGCCAGCAGAACCTGAGAAACTGTGTTCAAGGGTCACAGCGTTAGGAAGGTTGAGAACCGCTGCTCTGGAGAGTTCTAGGTTGGCCCGTGATGGTGGAGTGAACCAGCCCTCCCGTCTCCACAGTCAGATTTCCTGGCCTGGGCTGCGCCGTTCTTACTGCCATGCACTCAGCACTTGACAGTTTACAAGGCACAGCTAGGTGTGTCATTCTCACTGCTGTTAGGGCTCTGTGAGGCAGGCAGAGTAGTTGCCATTAGCCCCCTTCTGCTGAGCTTACCGAGGCTTGAAGGGGCTTATGGAGCTAAAGGTTCACCCCGCTACAGAGAAGCAGGATGGGAGCAGACTCCAAAATGCTGCTTCCTGGGAATGTGTTGCTTCTAGAGCCGAGTAACTTCTCCATCTTTGCGCCAGTGACCTCTAGTTGCCTCTCAGTCATAGATGAGGCCCCTGGGGGCAGGGAGTGGGGCAGACAGATGTAGAAAATAGATCACTAATGAACAGTTGGTCTCTCTTCTCCTCGAGTTCCCTCCATCCAACTTGCTTGGTGTAATTGATCCAGAGCCCCAGCCTGGAGACCGAGCCCCAGCCCACCAGCTACTATGGCAGTACACAGTGATAACCCATCACTTATGTTCCTTCAACACTGTTCAGCCCGGAGGAAAAGAAAAATGAGACTATTTAAGAGCCCTTCAAGAGGCCCGTAGATAACCCTGCATGGTTACTGTTCACCCCAGGCTGTGGCTCCTCCAGATCCCTGCTGAGATGCCAAGCGCCAGCCCTTCCTAGAGCCAGCCCTTCCTAAAAGCCAGCTCTTCGGCTGTGTGGATGACTGCCTTCCCAGCCCGGTGACCTGAACTTCTCTCCCTGCCATGGTATCTTTCTCCTCCTTAGTCACGTTCACTGGCTTCGCCATCAGAGCCAGCTCCGGGGTGTCTCCTGGGCATCACACATTGCATGTGTTTCGGCGGGTTCACATGGCCTTGGGGGGAGATCGATGCTGCAATCTCAGAAAGACGAGGCAGAGAGAGGAAGACCTCATCCAAGGTCACGGAGCTGTTAGGCAGCAGTGCCGGGACGCTATTACAAGCTCTGGCGGGTAACAGCTGGGCCCGCACCTCCCTGGAAAGGGAAATGCTCTGAGTCTGATTTGTTTGCCATGAGACCTCAGCTGGCAGAGGACCACGGCAGGAGGCAGGAGTGATGGCACAGAGCCTCATGGGCTCACAGCACACACTGAGTTCCCAGCTCTAACGCCCATCTACAAAGGAGAGCTTGCTTCCTTCCTCCTTCCTTCCCTCCTTCCTTCCTTCCTTCCTTCCTTCCTTCCTTCCTTCCTTCCTTCTTTCTTTCTCTCTTTTTCTTTCTTTTCTTTCCTTCTTTCTTTCTTTCCTTTCTTCTTCTTTCTCTCTCTCTCTCTCTTCTTTAAAGTAGGACAGTAGGATCCTAATCTTATGAGGATGTTGTCAGGATCAAAGGAGGAATGGAGGTAAGTGGGCATTGTCCCGCCTTCTGCTGTTGAGCCTGGTGTTTATCATATAAGATTATTTTAATACCTTTTAACCTCTAAAGGCAGGCTGCAGGGTTTGTGTTCTGGTCATGTCTTGACCCCGTGATGTGATAGATGCCCGGGACCCAAGACTCCTGGGCTCCCACAGCTGTGTTGGGTTCATCATCCCCTCCCTGGAAATCCAGGACTAAGCAACTGGGTTTCGTGCAATCACAACCTGACAAAGCTAGGTGAGACACAGTCACCATCACTGGAACCAGAATTGGACGGTCAGGGTGTCGGCCGAAGACAGCTTCCATCCTCTGCAAGTGACCCGGGGGACAGAAGTGCAGCTAGTGTGCTGTGATGACCAGTGGTGGCAAAGCGCTTCCTCTGACAAAGCAGTTTCCTCCCTAAGAACGTGCTTGGGAGGAGCTCTGTCACAGGCTCCCAAAAGATGCCCCAAAACCCACTGACACACTGTTTATGCTAAAGGAAAACTGGAGGTAACCTAATACCCTGTGGAGGTAAGACTAGACAAAGAGATGATGGTGCGTCGCAGAGCAGAGTGTCAGCCCTTAGAAATGAGCTAAGGGCTACGTCTGTCATTACGGATGAATCTTGGAAACAGTCGGGAGAGCGAACTACAGAAGGATGTCTTGTATGGAACATTTCTCAACATGTAAATCAATACGTTATTAAGGACACACACAGATCTGGGGAACGGGCAGAACAGCAAATGCAAGAATCCTATAAATATCAAAATCAGTGACTGGGCTTGACGCTGTGGGTGGGCAGAGACCAGCAGTGGCTTCTTCAAGGGTGAGTAGGGCATGGGGGGTTTCAACTGTGCACGTGACTGTTCCGTTCCTTTTAAGCACGGTCATCAAATGTAGAGTAACTCCAGACTTGTCAGAGGTGGGCTGTATGCTCAGAGTCACGCTTATTCTCCTCTCCTCCCTTGTCCGGTTGTTTTCTGATGAAAGAGAGAAAATTGCAAATGCAAATAGAAGATTTGGATTCCCCCCCCATTCTTTCCTTAGCAAACTCGGAAAATAAAAGCCACTCTGAAATTACAATGGATTGCAACACTTGGCTCTAGCTTTGTGCCAAGTTCAGTTGCTGTCTAGAGAAGCAATTCGGTGTGTGGGCCTGGCGGCCTTGCCCCGGGGAGCGCATCCTGAGGGTCTTCCCCTGGAAAGCATGGCTCTGCTCTGGTTCAGCAGCTCTGCTGCCTGAGTGCTGGGGTGGGCAGCTAAGGCGCATTCAAAGTTAACTCTCGTTCCCTCGACTCTCTCCTTCCCTGCTGACTTTGCAGCCCCGTGTGCTAAAGACTCCACGGTGCCCCTGAAATGGAGAAGCCGGAGTTTGGGGACAGCCTCTGAAAGGCAAGACCCCAGTGGTCCTGGTGCACCGCTCCCTGTCACTGCCGCCGTGACCTCACCACGGGAAGAATGACTTAGAACAACACGGATTTTATTATCTCTCAGCTCTGAAGTGTGAAATGCGTGTCGCTGGGCTAATGCCAAGACGTTGACAGGACCGTCCTTTCTGCACACTAGGGAGGAATCTGTGTCCTTGTTTTTTTTTTCAGAGCTGTAGCTCACAGCCCTCTTCCATCTCCAAAGCCAGCAGTAGCTACTCAAGTCCTCTCAAGCATTAGTTCCCTAACACTGACTCAGGCCCTTGTTCTGGCACTGCAGTCAATTAACTCATCAACTGAGACCTCTCCCTGGGCCCCCTGTACAGTAATTTTTTTAAGACCCTGTGATAACATTGTCCCCACCCAGATCGTATAGGATAAACTCTTTCCTTTTAAGGCTGAATAAGAACCTTATCCCCACGTGCAAACTTCATTCCCCCTGGTTTGTGACAGCAGGATCCAAGGATTACAGTTCGGCCCTCTCTGGGCTGGGGCCGTTATTTTGCCTACCACCCAGGAAACGAAGACTCAGAGATCCTTAACTATAGCCTTCCTGCCACCAGGAATAATAGGCTACATGCCCCGTGACCGCCACAAGATGTGTGGGGTACCTCCATCCACCCATCCCCCAGTGCCTGGCGCACAGACCTACACAGAAGCTGACAGACCTGTGAAACAGCACAAACACGGGAGCACGGCCCGATACGGAGATAAGTGCACAGACCACCACGTTCACGCACAGCCATTCGCAGATATATGCAGACACATGCACAGTCGGAACAAACCAATGAGAGCCTCCTCTTATTCCCTTGTGTAAAGTTCTGAAATTTTGAAGCAAGCTTCTTTACCATCCTGGCATATCCTGGTCATCTGGGAATGCCTAAATTTGGCTGACAGGGAGGTCAGTTGAGCTAGTTAGTGTATGCTGTTTCAGATTGAAAACTGTGGGACAAGACCCGCACAAAACCAAGCCATTGGACCTTCCAGCAGGGAGCAGGGAGGGGCTCGGGTTACTCCCACCCCTAGCTGGGGGGCTAGTAAAGTTGCTTGAGGGCGGAAGTCCTTTTTCTTAGGGAGTTCGGCCCTGGGTAGGCTGAGCACACCCCAGTGGATGCATGCTTATGCCCATGTATGTGTGCGCAGCACAAACTGGATCCAATAGGTGATGATGATGATCTGTTTTTCGAGACAAGGTTTCTCTGTGTAGCCCTGGCTGTTCTGGACTCTCTTTATAGACCAGGCTGGCCTTGAACTCACAGAGATCCTCCTGCCTCTGCCTCCTTGAGTGCTGGGATTAAAGAAAGGTGTGCGCCACCGTGCCTGGCCTAGATTTTTTTTTTAAGGACTTGAAATTGGGTGTAGGAGGGAAGTGGATCCAGAGGAGAGAGAAGGAGAAGTAGAGAGTTGTGTGTGGTCAAAATACATTATATGAATGTATGAAAATCTCAAAAAATAAATATAAATGTCATATTAACTATTTTAAGAGACTGATTTCTTTTTTTTTTTTTTAAGATTTATTTATTATGTATACAGCATTCTGCCTGCATGTAGGCCTGCATACCAGAAGAGGGCACTAGACTTTATTATAGATGGCTGCTGGGAATTGAACTCAGGACTTTTGGAAGAGCAGCCAGTACTCTTAACTTCCGAGCCATCTCTGTAGCCCAAGAGACTGATTTCTTGCTAGGCTTCTAACACAGCAAAATTACATATACACCTTCACAGCTGTAAAGGACAGTACGCCCTAGGTGGTCTGTCTTTGTCACTGTTGTGTTCCAGTTCCAGTCCTCTGACTCTGCTTTTCCTCAGAACCTACTCTGAGCAGGTGTGAACAACCCCACTCAGGCACACCCAGATGGCACCTCCTATAGGTTGAGGCCCTAAAGGCTCCATCCCTATCCTGGAAGTCATCAGTGCCACATATACAACCTGGAAACCGAGGGAGCCGATGCTTATAGAGTTTCTGTGATTCCTCGTGGGGAGGGGACCGTTTTCCCCTTTCGTCCTCTGGATGTGCAGTTCTGGGGCCTCTTCCACAGTCCCAGGGATGGTCTAAGACAGAGAAGGGCCCTGGGGTGGGGTGGGGGGTTGGACAGGGTGCTGCAGAGGAGAGCTGCACAGGCAAATTGGCCCAGTGACACGTGCTGCACTGCATGTCTCTCTCCTATCCTACTGGTGTCCTTCCTGCTGCCTTCTCCTCCCAACCCCCACCCTGACTAAGCACGTGAGCACAAGGCTTTGTTTCAAGATGTCTCTCTCTCGGGAGCCAGCTTAAGCCAGGTGCTCTCAGGGGTGGTGGGCACCCGGGTTGACCCGTGACCCAGGTGGGCAGGGCATCTGGGGTACCTGAGAGCTCTGGAGGCCAGCTACAGAGCTTGAGCTGATGGTTACCTTTTGTCAGCTGTTTTGGGGGTCAGCTGACTGTGGAAACCAGAATTCACCTTGGCAGTGTTTAAGGCAGCCCTTGGCTATACAGCAGCAGGGCTGGGCTGTGCTGAGGACCGAACCTAGAATCAGATTGCCAAGGTAACAGACCTGTCTGTGAATAAATAGCCATCAATGAATTTCCTTTAACACAAAACAAACAACAACAAAAACCTACTGTGTGTGGTGGTACACAGCAAACTCCTTCACCCACCAAGCACATCTTGCCTGTCCTTGATGAATTTCTTTTACATCAAATTCAGGCCCCTAAAAGAGAACACCCTAGGGCAACAGACCCTAATGCCTGAAGCGGGGGCGGAGATTTGGGGAAATGAGAATCATGAACCCTCAGAATGTTCTGCTGAATGTAGTGGACAAGCAGCTTTTTACCCTTCCTGCAGGAGATCAGGCCCCTGCACAGGTTTCAGAGAAGTAGGAGGGGCCCAGAAAGTCCAGGGAGGGAGGAGATACCGAGATTGTCATCTGACAGTGCTTTCTGTCCCAGAGGCATTCCCCTGCATGACAGGAGCATTCTGGTGAGCGACACCAGCATCTTGGAGAAGCTCGGCAGTGGCCACTTGGCAGCAAGGGTTGACCACAGGGACAGCTGCCCTAAGACTGGAGCTGCTTGGCCTCAGGGGTGGTTGTGGAATTGCAGAATGGGGGAGGCATGGTAGACAGATAAAGGGCATCATTGCTTTGTGGGTGTCAAAGTCTTTATTCTTGAGTGGATGAAGTCAGCTCACAGGCCCAGACTGCAGTGATGAAAGGGCACCAGGGACCCCACCGAGGGGGATCCTGACACACACACACCCCCCAGAGCACTCTACAGTAGGGAAATGGACTTCTCAGCTCTTCTGAGAACTGCTGGGTCTCACCAGGTCCATCAACAGAAAGGATGTGAAATGACAGTCCCACCAGGGTACCTGTACCTGCTAGATTTACGTCAACTTGACACACCTAGAGTCTTCAATCGAGAAAATGTCCCCACTAGATTGGCCTGTGGGCAAACCTGTGGCATATTTTCTTGATCAGCGATTGATGTGAGAGGGCCCAGCTCATTGTAGACAATGTCACCCCTAGGCTGGTGGTCCTGAGTTCTATAAGAAAGCAGGCTGAGCAAGCCATGGGGTAGGTGGTCAAGCAAATGAGCATCAGTAAACATGGCCTCTGCATCGGCTCCTGCCTCCAGGTTCCTGCCGTGGTGGAGTTCCTGTCCTGACTTCCGTCTGTGATGGACAGTGTTGTGGAACCGTAAGTTCAAATAAACCCTTTGCTTCACAAGTTGCTTTTGCCTACGGTGTTTTGTCACAGAGATAGAAACTTAAGGTAGTGCCCTGAGGGCTGCCACACTCTGTCACAGAGACAAAGGGTGACTGGCCCCAGTCTGCCCCGCAGCGGTTCCAGTGGTGAATTACGGTCACATCCTTCCTGTCCCTGTTCGCCTCACCAGAAAGTTGCACCTGGGGGTGAAGACGCTTGGGGGCTGCGGCGTTGTTGATGCTTGCCAGTCTGTAGCTTTTGACGGGAAAAGCCGAGCAGACGCATTTGAAACCATTCCACCTCAGCAAGAACTCGGAAATGATACCTCACCCTCTGCGCAACTGCAGAGGAAAAGCTCCTGCAGCAAGAACTCGGAGGATGCGGGGGTGGGAGGGGTGGTGGTCCCCACCGGACCACTGTCAGATTCACTGTGTGACCCCTGAGAGGGTGGATTGCAGAGGGTGATCGCAGGCTGTGGCAGACCTAGACTGTTGCTTGCCAGTATGCTGGGCGTTATCATCAGAACTGACAACACCGCTTGGCCTCTCAGCGAGGCACTTTGCATCAAAAAGGTCGGTACCACGGCTTGGATGCTCAATGTCCCCCAAGGCTCATGAGTTAGTGACTTGGTTCTCAGCTGGTGGTGCCGTTAGGAAGTGGTTGGACTTTGAAGAAGTGTAGCTATGCAAGAGGAAGTTAGGTCGCTAGTGGTGTGCCCGTGAGTAGGATGTTGGGACCCCAGCTCCTTCCCCACTCTTTGGGTTTCTTGGTTGCTAGGAGCTGAGTGGCTTCCTCTACCATGCCCGGGCGACTACACTAAACTCACACAGTGAGAAGTTCGGGAGCTCAGGATCAAAATCCTGGAATCCCCAGTCTACCACTGGCCTGCTACCATGAGGCTCAGCCTGGAGCCCGGCAGGCCAGAGGGAAGAAAGAAGCAGGAATCGGGGGAGGGTCTCGAGGCTGCCACCGTTCTCTGCCACACTGATAAACAGAAACAAGGTCTGTCCTTAGGTGGACCCCAACATCAAGGAGGCCTGCAGCATGTTTGAGAGGGAAAAGCTCAGGTGTGAGAACACTATGAGCACAATGCTGGGATTAAAGGCATGCGTCACCACCCCACTTCCTCATCTTATTAAAAAAACAAAAAATGACAGGGCTGGGGATGTAGCTCAGTGATAGAGTACTTGGCTTGCACGCAGAAGACCCTGGGTTTAATCCCTGGCACCACCAAAACTGAAGTCGAATGAAATAAACGAGTACTTTTTAAAAACTGAAAAGCAAGCCAGGCGTGGTGGCGCATGCCTTTAGTCCCAGTGCTCAGTGGATCAGTGTGAGTTCGTGGCCAGCCTGGTCTACAGAAGGAGTCCAGGACAGCCAAGGCTACACAGAGAAACCCAGTCTCGGAAACCAGAAGAAAAAAAAAAAAAAAGAAGGAAGAAAGGAAGGAAGGAAGGAAGGAAGGAAGGAAAGACAATCTGTGCTTCACTTAATGTACTCAAAAAATTCTTTCTACAAAAGAAATATTAAAATAAATATAAATGTACATAAAAATGAGCAAGAGGCAGCCATCCATAATCTTGCCATGAGGAATATTTACTTTTCCACTACATTTCTGTTTTTAGTCTTTTTTTCATTGCATATGAACACTTGTGTGCCCCTGAGATCACACAATACAGCTCTTTATAAAGTAGTATGTGAAGTCTGGGGTCTGCAAAAGGGTTCAGCATGTGCTTGTCCCCAAGACTGAGAAGCGGAGTTCAATCCCCAAAACCTGCAGAGGAGAGGGACAGAACCGACTGTTGCTGGAGGAAGATCCAACTGTGTTTTTAAATGCTGATTTCAGTGCCTTGAGATCTATCTGGTTACCGCCCCGCGGTGGCTATTGTTACACTGTTGAACTATCTCCTGTAACCACGTGATGAGAAGGAATGCTCCCCAACTATCCCTGATTGGCTGATTAAAAGGCCTATAGCTGGGCAGGGCAGAAGGAAGTAGGCGTGGCTAAGGTTTGGAGATTTGAGGACAGAAGGAAGCAGGGATCCTCAATAAGTTAGGGTGGAGAGGAACACTTGGACAGATTGGCGTGGATAAAGGAGAGCGACCCAGATGAGAGAATAAGCAGGTATTTATAAAAGTATGGATGGGAAACAGAAATTATTAGAGCAGATGGCGTGGGATGGGGGCTTGGGAGGTAAAGATGGCTCAGGAGGTAATATCTGCCTGCCCCAGGTGAAGTAAGGCTATTCTACAATCTATCCGGTGTCTGTGTCTTTTATTAACTGCTCTATAAACATTATTAGGCTGTTCCTTTAAATTAAGCACAACAAACCGCCACTTGGTTGTCCCCTGACCTCTACAAGGGCACTGTGGTACACAAGGACGCACACCCCATGCACTCAAAATAAGTTTAAAAACTAAGATCAAAAAAGCAAAAGCTTAAGGGAACAGTTAGAATTAGAATTACTAGAATAGATACAATAAAATTTAAATCTGGGCTCAACGTTCCTGGCTTCCTTGAAGCTATCCAAGGCTATGTAGCACACGTAACACAGGCAACAGGCTGTCAGAAGTGAGACCTCTCGTTCTGATGTCTCAGGAGCTGGTGGATTTGACTACAGCATCTGTCAGTTGAGAAAGGAATTGCGGATCTTCCACATACACAATAGTTGGCCGGTCAACCAATCCGTTTCCCTTTCTCTGAGCATAACTGGGCTACACTTCTCTCTCTGTTGAGGCTTGGTGTGATCATGTGATTTGAACTGTCGCCAATGAAACGTAGCTGCAAATGTGTATTCGTCATCTGTTGCCTCAACGAAATAGCCCCAGATCCAGCAGTTCAAAATGAGAATCAGTCGTCCTCTTACAGAGTGCGGAGAGCCAGGAATTCGGGGGTGACCACTTGCATGACCCTGGCTCAGGGGCTTTCGGGAAGCTGTAATCAATCTCTCAGGTGGAGCTGTGGTGTCTGAAAACGTGACTGAGACCGGAGGGTCAGCATGAGAGGTCACTTACATGATGCCAGACCCACAGCAGCGCGAGCATAGCTAACCACGAACTGAAAACCCTCTGAAACCGCGAGCTTGATAAACTTTTCTCTTCCGCTGTTTCTCTCTCGGATTTGCTCACAGCAACGAAAGGCCTGACTTGCACAATATGTGTGATACCTACGTTTATTCACCCACACATAATGCAGGTGTATTGGTTACTTGTTCCTTTTCTGTAACAAAATACCTGTCAGAAGTAATGTAAAGAAGGGTGGGTTGATTCTGGCCCTGGCTTGAGGGTACAGTTCCTTATGATGGGGGAGGGCATGGGGGTGGGGGAGCCTGAGGCGGTGGTCACATGGCTCCCACAGCCAGGAAGCTTCGAGAGATGGACACTGTTCTTCAGCTCCTTCTCTCCTTGTTGCGTCCAGATGTCAGACCAAGGAATAATGGATCCCACATTCAGAGTGGCATTTCCCCCCCAGTTAAACCTTTCCAGCAGTCCCTCGTAGACAAACCCAAAAGTGTCTCTATGGTGATTCTAAATCCACGGAACAGGATGCACCATCACCATTAGGTGTGCTCATGCTTCCTGCCCTCCTTGTCCCCAGACTTCATCAAGCCACAGGCACTCTGCCCAAAGGCTCCTCCTGCCTTTTTTTTTTTTTTTTTTTTAAAGTAATGTGTTAACAGAATCTGCGGGGTGATAGTCAGTTTTCCTCCTACTTTTAAAATGAATTATTGCCCAGGGAGATGGCTCCAGGGCCAAAGTGCTTACTGCGTAGCTGTGGGGCCTGAGCCTGTGGCAGTACGTGTCTAATCCCTGCATTCCTACAGTGAGGTGGGAAGTAGAGACAAGAGATTCCCTGGAGGCTGGGGAAGTCAGGCTCTGCCTCAAATAAGGTGGAAGGGGAGGAGGTGAGGACGGTCATCCCAGGTTGTCCTCAAACAAGCCATGGCATGTCTATCAGGGGCCCGCCCCCTGCGTGTGTACATCACACACAGGAAAAAAGAGAAGACATTTCCATGTGTCCCTGAAAGCATCAAAGACCTTATGTTCTGCCTCCATTGGGCCTAACGCAGGGGTTCTCTACCTTCCTAAGGCTGTGACCCTTTAACACAGTTCCTCGAGTTGCGGTGACCCAGCAACCAGACCATTGTTTCGTTGTTTCTTCATAACTGATGTCACTACTGTCATGAATCATAATGTAAACATCTGTTTGCCAAATGCCTGTGTTTCCCGACGGTCGGTCGTGGGCAACGCTATGAAAAGGTTTGGACACCACCTCCAAGGGGGTCACGACCCACAGGTTGAGAACCTCCGGTAATGGCTATGTCAATGTCGCTGTCACGGGAAAGCAAACGCAGAGTAGGGTGTTCAGCCCCCTCAGGGCACCTCGGTCCGGCAGTAGAGGCACAAAAGCAAAGCTTCATGTTAGTATTCATGGCTCTCACTTGGATGGACCGAGTACTTGTAAGGCTCCTTTGATTCTTTCGATAACCAAGGCGGTCCAGCGATAATTGTTTACTCATTTATGTATTTTGGTTTTGAAAACAGGGTCTCAGTTGCACTACACACAGCTCAGCCTGGCCTCACACTTACAGAGATCCTCCTCGGCCTTCTAACTGAGGCAACTTGTCCAACCTAAGGAGATAAATGAATAAATATATAACTAATAAATAAATCTTTCAACTGGACAAGCAATAAAACACAGAGGTCCAGAGAGTTCTCCTCACTGGCCCAAGGTGCGGAGCCTGCCAGGAACGGATTTCAGTCAGTCGAGGTCTATGTGACCCATGGTTGGGGCAGGGAGGAGGGAAGGCTGCAATTCTGTCCCAGTGCCTGGCTACTGGAGCGGAAAAGCCAGAATGAAGTCAGGCTGTCAGGGAGGTGTGGTCGGCTCCATCAGGCCGCTCACAACAGTTGCTGCTCGACTGCAGCAGCTGGGACAACTTGGCCTCCCGCCTGTTGCCAGCCACACAGCAGGGCTGGCCTCTGAAGATCACTCCTCTGTCGGCTGCCCAGAAGTCCCTCACCTGCAGCCCACTAATCCCAACTCAGGCTGCAGGCTCAGGATCGCCATCTGCGTACGATCGCAAACCGTCTGAGGAGGTGGCGATGACACGCCCTGCAGATGACACGTGGAGACAACAACAGGCACCCAAAGAGAGGGCAGTGACTTGTGGGTCTTAGCTTACCAAGCACTTCCTTCACCCTTATACAATGGGCAAAGCTGCCGATATTATCACGTCCCGGGCTGGGGCAGAGGGTTAGCCTGCGTGAAGCCGTGGGTCTCGGCTGTCACCAGTGCGTGAATGGTACACAGTGGTGCACGCCTGTAGTTCCAGCACTTACCTTTGTAAGGCGTGTTTTTAATAACTGTGTTTCCTAGCTCTGTTCACTGAAGGAATTTAAGGATATCCTCAGCTACAAAATGAGTTCCAGGTACGTAGGACCAGGCCTCATAAACAAAACAAAACAATATGTTATGTTATGGTACTGTGGTACCTCTCGGTGGCCTTCCCAGCTGTGGCCCTCAGCCTCACCTTCCCTGGTTCCTGCCCTCTTGCTCCCGCTGAACTGCATAGTTGATACTTCTCATACATTTCCCTGTGTCTCCGCTTTGGCTCTATTTAGATTACCAGTTCACATTGTGGGGTGTTCACCAAAGGAGACTGCTCCAGCGTGGCTTTAAGCCAATTAAAAGTCTTTATTAGATGGCTGGAGACTACACGGGGTGTTCAGTGTCCCAGTGGAGCCCTGAGCCTTTCTCAGGATGAGCTTTTAGGCACAAATACCATGTCCTGGGTTGACATACTTCAGTTAACAAGAACAGTTAGCCCCAAGTGGAACTACAGAAGCTATAAAGCAAGATACTACGGACTCTGATTCGTTTTGGCAAGTGGTGTTGTCTTCATGCTGAGTTTTACGGCCTAAATGGCACTTCCATCATGGAGTCAGTTGTGCTAAGGTCTGGGGCCAGCTAAGCCTGGTACCCTGTTACAGTGTGACTTACCAGAGAACAGAAAGTCAGGATGTCATGGACTGAGATTCAGAATCAGACAAGCTGCTTTCCAAATCACATGACAATAAATTCCGCTGTGGGGAGGGTGGGGGGGACCGGCACCCACACTACCGTGGGAATAAGGAAGTGTGGTTCCTGAATGCAGGTGGCGGGAGCCCCTTCACCTGGTGCACGCTTGTCATTTAAGCTCACTCAGGCGTGGCTGCACTTTCAGTGGGTTTAGGCTTGAAGCTCATCTGATGGCAGCAGCGGAGTAAGGGTGCTCAGGCTTCACCGAGGGGCACGAAGAAGAGGTTTGGAGAGCTAAAGTCTCAGCCTGCTGCTGCCCAGTGGCCATTGTGAAGAGTGCCGCCTCCTCTGAGGTGCAGGATGCGTCGGGCATGGGACCAGGAAGTGGTAATTCCTTAAACCTCACACCTTCCGTGACTCATTTTGGTGAAACTCAACCAACACCTGCACACGGCGGAGTATTTTCAGATAGAAAACCCCACAACTCCCCTCTCTACAGACCCCAGGGAACTGAGACCCAGCAGAGGCAACAGCCGCCTAAGAGAACACTGCTCCCGCCTGCCCGCCCCACAATGCTCTGCGCTCCTGGATGCCATGGGGACTGGCCTTGAGGGGCCCCGGGTGCTTGAGCAATTGAAGCACCCTTGGCTGAATACTTTATACACACTCACGGAGACACAAACATAGACATAGATAGGAACACATATGGTGTGTGTGTGTGTGTGTGTGTGTGTGTGTGTGTGTGTGTGTGTGTGTTTAAAGCAGATCATAATTTGCATATTATGATCGATGTCAGTTTTTATAAAATAAAAATCTGTGTTATGTGTCTATTTAAACTACTATGGTTCTCAGGGTGGTAGAATTTTAATAGTTTGGTTTTGTTTTCTTTAATCAGATCAATAATTTGATTCATTCTTTTTTTTCCCTTTCTTCCCTCCCTTTTTTTTCCTCTTACTGTGTTCAGTTGCCCCTTGCCCAGGCTGGCTTCCAACTCCCCAGTGCTGGGGCTATGGGTAGGCGCTACTCACTCACTCACTTCTGTGTTTGCCAGACTTTGCCAGACTGATGCCATCAGTTACGTGACCGGAAGGATTACCCTGGAGCCAGATCATTTCTAAGTGCTGGGTCTGGAGAAAGCTCCTTGAACCAGGCTGGAACGCGCTGCCTCCTCTAACCAGTGTCTTTGCTCCCCTCTAGTGGTCATTTGGGGCTTCGACACGTCTACTGCCTCAAACTGGCTGGTTTTTTTTTTTTTTTTTTCCTGCCTCTAATTTGTTTCTCAGGAACCCGGGTTCTCAGAACTGGTTTGCTTTTCTGAGGTTGAGAGCCATTTATATTCAGTGAGGTGCTCAGGTGTGAGCCTTTTCAAGATTCGGTGGAAGTGTGGAACTTGTAAACCTCCGAAGCCCCTTTGTAGAGCCAGAAGGGCCCAGTAGCGGAGCTGGGAGGGCCCCGTTCTTACAGGTGGCAGAAGGGCAGAATTTGGTTTTGTTCAATGTCCTTACTGCCAGTTCCACCTATCCGGTCGCAGGAGAAGAAACCTTTTCCCTGCAGTGAGAGAAGGTTTCTGCTCTGGGCTTCCACAGCGGATTCTGGGCCCCACTGTCCCCCAGTCCCAGACGCCTTTGCTTCACGCTAATGGCGCCGCAAGCGTGGACACCGTCATCTTGCCTGCGGGATTCAAACCCCCAGCCCTATAACCAGTTGTTTCTTGAGAACAACTCTGCAGCTCCGTTTTCTCATCTGCAAAACTGGAGCGGAATAGGGTGGAAGAGATCAATTTATACACGTCACTATATAAATTGGGCCATACCCAGTTCTTGATAAATGCTTATCAAGTTTATAAACATTAGCAGCTGTGGAAGCATATTAATAACTAACTGTCGCTGTGAGCATGCACGTAGTTAAGAGTGTAGGAGCTATGGCTTGGTGTGCTCTTTATGCTTTAGAATCCACCCTAAGTATTATTTACTTCACAATCCATAAAATGTCTCCTCCCTGCCATGCTGGGGCTGGACCCAGAGGCTTTAAACATAAGGGGCAAGCACCTTGCCAGCCCCAGCCTTTGGGAGGTGTGTGGGTTGCTTTTCCTGGGGCTTGCGTCACAGCTTGAGAGCTCAATCCAACATGGTAAGGAAGCCAAGGCTGCAGGGGCTTGGGATAGCCAGCCACCCTGCCTCTTTGGTCAGGGAACGGAGACAGATAAACGCTGGTATGAACGCTGGTGTTCTGATTATTTCTTCTTCTTCTTCTTCTTCTTCTTCTTCTTCTTCTTCTTCTTCTTCTCATTCAGTCCAGGACCCCAGACAATAGAATTGTGCCACCCACCTCCTAACCTAATCTAGAGCCCAAAGCATGTCCCTTAGGTGACTCTAGATCCTACCAAGTTGACAATATTAATCATCTCAGAAGGGATATCTTATCTTCATTTTACAACCGAGAAAAGCAAGATTCAGACAGGCTGGGTTTCCAAAGACCGCACAGCCGGGCGGTATCGAGTTCCTGGATCCTGTTTTCTGCTCACGTTCATCCCCACCTCTCGAAGCCAGGTTAGTGTTTATCAATATATTTTAAATTTTTCTAGAATATTTTACTTCCTGATCCTACCTGGTTGAAATTAGGGAGCCACCAGTTGCTGTCACAGATAGGCCCCAAGCCTCTGAGGAGCCTCTGAGGCTTTAGATCACAGCTTTCTTTGTCATGAATGCAACGGCATGTAGAGGCACTCTCATTTGGTCTTGCCTCGGGTGATTTGGGAGATCCAGGCTCTTTCCATTGTTGTTTCTGATTCCCTCTGGGTCCTTGGTGTCCTCTGCTGTGGCTGCTGAGGGAGCCAAGGTTACAGGTCGTGGCTCCAGGTGGTGATCCTGAAGCATCTGAGGGGCAATGACTCAAAGCGCATTGTGTGGTCACACTTTACCGCCAAGGAGGCTGGGAGCTGCAGGCCTACACAGTGCGCACTGGGCTCAGGCCAGGTCTCTTTTGTGTCTCCTGCAGCATTGATGTCCAGGTTTGTGATGTGGTTCCTCAAGGAAGAGGCCTGACTCTTCAGGGTATACCGGGATCATTCCACACTCTTCCTCTCTCTCTCTTTCTCTCTCCCTCTCTCTCTTATAATTTATTTTTATTCCTATGTATTGGTGTTCTGCTTGCTTCACACATGTCTGGTTGTGTGAGGGTGTCAGATCTTGGAGTTACAGACAGTTGTGAGCTGTCATGTGGGTACTGGGAATTGAACCCAGGTCCTCTGGGAGAGCATTCAGCGCTCTTAACCACTGAGCCATCTCTCCAGTCCCCACCCTCTCCCTTCCTCTTATGGTGGACTTGTAACGTTTGTTACAAACGTTACAAATCTCCCATGATACCAGGCTCCCAGACACTGTCCCCGTTTACAAGGTTCCCGCCACAAGCAGAGGGTCTAGCAACTGTTGTACAGATACTGGTGGCGGCAGGTTGATGGAGGGTCAAGGAAGCCGTTGACAGTGGTCTCCTGAGCTCCTCCGCACCCCACCACAGCGAGTTTCAGAATCGTGGGACAGCGAGCCTAGGAACAGGGCTGTGAAGCTCTTTGAGATTGATCTGGACCTGCTGCCCATTAAGAGTGGAACTGAGACCCTATGTGTGGTCTCAGCACTTTCACACCTGGCCCCCCATGAGGGCCTCACATAGTCTGTTCTGAGCCTGTGTCTACCAGTGCCTGGGTTTGAACTTGGGTTTGAACAGGTCGCCATCAGAATGCTAAAACAGTTGAGTGCCTTTGTTTCTTGTTTCTGAATGTGTGTATTTCTTGAGTCCCAACATCTTTGCAGTAGCTCACATAGGGACTGGGGGGGGGGGGAATCTTGAATAAACATAAAATCCGGGAAAGCCAGATGGCATCGCTGACACTCTGATGGCTCTGGGAATAACAAACTAGCTGGGGTTTCTTTTTCCCCATTATTTTGACCCATGTCTTTGTTGGGGACAATTTTTAGTGTTTCTAAAACAATCTGTCTATTCTTTTCCTGTCATTGTCCTCTGCTGAGACCAAGGGTGAGGCTGGGACAGAGAGTGGCTTGTAGGGTCTCCCTTGTGGGGCTCTTCGCACCCCTCACATTCCTCTACCCCACCAAGCTGCTTGCTCCCTCCCCCTGGCTACAGACGCCTTCACAGCCTGCTCTGTATATAAGTGGTAACAAAATGACTGTCCAATCCCAGCCTCACCCTCCTGGCTAGTGACCTTCATGAATCTGAGCCTCCATGGTCTCCGGTAGGAAACGGGATTGCCAAACCTGCATGCACAGGGTGGATAGGACAACCTGTTGGCACACAATACCTCAGAGGGGTGGCAGATCATGTCAGGGTCCTTCGACAGGGGCCAGAGAGTCAGGCTGTGGCTCCAGTGGTCTCCCTGGGAGGGGCACTGTGCCTGGTGGAGGGTGGGATGGGAGGCTTGGCTCCTACGGGGTTTCTCGTGGGGAGTAGGCCCCATGAAAGCTGAGTTGGGAGCAGGGAAAGATGTGCTGGCCTCTCCCCCTAACTCCTGGAGACACGGAGGGCTGGCTGGTGGGCTGCAGTAAACACGGCTCTGTGCTGTACCCCGTAATGGGACCGGAACCTGAGGGTGGAGTGACAGTCTGTAGGCTTAGGAGCAATGGGCCCCAGAAAGATCTGTAGGCTAGAAGAGTCTGTGTCCCATTGAGGTAAATTCTGTGCTGATTCATAAAAGAGAGAAGAAAACAAAACAAAAGCCAGGGTTCTGAAGGAGTAGGCTTGCAGTAGGCTTTATGAAGAACAAAGGCCAACCTGAACCAGAGGAGGGGTTTCCCCCAAACTCTCCCTCCTCACCGTCTGAAGTTGGCAAAGAAGCTGAGAAAGTGCAGGAGGTAGACCTGGAGGGGGAGGGGCACCGGTGAGACACTCTCTTCTCAGGCACTCATCACCGAGCTGACAAGTCCATGCCCCCCAACAGTCACAAGGGTCCCACTCTGCCACCGTAGAGGCTTCAGAGCCTGTCTCCAGCTGGAAGACAGGAAATGGACATCAACAGGAAGTGGAGAGCAATGTCACCCTATAGTATCCTGCCCCAGAGCGTTTAGCCACGAGGTGACAACATACAGAATAACAGTCAGCCCAGGCAGTCCCATCACCCCACCAACCAGACTGTTGTCACCCCAGGTACGCTCCTGTACCTCTACTGTGCTCGCCATCTTAAGTTTGTCTTTCTTGACAGGGTGCAGTGCTGAGCGAGCATGGCTTCCACCTACGTAAAATGGAGTCCTCTGTCACCCACCTGACAGGGCGCTGCGAGCCTCACACGAGACTCTGATTGCCTACTGCCCTACTAAGACTAGCAATAACGTGGCTCTACTTACCCCCAAAGTGTAGACTCACAGAGTGCTGTCACAACCCCATGCTCAGGTGAGGGGACTAAGGCTCTGAAAAGTTCAATAATTTGTCCAAAGTCACATGACTAGCAAACAGTGGAGCCGTGGTTTGATTCTGACTCTAGACTGCCTCTCCTTTCCTGCAGGCAGGATGCTGTGTGGTTTGAATATGGTCTGTCTCCTCCCAAATGGGTGTTGAAATTCCACTGCTGTTGGCATAGTGTCAGGGGTAGCATGCTTAAAAAGTATTTGGGCCATTGAAAAAATAATAATAGTAAAGTTGCTGGTGATGGTGGCACACGCCTTTAATTCCAGCACTTGGGAGGCAGAGGCAGGCAGAGTTCCAGGCCAACCTGGTCTATAGAGTGAGTTCCAGGACAGTCAGGGCTATACAGAAAAATCCTGTCTTGAAAAACCATCATCATCACCACCATCATCATCATCATCATCATCATCATCATCATCATCATCATTATCATCATCATAGTTTTGTCAATTTTTAGAAGTTGCTTTCATGAAAATGGGTCAATTCTCACAAGAACAAATGAATTTTTACTCTTGGTACTGGATTGGCAGTTGTTGCAAAGCCCGTCTGCTGCCATGTCTTGTTTCTGGGCATGCTTTAACTGCTCATCGGCCTTTCCATCCGTCCATGAGGCAGCCCAGGGTCCTCCCCAGCAACAGCCATCTCATCTTGGACTCCCAACCTCCCAAAAACGAACCAAATAAACTTATTTTCTTTATAACCTTTATAAATCACCCAGTGTTGAATCTACTGTTACAGAGCCAGAATGTGAGCCGAGACAAGGTTAGAACACTTCTGACTTCCCTGTGCACTCCACGGACACGGACTGAAAGGTCCACCTTTCAGTGTGTCGTACTTCTAATACCAGCCCTGCCAGGAGTTTCAAGGCCCTTCTAATTGCTGACATTTGACCTCCAACACCTTGAGTATAGAAAGTAGCAGCCTGATTAGTATGCAAAGATCCAGGGAGATGAGTTTAAGAGCCTGTTAGTTGCTGGCTGCCTGGTTTTAGGAGGTTAAGAATTGGTTTATTAGGATTAGAGATGGATCAGCCAAGTAAGGGCACTGGCTGCTCCTCCAGAGGACCGGGGTTTAATTCCCAGCACCCACACTGCAGTTCACAATGGTCTGTAACATCAGTTCCAGGGGATGTAGTGACCTCTTCTTTCTTCTATGAGCACCAGGCATGCAAGACACGTAAGTCACCCAGACACATAAGTCACCCAGACACATAAAAACAAACAAATTAAATAATTATTTGCTTTCTTTTTCCTCTCTCTCTCTCTGAGACAGGCTCTCTACAGAGTCCCAGCTCCTGGAACTCAACTCTGTAGACCAGGCTGGCCTCAAACACAGATCCTCCTGCCTCTGCTTCCGAGAGCTGGGATTAAAGGTGTGAAACGTTACAGCCAGCAGTTTATTTTCTTTGTGTCCTATTTCAAGAGCTTTTTCTTCTTTCCCATGCTTCCCACTACCAGTTTCCCCTCCTCCCCTTTGTCTTTTCACATATAGATATTTAGAACTCTTTGGGCCTCTTTGCATACATTAGGACAAGGGGATTTGGCAGCTTTCCAGTGCCACAGCAGTCTGGAGTCATTCCATTCTTGACGGCAGTTGCTTAAGTCCAAGTTTGCCAGTCACCTTGGCACAGTAACAGAAGCCCCAGGCTTTGACTTTCCTGAGTAGTAGGATCTGGTCACATGATGCCAGCCACAGCTCAGGTGCAGCTCGGGGCTTTGTGTGCTATAAAGCTGTGGAGTGTGCAGAGCACCTAGAAGGGGAAAGACTGGCTTTGCAACACCCGTGATAGTGCCGGAAGCAACCAGGCAACCCCCAGTAGCAGAAGCATACCATCATCCTATGGATGAGGCCACTGGGCGTCTTAAGATCATACAGCTCATTAGTGGCCAAGTAGGATCAGATCCCTGGCAACAGTTCTCAGATTCTGGTTCCCTGGATCAGCTCTTCCACGTCCACTAAAGCTGGCTGGCCGTGATGGGAAGTTTCACCAAGAACATGATCTGGCTTCAAGGGTTAGACAAAAATAGGTGAGCCCAGATTTCCCCTTCCCTCCTCTTCTCTCTCTCTCTGATTCAATATGTACATAAGTTTTGGGCGTGTGGCTCCATGTCTTTCTCCCTTTTCTTTCTGATGTCACCTTAAGCTCCACTGTGACTCCCAGCAGTTAGCTTTTCATCCTCTGTTCCTCTTCAGATCTCTCAGTGTGGGTCTGACACAGAGGGACTGCTGGGGGCTGGGTGAGACCCTCAGGGCTCTGACTCCTTACTTTTAAGATGTTAAAAAGAAGAAAAACAAATGCAGCCCTGAATGAAAACTCTACGTCTATTTCTTTTCTGCCTTTTCCTTTACTTCCTCCAGACACCACTTTTGAGAGCACATGTTCTTGGGTCTCTGAGAATTCTCCCACTCCTCCACTAGAATGGACCCTTGGAAGCCACGTATGTAAGACCAAGAACTGAGAGGGACAGGGATGGACCCCTGGCTCAGACTAGAGCCACCGGAGTCTCTCTTCTAGGTTGGGGTTGCCACTTGGAGCTGTTCCTTGGGCGCCCCTGATGGTTTGAACTCAGATGAGACTAGCGCAGGACACTGGAGGCGGGAAAGCAAGCAAGCTTTCAGAGAAAGAGGGGACCTCCAGCTCTGCAGTCACACAAGGACAGTCTGCTGCCCGGAACCCTGCCGTTCTGATGTTATCAAGTTTCTGCAGAAAGAGCTGGTTGAGCCCAGCCTCCAACCGAGCCACCAGGGGGAAGTCCTTGGTTATGAACCATGCTGGAGCACTCGTACTGCAGGCAGAAACTTTCTCCTCCATCTCAAAGGGAAACCATAGACCGGGATGAAGGTCATAATTTAACTCCAGCTCCAGGAGGAATGGGACTCTGAAAAAAATGTGTTATTTACTTATTATTTACTTTGGCAGAGGCTTGTCAATCAACAGCTGCCCAGCACTGTAATGACAGGGAAGAAACCCCAGTGCTCTCTTCAGCCCTCGGCATTGTGCTGGGTCCTGGAGAAGAGAGACAAACAGGACTGTCTGCTGGGTGGGACTTCACAGCAGAGGGGTGGACATGCTGTTTGACTCAGTTACTTCAAGAAAGCATTTCGTCCGGGGCTGACTGTTCTAGACGGTCAGGGTCCATGACAGGCATAGTGGAGTTTATGGCAGCAGCCAGGCAGACATGGAGCTGGAACAGTAGCTGAGAATTTACATTTGGTCCACAAACAAGAGGCAGAGAGAGAGAGAGAACCGGGAACGGCCTGGGCTTTTGAAACCTCAAAGCCCAAGGATACCCCTCCTCCAACAAGGCCACACCTCCTAATTCTTCCCAATTTTACAGCAGCATTCAAATATATGAAGCTATGGGGGGACATTCTCACCCCATCGACTGTACTGTGATAAAGGAATGCATACGCAGAGACGGCCTCTCCAGACCACCCAGCCAGGGTGTTCCTTGGCAGAGATAGCAATGAGTGAAGGTGCTGAGAGTAAGAGCTGCTAGACCACTGGGAACAGGGAACGATCTAGAGGAAGCATCCTGCACAGAAGCACAGAGTTGAGGAGGAGGAAGCCGGCAGCTGGAGCATCGGACTGCATGAGTGGCTTCGTCACTCATCAGTCACCGCTGACTAAGGGGAAAAAAAAAGAATCTTTAAAGAACAAATTACAGGGAGTCAGGCTCTGCCTTACAAATCCATGATCTCTACTCCTTTTCAGCTAATGCATTCATCTGCTAGATTCTTTGGCATGGGGGTGGTGTGTGTGTGTGCACAACATTAGAAAGATGGTAAAGCCACTTGCTGCCTAGCCTGATGGCCTGAGTCCAATCCCTCTGTCACACACGATAAAAAGTGAGAACTGACTCCCACAAGTTGCCCTCTGACCTCTACCCCCATGCTGTGGCATGTCCCACCTCCTCCAAGAAATAGATAAATAAATAAAAACTGATACACACACACACACACACATATATATATATATATATAATAAACGTAAGACGCATCATTGTTTATAAAACAGTATCTATTTACACAGTAGACATTTGTCTTGGCATTAGTTTGTTAAATATGATCACCCCATAGTTTGTTACCTATGTCTTTTTTACAACAAGAAATAAGTATTCTAAACTCTGCATACCTCACAGCCATGTCAGAGACCTGTTCTCCCCATGAGACCATGAGCCCATGAGCCCCCGGAGGGTTTGCGGCACCATCTCTTTTCCCTAGAGTCAGCCAGATGTGTAACTGTAGCTTCGGTTGTCACAGTCGCTCCTAGTCACCCCGGTGCTGAGTGATTCAGACCAAGAAACCTCAACAGCAGGCCGAGGCTGGGCACCACCTCAGCCTAGACTTCCAGAAGCCCCAGGACTTGGTGATTCCCAGTCTGAAATCTGGGTGTGTGTTCTACCATGACAGTGATTTTTTTTTTTTTCTTTTTTAAAGTTAGCTGGAACTTGGACTCTGTGGTCTGAGGGCTGTGGAGAGTGAGCTAGAAACAGCACAGCAGGAAATGGCTAAGCTTTGTGTGGGATCAGGCCACCCAGGACAGCCCATGGCTGAGGTTCCTGGCATGCCATGGACTCTAAGCTCTCTCACCGAGGCTGGTGGGGAACCTTGCCAGCTGGCCTTGGGCTGTCTGTGTTACTGTGATAAGAGGAGTATCCAGTGCTGTTTTCTTTGCCTCTGGCAGAGAGCAGGGCTAAGCTGAGGCTCTGGGCTTTGTCTTCTTGGTGGGGGTGATCCTCACTGGGAAATGCCCCTGAGGTCTGCACTGATACAGACCTGAGCTTCTCAGAAGATTCCTGTCCCCAATGAGGAAACCAAGTAGCAACAGGGCTTACCAACACAGCTGGTACTGTGAGTGGCTATGGCGCAAAGCCCTTGGCAGCCACGATTTCATTCAAGTCTCCCGACAAGCCCACAAGCAACACTAATGACAGGGTCCACAAATGAAGGGCTCAGCCTGAAGCAGCCTCCTCCAGAGCTCCACGACAGAGACAGCAGAGCTTGGGAGAGGTATTTCTGCTGCTGCTGGAGGCTGGGAGGACTCAGTTCCCATCTCTGCACCTTTGAGAACTGTTTTGTTTTGTTTTGTTTTGTTTTGTTTTGTTTTGCTTCTGCTAAGCAAGACTAAACTAAAACAAGATTCACAAAGGGTATCCTTAGGGCATTCACTCAAACTGAAGAGGCAAAATAAACGAAATGATGGAGAGAGAAAAACGTAATTAAAAAGTTAGGAGAGTTGGTCTTCTCTAGCACACCAACCAGTGTCCGGTGCTGATCAGTCAGCCCTGAAAACATCTATACCAGCAACACTACACGGCCTGAACATACGCTGAGGCACATGTATGTATATGCAGATGTGCATGCAATAACGATTAATTTTTTAAAAGGCCGTGAAGAGCAGAGAGGGGAATATGGAAAGGTTTGGAGGGAGGAATGCAATTACAGTATAATTTCAAAAGCAATTTAAAAACAAAAAAGGCACATTTTCATAACAGCCCTTGGGGAGACTGAGGCAGACAGACCTTTGTGCATTCTCGGCCAGCCTGCTCTATCTAGTGAGTTCCAGGCCGCTCAGAGCTACCTTGACCAATCAGTTTCTGCTCGTAATACACATTGAAAAAAAAAAATTACTCATTTCTTTTTCTTCTTTCCTTTCCTGCTTCCTTTGTCTGTTTTGTTGTTGTTGTTTGTTTTTGTACTGGTTTCTAATCCTGCCTGTTTCCAGCAATGATCTTAATGCTGCTTATCTTTGTATTTCAGGTTAGTCTCTTTCCTGTCAGACCTCATCACTCTCAGGTTTATTTCCATCTGTTTGGAAAACGTTCTCTAGGAAGTTCTTGGGGAAAGGGATGGAGAAGTGGTTTTATTTTTCTTAGTGCTTGCATGTTTCAGGATGTCTTTTACCATTAGGCTTCCTCACATTTTGGCTATATAGAATTCTACCTCCAAGGGAATGCATTTTTCTTCTTCGGATGATGGAGGCTTTGTTTCACTGGCTCCCATCAGTGTTGCTACAAAGCCTGATGTCTGTGTGCGCCTCCCTTCTTGCTAAGTTACCCATCGTTCCTCTCCGGAAGTTTTTAGGATTTTCTCCCCATTTTCTTGGCCTTACAAAGTTTCACAAAGAGAGAGAGAGAGAGAGAGAGAGAGAGAGAGAGAGAGAGAGAATGTCCAGAAATAGACTTCTCTACAATTATCTCATCTGTACTTTCAATCTTAATATGCATTTGTTTTCCAGTTGGTTTGAAAATATCTTTGGCTAGTTCAATATATCTTTCTATGTTTATGGACTTTCCAAAAAAATTGCTTTGAGTTTTAAATTACACTTATTTGTGATGCACGCGTATGGTATGTGTGTTGCAGGTCAGAGGACAACTTGCAGCAGGAGGTTGTCTCCCTCCACTCTGTGGGTTCGGGGATCCCACTCGTGTCAGGCTTGGCCTCTACCCACTGATCCATCTCCACGGCTGTCTTTTTTCTCTGTGGTTTGGTTTCCTTTTTCTCCCGGAACATTTATTGATCAAATGTTTGTCCTTCCAGGTGAGATCTTTTGTATTACTCTTTCTTCCAGCTCTTCAAAATTGCTTTTCATTTCAATAGACATGTTCATCTCTTTTCTCTGAGCTTACACGGTTTTTCCTTCTTGAGTGCCGTATCTTCTCAAGTATATCTGAGAAGACTAAACAGTTCATTAGCTTGACTTTTTCCAGGGTCAGTAGTCAATTTATTTGTTCTCTCCCCTCCTTTTGTGTAGTCATTTCCTTAGTTCATACACCTAATAATTTTTGGTTATACAGCAATTATCCTTAGTGAAAGGAACAGTATTGGCTCAAGACACCCCAAGATCCAATCCTCAACACAAAAGAGATTTATATGTCCCAAAGGGACAGAGAACAGGGAATAAGAGACAACAGCAGGAGATAGAAAAATGAAGAAGAAGGGGAAGGGAACAACGAAAAGGGGGAAGATGTTTTGTTGGTATCCACCCCTCAGGGGATGGAAGATGACTACGGTGATGATGACAAAGGACTGCCTCTGGATAGAGAAGACACAGACATGGCCTGTAGGCAAAAGGTGGTTTATAAAGGTAAAAGAGGAAACCTCAGGATAGGATGAAGTGCTTAATTTTAATTGGGCATGTTAATTAGGTGAACCAAAGGGGCCTTTTGATCACTGGACTCCAATACTTTGATGGCTGGATCTTGGTGGTCAGCTTCAGGAGGAGGATGTGGCCAAATATGGTAATAGACCTTGGGGGCTAGCTTTAGGAACCTAATTTAATGGCTTTTAGCAAGTCACAGGGAATGGGGGAGAAGGACAAGACCTGCCAGGGCCATGTTTGCTGGTGCTCAGGTTGGCTAGAGCCCCTTCACTTAGGAATGAAGAACTGTATGGTTAAAGATAGAGAGATGCCATGGAGGGCACACGTTTCCTTAAGGTTTTGTTTTAGGGGTTTTTTTTTTTTTTTGGTTTGGTTTGGGTTTTTCTTTCTTTTGTTTTGTTTTGTTTTGAGACAGGGTCTCTATGTAGCCCTGGCTGTTCAGGAGCTTGCTATATAGCCCAGCTGGCCTCAAACTTAACAAAGCTCCATCTGCCTTCATCTCCAGTGTGCTAAGATTAAAGGCATGCACCACCAAGCCTACCTTAAGGTATTAACAGATATAAATTTTGTATGCATCAGACTTCAATTTCTAGTAGAGGGGCAGAGTACAAGTCAAGATCTCCCTACACGTGCATGGGCACACACAAACACACACACACACACACACACACACACACACACACACACTCTCAGGGGCACGGTCTGACACACATAGAGGGACTGCAGTCATCCCTAAGAAAACTGTCAAATCTTTTCTGTCTAAACTCCCTGGTTTTACTGGAAGGGTGCAACTCAGCGCCATTCTGGAGGTACACACGCGACGTGAGCTCAAACATTCCTTGGAACTAGCACTGTCTAGTTCAGCGGTTCTCAACCGTCCTAATGCTGTGACCCTTTAATGCAGTTCCTCGGGTTGTGCTGACCCCCAACCACAACGTTATTTAGTTGGCATTTAACAACTGTAATTTTGCTACTCTTATGAATTGTGATATGCAGCTCCAAGGGGTCACAACCCACGGGTTGAGAACCACTAGTCTAATGAAAATTTAATGTAAGCCACAGAAACATCCTTGAATTTTCTAGTAGCCACATTCAAAATGCAAAAAAAAAAAAAAAAAAAAAAAAAAAAAAAATTTAATATTTTTTTAAAACAAAAAAAAAAAAAAAAAAAAAAAAAAAAAAAAAAAAGATACTGAGTTTAATAACATTTTAACATATGCAAAATATTTTCAATTCAGCAAAAACTAAGTGATAGTTTATATTCTCTCTCCCCCCCACCCCGCCTTCAAAATCTTGTATGTAGTTTACCTCTGCAGCACGCCTTAATTCAGAACAACCACATCTGAAAGGCTGGCTCCACATCCATATGGGTGCTATTCAGGCTTTAGACTTCATCTTATTCCTGCCCCGTTTCCTGCTCTAGCTCCGGTCCGCTGCCCACTCCTACTTCTAACTGAAGCCCTTCCCACCATCATTTCCCTCTCACATGGCTCCATCCATTCTGTTATCCAAACTGCTCAGACTGCCTCCTGGCCTGCTCACATTCCTCCCTTTTCTGGCTAAGTGTTTGTCATCCTAAAGGGTCTCCCCTCTCATTGCAGAGGTCTTTCCGTGCCGAACACACGGGCTTAGCTCACTTCGGATCAGGGTGGAGTTTAAGTAGACCTTTTACATATTGGGAGTCCTTTCGTCCTCCTGTCCACTCACATGCCTCCAGGCATGCTGCCTCAGCTAGTGGACCGGCAAGGAATGGCTTCTGTATTCTCAAATACAACCTTGAAGATGGTCATGAGTTCAGGGGGACTGTTAGATGCCATCCTGCCTGCTTCCACAGTCTTCAACCAGGAAAATGTCCCCCCAAATTAATTCCAGAGCGATTCCTACACCACCAAATTCTGATTACAAATGCACTCATGGGACCTTGATGTGTATTCTTCCACGCTGAAATAAATGGCTCAGGAGGGTGGAGAGACAGGCTGGAGAACTGTCAGGATGGGGTTGGAGAGATGGCTCAGTAGCTACAAGATGCTCTTGCAGGGACCCAGGCTCATCTCCAGGGACTCACAGGTCCGTGCAGCTCCAGCTCTAGGGAATCCAACACCCTCTTCTGTCTTCCTTGGGTACCTGCACTCACAGTGCACATAAAGACAAGTGGACACACAGACACAGGGATAAACCAAAAAGCAGAACAAACCCCAAAACTGTCATAATGGTTAAGTTTTTGACACACAACAGCCTGAGCTTAGTTTCAAGATCACTGTTTCATGAAGACCCCCACCTTTCAATATCCCTGGTACATAGAAAGAAACCAAGAATATTTGAAATAGAAGAATATATAAAATGGCGTATTAGCAGTATATTTTCTCTATCATTATGTAACTCAAATCATCATTGTCTATTCTTGTGATTAAATGCCGCCTTCTTTTATTGGATTAAAATTGTGTTTTGGAGCTCTTGTTCATTTGTCTTCTAGAATTTATAGCAATATGGTCACTCTAACGACCGGTTACACGCGTGTTACCTGTGTATGCACGCGCAGACATTGCTACCCATCTTTGTTGGGTTATGTAATTGTGTCTCCCTGATTTTCTAGGTTTCTATGACTGGACAGACAGACGTTTGTTAAGGTCTCCTAGAGTCTGATTGCCAAAGTTTCTCTATGCTTTGGCAATGTTCCAGGGTCCAGGATCTGGGCCTGGGTGAGGAGTTCCCCTTTATCTCTTGGGTCGCCGAGCTGATGGCTCATTCAACCAATCAACAACCAATCACAAAAGATGATTGAAAGGAAAAGAAGTAGGGAAGGGAGCCCAGAATTCCTTCTCTAGGTCTAAAGTCTGGCTACACTACTATTAGGGAGGAAAACTTTAAGTGGTCACCTTTTCCCCTGTAAAAGGCGGCTTCTAGTCCCCAAAATGGGCTTTGATCTGAGATGAGCTCCTGCTCAGGAGCACACCTCTACAGGCTAAAGTAAACTTTTTCCTGCTTGTCTTAGGCTGATAGCTGGATCCTGAATTGCTGTTAACTTGTTTGTAAATCAGTAAGAATAAGAAAAGGCGGGGAGGGGGAGAGAAAGTAATCAAAAACACACACATGCTCAAGGAAAAAGATGGATGAAGTTAAGAACTTTAACTTCTGTCTTGTTTATTGATTGGTTACAGTATTTATGCTGTAATTATCACATAGTCAAAGAAGGCAATTAATCACAAAAACATCTGAATTCTAAAATACAACAGGTTACATGTTTTAAAACTGAACATTTCTTATTTATGTATCCATTACATAAGTTCATATCGAGTTCACAGTGACAAAAGTTGACAAGGTCTAAAGGTTAACAAGGTCTAAAAATTACAAAAATATATGTCTTTTCAATTAAGACTAACCTGGCTACACATTTTTCAGCTATGTTTGGGGCGATAATCTTATCTGTCTTTCATGCAAAGAAACAAAGTAAATTTAAAATGACAGTATATAATGCCATAAGGTGACAAGGTATAAGGAATTACAATGACAGTTTGTATACAATGACATCAAGGTTTGTACTTAATTAGACATTGCTTGGTAGTTCCATTATAATTTGGGTTCATAGGAAGTTTAAACCAACTTGCTTATATTTATGGTGTATACAGGATTTATGAGTGAAGGCTATCTGAGGCTACAAATCTGCCTTAAGCCTATCTCCTAGTGAGGCATCTGGAGGTCCACAAAGGTATTTATTATAGCCATAAACTTTCTAAAGGGTTAAAGAAGTTCTAAAACAATTTAACTTTTAGAATTGTCTGAATCAAGTCAGGAATTCCATAGTCAGGAATTAATTCATCTGAACAGCAGTAAACGCCCAGAAAGTGATGATTCACACTATAGCAGATTATAGAGAGATGCAGCCATGCACGAAGAATGAGTGTCAGAGACTGGAAGCAGTTCTGAGGTGTATCATGGTACAGACCTTGCAAAACACCAGATCCCCTTCCAGAAAGCCCACCTGCCTGACGAGAGCTCCTTTGACAGAATGGTTCCCAACAGGCACTCTTATGCATACGAGTGCTTTCTGCAAGCAATCTCTCTGCGGTGTCCGCAGGTCTGGAAATGCTCTTTGCATCATCTTTGTCTATTCTCCTCCTAAAGCTCTCTATGAAACACATTTTTAAAAAAAAGAACTGAAAATTTTGTGAGGGCGGTGGTGGTGCGCACCTTTAATCCCAGCATTCAGGGAGGCAGAAGCAGTTGGATCTTTGTGAGTTTGAGGCCAGCCAAGGCTACAAAGAGAAATCCTGCCTTGAAAAGCAAAGAAAGAAAGAAAGAAAGAAAGAAAGAAAGAAAGAAAGAAAGAAAGAAAGAAAGAAAGAAAGAAAGAAAGAAAAGAAAAGAAAAAGAAAAAAAGGAATTGAAAATTTTGGACTAAGGTGTGTGTGTGTGTGTGTGTGTGTGTGTGTGTGTGTGTGTGTGTGTGTACATATCATATATGGGAGAAACTGAGAAGTCATGTGAAGGGTGGAGGACAGAGTGGGAACATTGTGTTAGACCTGGAGGCCATGTGAGTGAGGCAAACCAGATTCAATTTGCAAGGGACCAGAATGATCATTGGTTTTTTGTGACATGAATTAGGAGATTTGACTACTCTATGCCTGAGTCAGCTAATCTTGTATAAATGTTAGTGAGCTGCATAACCACCCAGCCAGCCAGCCCTGACAGCCAACAGTCTTAGATAGAAATCTATGGAGATGGTAAACAAGCCTATTTTCTTATAAGTGCATAGTAATTTAAAATTGCCATATCATCACCATCATCATCATTATCATTATCAAAAGAAAAATGTCTTTTCCTGCAACTGGGATAAAATACCTGACAAAAGCAACTTAAAGGAGAAAGGATTGATTTTTAGCTCACAGTCCCATGTTATATCGTCCACATTATATCAAACCAGCATTTAACACTAACCACCACATGTCTTCATCGATTTCATGTTGCTATAATGCCTGAGATTGGGTGATCTGTAATGAACAGAAATTTATTTCTCCTAGTTCGGCAGGTTGAGAAGTCCAAAATCAAGGTGCCATGCCAGCAGACATTTTTTGTGGTATTGGGGTTGAAACCTATGGCCTTCCACCTGCTAAGCAAGCACACTTCCAATAACAACCTACATTCCCAGCTTTCTGCAAACCCATCTCATTCATTCATTCATTCATTCATTCATTCATTCGTTCGTTCATGTTTTGTTTTCTGACACAGGGTTTCTCTGTGTAGCCGTGGCTCTCCCAGAACTTGTTCTATAGACCAGGCTGGCCTTGAACACAGAGATCTGCCTGCCTCTGCCTCCTGAGTCCTGTATTAACAACATGCACCACCACTGCCCAGCATGCAAACCCATTTTCAAACGTTATGGATGTATTCATCGGGGCACAGCTAAACACCTCTGATTTAGGCCCTGCCTCACCATATTGCCACATGCAGACTAAGGTCCCAACATATGAACTGGGAGACACACCCAAAGCCTGGCAGCTAGAAAAACCCTATCTTTGGGTTGGGTGAAGGAGGGAGCCTGCAAAGCAATTTACTTCACGTTACACTCCCAAGGTACAGATGTGCTTTGTCCGTGTGTACATCTGCACACCAGAAGACACACAAGACAGTTGTGAGCTGCCATTCCCAGTGGGTGCTGGGAAATGAACTCAGGACCTTCAAAAGAACAATGAATGCTCTTAACCACTGAGCCATCTCTTCGGGACCCACCCCCAGATTTTTTTGTTTTTTGATTTTTGAGACAGGGTTTCTCTAGGTAGCAATTTGCTTCACTCACTTCAGGGGACCAGAGATCTTCTTCAAGGTCCATGTATGTAGAGGGAATTCACCCACACTGCCAAGAATAAAGGCTGGGCGAGTCTATGACTACCTGGTTCTATCACACAGACATAGCTGTAAACATGGTGTGTCTTTGTTAATTAATTTTCTTTTTTATTATTTTAGCCTCTCTCTTTTCTCTGTGGCATGCACAGGGATGTGAGCTCACTCACCTTTGTGTGTGGGCATGGGGACGATCCACTATATAAAGAAGCTTCTCTTATGCGGCCTGAGAGCTACACTAAGCTATGGGTATAAACATGAACATTTAGAGAACTGTATGATACTATGTCCATTTAGCAAAATAATGGTAGTAGGCTCACTTACAGGACCTATGAGCTCCACAGTCCTGGGTTTGGGCCAGATTAACGATGCCAGACAAGGGTTTCTTTCTGTGGGAGGGATCTTAAATCCATCCAGAAAGTTGTTGGTTACCTCTGTGATGTGCCACTAGTACATCCATGGGCACATCTTGCCATGTTGGTCATTACTGTGGCTCCCTGAGTACATAGCTGGGTAAGACTATTGGTGACTTCCCACAGAGCCACCCTTACCAGTACTATGAAAGCTAGCCATCTAGAGGGAAGCTTCCTAGTCTATACTGATGTGATTGAACTCAGGTTGTCAAGCTAAGCCATCTTGACAGCCTTTCTTTTTTTTTTTTTAAGATTTATTTCTGTAGTGTGTGTGTGTGTGTGTGTGTGTGTGTGTGTGTGTATGAGTACCTTGTCTGCATGTACATCTGCACACCAGAAGATGGCATCAGACAGCTGCTGTTCCCAGTAGATGCTGGGAATTGAACTCTGGACCTTCAAAAGAACAGTGAATGATCTTAAGCATCGAGCCATCTCTCCAGCCCCCAATCCCAGCTTTTGTTGTTGTTGTTTTGTTTGTTTGTTTTTTTCTTTGAGACAGGGATTCTCTGGGTAGCCCCAGCTGTCCTGGGACTCTCTCTGTAGATTAGGTTGGCCTCCAACTCACAAGAGACGTTACTGCCTTTGACTCCCCAAGTGCTGGGATTATAAAAGCGTGTGCCACCACGCTTAATCTGGTAGGAAACAAAAAATCAGGAACCCTCTCTCACCTTTCGAGAGGTTTTGCTTCATGCCTCCGTGTCTGAAAGGCAAAGGCAGGTTGGAACCTTCCAGAAGCACCTCTGAGTGCCTCGGGAGATCTGCTAACAGCGTGCTCACATGCTCAAGACTGAAGACTCAAAACCTGGAGCAGGGACATCTGAGGAGGTGACAGAAGAGGCCACAGGCTGAGGTGACAGGTGGAGCAGGAAGTTTAGGATGTAAGTGCTTCCTCCTGCAGAGCATTTGGTGATGGCCAGGGATGTGTCAGATCTTCTCAGCTTGGGGCTCTGCTGGAGTCTGGTGGGTAGAGGGCCAGAGATGCTCCTAAGCAGCCTGCTAGGCCTGAGACAGCTTCCACACACACACACACAACAAAGACTTCTGTGGCCAAAATATCGAGAAATTTGCCTTTTACCTTTTAGGCTAGTCTCATGAAGGGCCACCTCCTCGGCGTTTCCTGCAGTCTTAATCTAGTCGGAGGGTTAGACTAGCGGCCACTGCAAGGGACTTTCCTTGGCATCACCTGGCCATCCCCTCCGGCCTGTTCACCAGAGAGCTCTGCCCTCAGGTAAATGTTTTCTCAACTTGTTTGGGGAACTTTGTAAAAACTCCCCTCTAGCCATCTCATAGGCTGTGAAGACAAGGTACCCTAATGTGCTTTTTTCCACTAAAAAGTTTTTTTTTTAATTAAAACAGTTAGGGGATTTTTATTATTTTTGTTCAAATAACTAAATAGCAGCCAATTTAAAGACTTCAAAGGTAACACATCTCAAGATTATCCCTCAAAAGGGAGCTCAGAAAGAAAGAAAAAAAAAGTGGGGGTTGAGGAGCTTAAATGTCATGAATCAATTGATGGCTTAGACAGGAAAGTCGGTAGCCTGGGCGTTCTGGTCTAGCCTGGGAAACAGCCAGACTAGGTTAAGCATTGTTGCGTGGGAGCCTGGAAGAGGCCTTAAATGTCTCCCCAGCCAGGAGCCAGTCACTTAGGGTGGAGCCCATGGGGAACCTGGGTCATTTGCATGCACCCTTAAGAGAACCTTGATTATTGTTCCTGGGTTTCAACTTTAGTAACTAGAGAAGGGGCTGCTAGGGAATGGGAGGCCAGCTCTCTGGGAATATGGACCAGCCTTGCCACCCGCCACCACCAGGGCATAGAGACCAGACAGGCGCTTCAGAAAGCCCCAGTGAGAGCCAAGTGGGTGATGGGGGCCAGAGAGTCAACCCCTGGGCATCCCCAGGCAGATGAGTGAGAGTCAAGAGCGCTAATAGAGGCCAGTGGAATCTACCCCTCTTGCTGCCACACTGAGCTGGCCCATGAGGCCACAGACTGCCCCCTACCGGACAATGTGTCCAGAATTTCTCATCTGACACAAGGCTGCATGGCTCAGTAGCATGGGGGTCAAGCCAGCATTTCCTTCCTTCTCTCTGGCTTTGGAGATGTCCCGCCACCAGCCTAGGAAGGATGTCTGACTCCTAATGTGATTCTCTAGCAGGGCAGGCACCTTCTCCACAGTGTTCCCAGGCCCATACCACACTCTGCTCTCCTGGGTCTCTCTTCCAGGGTGGCCCAAGCCTCCCTGCCCTGGTCAATCATCAGCCAGTCAGAACTTAAGACTGTAAACTGAGTTGATAGCTGGGTGTTGCAGTGTTGTCTGTTCCAACAAACTTCTAACAAAAAATTGTGTTAGAAGAAGTGTTGTGGATATAAACATGTTTTTGTTTTAATCCCAGGTGTGGGATGTGGACTGATTCAGATGGTCCACAGCAGCAGACTATTTGCTTCACGCTGGCTCTGAGAGGAGCTCTTTGCCAGCTGCAGATAGTTTAAATCTGAGGGCTCTGGTAAAAGTATAAATGCCAGAGCTCAGAGAGTGTGGAGGAGCTCCGAGAAAGAACAAGGCTGCTGCTGGAGCTCCTGGTTGATACAGTGAGACAAGAAGTTGGAGATCTCCTGAAAGGAAGATTGGACTGGCTCCAAGATACCCCATGGCCTAACCAGCAAGAAACAGCGAAGATAACTGTGCCCCCTCTCCCCACTAACCCTTTCTCTCTCCTACCTGATATTGGGATGTTGGGAGTGATTGGGGTGGAGTATGGAGAAAGAGATATAAGAAATGTAAATGAAAGAGTTTTTAAAAGTATGCCAACAAAGTAGGCAGGTAGCCGGGCACAGTGCTACACACCTATAATTCCAGCACTTGGGAGGCAGAGGCAGGCAAATCTCTGTGAGTTCGAGGCCAGCCTGGTCTATAAAGCAAGTCCAGGACAGCCGAGGCTACACAGAGAAACCCTGTATCAAAAAACAAACTCTAGGACATTTTCTTTCAGCCATTACCTCTACAAGGTTATATCTGGGGAAAGAGAGGAGAGGTAAAGAGATCTTTGCTATTATTTTAAAAATGATGCACACAACTGATAATGTAAGAAAGAGTTTATTGGAGGGAAGGGAAGAAGAAGAGAGTTAGGGCCTGAATGAGCCATGAGGGCAGAGAGAGACAGACAGATGGAGATGGGGGAGGGGCACTCTGACAGAGAAAGGGGAGAGAGCAGGAAAGAAGCAAGAGAGGAAAAGTGAGAGAGGGAATGATAGACCAGTCACTAAGCACCTAGCCCAGATGCTGTCATAGGACACAGGTACTGACATAGGACCTAACAGTCCCTAAGGGATCTTCCTTAGGGTCTATCTTAGTTAGGGCTTCTACGCCTGCAATAAGACACCATGGCTAAGAGTAGCTCTGGGAGGAAAGGATTTATTCTGTTTTACACATTGAAGTCCACTAACCAGGGAAGTCAGGGTATGAACTCAAGACAGGAACTTGGAGGCAGGAACTGCTTTCCTATAGCACCCAGGACTACCAGCCCAGGGGTGGGACCACCCGTGGTAAGCCGGGCCCTCCCACACCAATCATCAGATAAGAAAATGTACCTCAAGCTTGTCTACAGGGTAACCTGGTGGGAACATTTTTTCAGTTGAGATTCTCTCTTCCCATATTACTCTCTCTGGTACCAAGTTGACATAAAACTAGCCAGCATGGGGTTTTTAAGTCCGCTGAGGGGAAAGCCAGGAAGGAACAGATTCTCCTTTAGCCTCATATTAGTCCACTTGCCTCTGATGGAAGTTCCATCAGTTTGGGGAGTGTGGTGGGTTTATGAAATGTGTTCCAAGTCCTTTTTTTTGGGGGGGGTGTCTCACTATGTAGCCTTTACTGACCTGGAGTTAGCTATGTAGACCAGGCTGGCCTTGAACTCATAAAGATCTGGCTGCCTCTGCTTCTGCCTCCCAAGAACTGAGATTAAAAGCATGTGCCACCGCAATGACCAGTTCTCAAGTTCTTTAATATTCCTACCACACCCAGCTTGTGGGCAGGGTGCATAAGGATTGTAGGAGAAGAAAAATGACATGTCTGCCTCATGCTGGGCGGGGCTTAAGTGTCTGGCATCTTCAGATGCCAGGTGGGTTGGGACAGCTGTCAGGAATACCTGGAATTTGGAACTAGGCCTCAAAGGCTTTCCTCAGAGGGGGCAGGGTTGGAGAAAGAGAATGGCATTTACTGCATCATGTTGGGGATCAGGGAGGGTAGGCAACTGGTAGTTTTCCAGCCGAACAAGTCACAAAACAAGTAGCTAAGAGCTGTGTGGGGACTCCTGCTTGGGAACGGATCTCCCAGTGCATTAGGGCTTCAGATGGCAACAGTCTTAGTCACAGCTTGACAGCAACATCATGGGCCCACCCTGAGCTGGAGCCAAGAAGCCAAGCTGTTCTAGACTCCTGGCCTTCAAAACCCGTGTCAGACCCCAAAAGGCCACCAGGAGTCGAGTCCATTGCAGAACACATGAGGATCTTTTTATTACAAGCTATAGCTTGGGCTCACACCTTCACCGCTACAGAGGTTGAGAGCAGGGAGCCCCGTGTTCAGGGTAGGCAGGTGATTTAAAGATTCCAGTCCCTCCCAAGGCGCCCAAAGCAGGGGAATTCCTGCCTGGCAAGAGTCTATTGGTTGAAACACAAAAGGGGATGTTGCATTTTGAATTGATTGGCTAAGGAAGGCCCCCAAACCCTTGTTTGGCTGTCCTAGGTCAGGGGAGGGGTGATCGGGGCCAGTTTCCTAGCAACTGCATCTCCAGTGGGCAGGAAAAGAATTCAGTAAGCCTGGTTCCTCCCTGCAGGTGGCCGGACTTGTCTCCACCTGTCTGGCCTTTGTTCAGGCTTGTGCTTTAAACTTTGGACCAATAACTCAAAAAACTAATTTTTAATTCTTTGGTCTCTCAAGACAATTGGAATTTGTTACTTAAAACTGCTGAGTTTGGGGCAACAGTAACAACACAGGAGGTCCTGCCTCATTCTCACTGCTGTTGACTGTCCAGTCTTGTACTGTAATGAGACCCAAGTATTATTATTGTTGGTGGTGATGTTGTATTGTTTTTGTTAGTTCGCAAGCCAATGCACTAGCCCACTCCTAGGTTACCTAGCAACCTTACATCATCAACCCTTCACTTCAGGCCCTCTCTGCTTCTATTTCCCTCCCCTTCCCTGTGTCTGGGCACTTCCTCTCCCCATCTTTCTCTAGCTCTCTCTCTCTGTCTCTTTGTCTCTTTCTTCACCTCCATACAATAAATCTCTTCATACCAGATCTGCTGTGTGTGGCATTTTAAAATATATTACTACTATTTATTATAATAATAATTATTATTATTATTAATAATTATAATTATTATTAATAATAATTATATTATTATTATTATTATTATTTGGAGGGTCATGTGCCAGACCTACTAGTGCTGGGCAGAGGACAAGTTTGTAGAATCTATTCTCTCCTTCCATCTTTACAGTTAGCTCCGGGAGCCAAACCCAGGTCCCCAGGCTTGGGTGCCAAGCACTTTTATCCTCTGAGCCAGCTTGCCAGCCTCGAAGTTTACTTATTATTATTGTTATTATTATTATTTTACAAAGCCTTTCTCTGATACTTTTATTATTTGACAGTAGCGGGGATTGAACCTTGGGCCTTGGTGCATACAAGGCAAGCACTTTTCCACTGAGCTACACACTCAGCCCCCATGCTCTTGGGGGTTTTTTTGTTTTGTTTTGTTTTACTTTGGTTTGGTTTGGTTTTTGGTTTTATGAGACAGGCTTTCTCTGTGTAGCCTTGACTGTCCTGGACTTGTTTGTAGACCAGGCTGCCCTCTAACTCACAGCTATCCTCCTGCCTCTGCCTCCCTGAGTTCTGGGATTACAGGTGTGTGCCAGGTGTTTATTATTTTTAAACTTAATTATTTTAAATAATTTTTTGGTGTTTCATTTAACAGGACTCCTCTTTCTATACAAAAGTGACCACTTTGTGTTTTTCTTCTCATTAGTCTCTAGTATTTGACTACTGCATAGACTGGACACCACTGAGTCCATGCCGCCATTGACAGTGATTAAATATTCGAAGAGCTAAGAATTTTGTGTACATATATATATATAACACATAATTGACTGTGTTTTCCTTTCTGTGAAAGCAGGGACTCTGTCTTGCTTATTATTTCTTAATTTCCATTATAACACATAATAGGTGATAAATATGTCAGGTGAAACTAAGTATTATTATAAGTGTGATTTCTATAACCCTTAAGGAGTTTTTATAATATACCTAGGTGTAATGAAGACACAGGTCATAACTTTCAGTTGTGTGGAAATTCATTTGGACGCTTACTCAGACAGCTCTCTTCTGGGTACCTACAAGGGTCCAGAAGTACAACTGTAAACACAATGAGGCAGCTTGAACACGGCCACACCTCACCACTTTCATCACCACCTCCATGATTTATGCTACCAATATCTTTTGCTCAGGTCATTGCACTAAATCCAACATTTTAATCCCTGCTGGCCTCCCCTCACTCTCTTTTCCACCCATAGTAAAATCTCAACTGTGTCTAAAGGGATCCGACGAAACCCGAGTCAAAGCACATTACTTCTCTGCTCTGACACTACCAATGGCTGACTGAGTGTGGGCAGCAGCAGACAAGACCACAAGACTTAACTGGGCCCACATCAAGAGGTGGACCACATTTTCAGCCCACTGAACGGTGGGTGTTGGGTGGCTTTGTGACTTTCTTTGGTCAATAATGTGTATGAGATGGGACACTGAGCTGGATCTGAGCATGGATTTGGGGAGGTCCTGAGTTCTGCTTTTAGAATCCTGCCAAGTAAAGAACAGGCAGGATTGCTGAGAGGTGGGGTGGAATGGGCCTGGGAGAATACTGCAAAAGCCTTCTCAGCCCAGTCAATTACCAGCCAACCTATCATCAGAGAAGCCCATATGAGATCAGAGGTACTGGAGCCTTCTGGAATCTTCTGAATGACCTACAAGTTCGTAAGCCAAAAATGTGTTTGTTTAAAGCTATTGAGATGTTCTTGGTCTGTTACACAGTGGAAACTTATTGATAAACCATCTCAGCCAGAGGAAAGGTCAAACTTTTTGCCTGGAACATGGTAGGTGCTCAAGGAACATTTGCTGGAATAATTAAGAAATTCACAAATGGAGTTAGCATTCCAATGAAGAAAACAAGTATTAAAGGAATCAGGAACATCCAGCCCGGTGTGCACATCTGTAATCCCAGAACTCTGGGAGGCAGAGGCAGGTGCATCTCTGTGAGTCCGAGGCCAGCCTGGTCTACTAAGCAAGTCCAGGACAGCCAAGGTTACACAGAGAAACCCTGTCTTGAAAAAACAAAATAAAACAGAAAACAACAAACACACACACACACACACACACACACAAAACAAGCAACAAGTAATCAGGGACTATGGTAAGGGCTTTGAAGCAAACAGAAAATTACCAAGGTCGAGTGAGAGTGGGGGTGGGGCCACGGACCTGTGGTTGATTCTCCGTTTACTTTCGAATACGACAAAAATCCTCCCAACGGACTCCAAGAACCTCGAGGACCGTCCTTGCCGACCCGACCACCTGCTGCTCCCCTCAGGACCTCTGATCCAGAGACATTCCCTCCTGGGATTTTCTTCACCTAGATACCCTTTCGGTCAAGCCTTTCCTGACTGGCTTACAGAGGTGGCCATCCTCGGAACCCTCCCGCCCCGCTTATATTTTTACCTGTGGCGCTTGTCACCCTCTGCTGTATCATGCGTCAACTCACTTGTTTACTGACTGCTCTCGCCACTAAATAAAAATTCTGCAAGGCTTGAGGTTTCTCTGCTTTGTTTTGTTTTTGGTAAGTTTGCCCTTAGAACAATATTGTCATCAGGCAGAATCTTGATCAGTGACCACGAAGATGCTTCAGGAGCCATAACACATTGCCAGCCCTCGGGTTAAGCAAAGATGAGCGTTTGGGCCACACCCAGAATATAGTAAGACTGCTTGCTGTAATACGTATGTTTTGCCCACACATATCTATGTGCGCATGTGCATTCCTGGTATCTGAGGAGGCCAGAAGAGGGAGTAGTATCTCCTGAAACTGGAGCTGAGGATGTTTGTGAGCCGCCCTGTGGGTGCTGGGAATAGAACTCAAGTCCTCTGGAAGAATAGCCAGTGCTACTAACTGCTGAACATCTTTCCAGCCCCCAGACCTTTTTGTAAATAAATATATATGTGTTTATAAATAAATAAATAAATAAATAAATAAATATATATATATATATATATATATATATATATATATATATATATGGCCAGATGAGACTGGGAAAAACATGCTCATGCCATGTGACACATGACAAGCACAACCATCTCCTAGCATGCTTCACAGGGGCTGGGGGAGCATTCCAATTCCAATTTTTACTCACCCTTTGCAGCAGCTCTGAAAGGCAGTAGGCAGGGCCCATTTTTAGGTGGAAGTAGGGGTAGGGATGGGGGTGTAGGGATAGGGGGTGGTAGAGAAGGGATGGGGATGGGGGTGGATTTTCTCTTTTATCTTTTTCTTTTCTTGTTTTTTTTTTACTTTTATCTGCATTTATTTTATACTGAAATTATTATTCCCATGCCGTCAGTTTTTGTTTCTTCTGAGATATATATATATATAATTTTTCTTCTGTGCAACCTCTTATTCTGGCTTTGGAGCAGTTTGTTCCTTTTCAGTAAGGATCATCTCAGTGCCGCAAGGGGAGCTCAGGTATGGGTTAAAGAGCTCTGTAAGGTCGATGACGAATATTACTTAGATGCCTTGTTCACCTGGATATGTTCAATGACTAGAGAATCTATATCTAAACCCTTACAGTCAGCATTACTCTCTGCATTTTTAAGCATGGGTAGCAAAAATTCAGCACTGTCTTTTGGCCAACGACCCTGAGTCCAGCCCCACTGTTTGGCCTGGGCGCACCTCCCCACCCCACCATTTATACCGTCAGAATGGCACACACTGCTTCTTTAAAGTGACATCTTTCAGATACTTGGTGGCTTTTCGGAAGCGCATACCTTTGATGACCTGGGCAGTTTCCCGCGTGTTCTTGAAGTGAAAAGGGAGATTTGAACCTCTTGATTTGCATGATTTTGTAGGGTTTTCTGGGTCAAGAGATTAGCGAACCATCTTCTCCAATCACCCGTGGTAGCTTTCAGGAAGAGGCCATGGGGATGGATTTTCATCACAGTGGATCTGACTCCAAGTCCAGAGCCTCTGTCACTCAATTTGACATTCTTTCCTTGTTGAGTCCTGACCTGATGGCCAACCTTGAACTCCTGAAGAACCCTCTCCACAGAAGGTATCCTTTTGCTAAGGAGAACGTAAGTGCCCTGTTAAGAGGCACAGGTGATGGTAAAATTCAGCATCCATCCCAGAGCCCTCCCCACCCCCCCCAGACTCTCGGATAGTCCCAACTTCTTGTTGGGTGGTCTGTAAAAGACAGTGCCCTCCAACCCTTTTCCTTAGGCCACCACACTGTCCTTGTAGGTGAATGAGGAAGGCCTAACCTAAATCAGGGTGGCAGCTGCTTTCGGCTGAAACCCCAAAAAAGAGATCCCAGCTTTGTTGCTTTATTTGAGTTTTAAAAAAAATCAAGTCGTGTGACGGTAGAAATTCTTTTCCTGCTCCTCTCCCCTCTCTGCCATGTTGACAGCAGAGAACTTGCTAATTCTGGCTGGGGATTTTCCCTGCGCGGCTGTTTTTCTCTTCTATCTTCATCAATTGAAGAGAGCTCGCTCTGCCTTTCAAACTGCCGGAAGATACTGGGGGTTTGTGTATTTTTTTTTTCTTTCACCCGATTCTGTGGTCTTTTCCCAGATATGTATTTTCTCTCTAACTACCTTCTAACTTGTTGACGTTTCCGCCCATGTGACTTCCAGCTTGAATTACCAGAAACCACAAGAGAGAGAGCGTGTGCGCAAGCCCCAAAGTCAGCGAGATGTCCCTGCGGGGAGCAGTCCCTCTGCACCCCAGAGAGAGGAGGACGCAGGGGTCTGTCGGAGGTGGCCTCTGGGCGAGCAGGGGAGGCGCCGGTGGAAGGTGTCGGGCTGGTGGACCCCTAGCACTCAGGAAGGGGAGCCGGCGAGCGAGAAGGGGCATCTGGGACGGTGCGCGAGAGCCCGGAAGACTCCAGCCATGCCTCACAGCTCCGACAGCAGCGACTCCAGCTTCAGCCGCTCTCCTCCCCCTGGCAAGCAGGTACACCCGCATTCCCTTCTGATGCTTCTGGGAGGATGAAAGAGGACCAGGCGCCCTTGGGAGCTCCGATGGGGAAGGAAGTGGCCCCCGGCAGGACCCCTCGGGTAGCCGCTGGACATGGTATTTGCTATGTAGGAGGTTCAGGTGGCGAAGCCTTCATCCCGCTACAAAGCCCCCCCCCCCCTTCCCCAGCGGTAAGCCTCATCTCTGCCACAGTTAGGCTCGCACAGTGAAACTTTCTAGGAAGGGGGGTTGGGTGAAGGGTGACTATCACAGAACTTAGAGGAGGGGTATACCGTGAGAGAGGGGTGTTCCAACAGGCTGCTGGCGGCTTCCTAGAGCTGTAGCTTTCCAGGGAGAGCCAAGGAGCGGGACAGAACCGAGGTCGGGGAAGAGAAATACAATAAACCAAAGCGCGGTAGACAGGAGGAAAAGGGTGGCTAGGTCTACCTGCCAACTGACTGCCTCTGTAACTAGAACAGCCCGTGGGGAGGGAGACTGAAACCACAGCCCGTATCTCTTTCCCTGCGGCTTCCAGATATGAGAAAGAAGGCGGTGGCCTGGGAGGTTTGTTGGAGACCTTCACTGGTAGTTAACACCAGCTCTGGAAACCCAGGGATGGAGGGAAGGAGTCTGGGAAATCTTGAGAGTACCGGCCGACTATCAAGCCAGGATGCCTCAGCTTGGGAGGTGCCTCAGATGGGATGCACTTCACACTTAGTAGCTCTCTCTATCACATTCTTGATACCCCCGTGGCTCTAGACAGGTCTCCTCCTCATCCAGCATAGACCCACAGATCAGACTTTTTTTTTTTTTTTTTTTTTTTTAACATCTCAGTAACTTAAAAAACTCCACTCTTTTCTTAGCACACATCTTGGGGCAGGGGCTATAGCCCAGTGGTAGAGTGCTTGCCTCACACACATATCAGGAGGCTTGCAAAATGCTGCAACCAAATAAAAGTATACAGTCATCTCTATCATAAGAGATCACCTGCTATCGCATCTGGCATAAGACCCTAACCGAAAAGCCATACTGGTGAAGCCCTCTAGAGGGAAACAGTCCCTTCCTCACAGTACTATCAGAGCAGCTCAGGCTGCCTGGAAGATGGTACCATACTCTTCTTAAGAAGGAAATTACTCACAGCTTCCATGGTAACCTGGCCCCCCATCGCATTAAAGGAAGAACACATCCTTGCTCTCTCTAACCCAACATCTGCCTGCTAGAATGACCTGGAAGTTTTGAATAAAGAGGGAAGGGGGTCAGAGCCTCACCCAAAAATCTGTGCTTCTCTGGCCAAGGCAGGTGGGTGACAGGGTAGGGGTCACAGAAGGGTTTCTATCTCCCAGATCTATAGGATGTACCTAGAGAGCATCCAAAGAGCGCCTTGTCTTCCAAAGCACCTACCGGTGGCTCACTAAAGCAGGCGACCTCCACTTCGATTCACAAATTTATTTTGGGCACCTCTAGCAGGCATCATGTTCAGAACTGGGAAGGTCTCAAGATGGCTGTACAGTGAAGAGAGTGAAAGAAAGAAAGAGAGGTCTGGGATAAGGGGGCCGCACAGTGAAACTGCTGCCGAAGAGGGGATTCTCAGAAAGGCTTTAGAATCAGCACCAGAAGATGCCATTCCCCTGGATGGCCATGAGCTCAGGGACCAGCATGGAGAACCTCAGCTTTGTCCAGTGTAAAATAGAAATGACTGTGTCTACTCAGAGAGCTGGGAAGTTATATCATAGTGTCTCTGAAAGCATTTGTACATAAATTGGCACATTGTAGATGCTCAATGAAATTTGCAAAGAAAACAGCAAAAAGAAACATCAAGAAGGTTCTAGTGTGTGTATGCACACACACTCACACACATAGAGAAAATGTGAGGCTAGAGCAGCTCTGGAGAAGCAGAAGTGGTAGGACAGACTTCATTGTCTCAACTGGTGTTTCCCAAAGCAGCCCTTCTGAGGACTCAATTTCTTTTCACTTCTTGGTGTAGCTTTTGATCAAAAGAAGGCCATACGGGACCTGAGGGTGGGTAGCAGGGAATGCTGAAGAAAATGTCTTTGGGTGCAGGCTCTTTGTAAATAAGGGGATGGATGGCACAGAAGGAATGGAGGATGGTGAGGGAAAGAGGAAAGGATAACAAAGGCCACAACAGCCTGTTTTGACTAGAAGAGATGAATGGCTGGACCCATCTAGTTATTGCTATCATTGCTTCCTAGGACTCATCCGACGATGTGAGAAAAGTTCAGAGGAGGGAGAAGAACCGTATCGCTGCCCAGAAGAGCCGGCAGAGGCAGACACAGAAAGCCGACACCCTGCACTTGGTGAGTGCCCAGACTTCTTACCATGCCCTTGCGCCTTAGGCTTTGCTTCCCACACCAGTGGGGGCGTTGGTGCCCAGCTTTGATGATTCTGCAGTACTGGGGCTCTGTACATGGACAGATTAAATGAAGGGCAAGGCCTGCCGAGGCAAGGTGGGGAAGAAAGGCTCCCTTCTCCTGTGCATGTCTCAAAACACTCAGTAGCAGAGAATGGGACCGGAGGCTGGATCTTTCTAGCCCAGGAGAGTGCAAGGGTAGATGAATAGGATGTTGGCAGCCTGGAGGCTAGATGAGAGACAGAACCAGCTGCTCAGAGACAGTCTGCAGAGAGAGCGCCATCCTTCCTGAGCCACTGTGAGCACAGCATTGATGCTGAATTGTTAGATGTTATGGACTTTGAGGAGCTCAGTATTTCAGGACCACACATCTCATCCCTGTGGAAGGCAGGGGTCTGCCACCCAAATGCCCTTGCATTTGGAAGAAGGGTGTCAATGATGCTGCTCTTATTTTTTTCCTGAGTACCGTGAAGGTTCTGTGTTGAGATTTTCATTGTTAATGGTATCTCCAGGGGCTGTGAAAGACACGAATTCAAGGCATTTATCTGGAACAGTCATTATCCTGGTTGAGTGGCCAATTTTCTAGCAGGAAGGGGATGAGCTACAGGCCCACTTGGGAGACCCACAGCCTGGGCGACACCCTGAGTCCCAGCTGGGCACAGTGCTCCCAACCTCACTACCTTGCCTCTCTTACAGTCTGCCCCATTCACTGTGTTCTTGTTCAACCATTCTTTCTCCATGGCATCCTTCTCTCTTCCCTGTCTCCTAAAATATTTCCATACTGCTAATAGCCTAGAAATTTCTTTCAGTGGTAAAAGTGCAATAAGTACCAAAACTGAATAAGCTGATGACAATATGAATGTTTAACACAGCAAAGGGCTGCTTGACCCTTATCAGGGATAAGTAATACGGGGCCGGGGAAATGACTCAGTGGGTAAAACGATTGCCAATCAAACATGAGGGTCAGAGTCCCCAGAACCCACAGAACAACCAAATGGGCAGGAGGCAGAGGTGGATGGATGTCTGCGAGTTTGAAGCCAGCTGGTCTGCATAGTGAGTTTCATGAGGGCCAGGATTACATAGAGAGCCCCTGTCTCAAAATAAAGTGGGGTTGGGGGGAGGCTGAAAAATGGGCATGGCAGCCTGCTAGTAATCCCAGTTCCATGGGAGGTGGAGACAGGGAATCTTAGAGTGGGTTGGCTAGCCAGACTAGCCAAAACAACAAGCGTTGAGTTCAGCAAGAGACCCTACCTCTATGCAAAAGTTGGAAAGTGATTGGAGAAGATACTGACGTCAACTTCGAGCCTCGCACAGGGGTATGCATCCACATACACGTATGTCCACATGCAAGCAACCATATAAACACACCACACACACATACACATGCAACAAAAGGATAAGGAACACATGGTTTTAGAAGCCATAAAGGGGGGGGGCACTTTTAGCTTTAAGGAAACCGAGAGCAGGATGTCCTACTCTCTCTGCCTGTGCTCATGTTTTGTTTGATGAGTACTTAGCATATTCTCCAGTACGTGCTAGCATCGTTTTCTGTTGACAAATATGTGTCAAATTGATGAGAGAGAGAGAGAGAGAGAATAAACAGCAGTCAGTGCAAACCAAGACACACGCTCTGACGGTTCAGTCTCTGCCCCTGCTGCTCATACACTTCCAGTGATTTCCTTGGGGCATAAAATCTCACAACACAGTTTTACTATTCTAAGTGGACTTTCCCTACCTGAGTCTGGTTCTTATTTAATATTCCTTAGAGCCACAAAGCCACACTTACTATAGGACAAAAATCCTCTTTGTTTGATCGAGTCCTAAGTGGGCAAGCTCCTACAATCTTTGTAAGTTTACAATGTTAGAAGAAGGAGGAGGAAGAGGAGGAGAAGGAGGAGGAGGTGGAGGAGAAAGCAGAACTCATCCTCTCTGTGGCAGGGAGGGAGGGCCAGGTTTGAACCATCGCTTTGCCATCTGCTGTCTGAGGGACTGAGCCCACATATGTTCTTCATGGTCCTTAGACTTGGGGCCCTTATCTATAAAATGAGGAGTGACAGGACCTGCTTCTAGAGACAGTACAGGTGAAAAGTTTGGTATGGTGCCTGGCATTCAGTAAGTACTCAAAAGTTTCAGTGCAATCGAAGTTGTAATGACAGTATAAAAAGCTTGAAAACTGGGATTGAGTAGGTTTATTTATGTCCATGGGTATACTTTTATACATAAAGTTGTACAGTTATTTTCCCTGTACATATTAAGTGTGTTGTGTGTGTCATATGTGTCATTGTGTGTTGTATGTGTATTGTTTGTGCGTTATGTGTATCCTGTCTATGTTGTGTGTATGTCTTGTTTGTGTGTTGTGAGTATGTGTGTGCCTATGTGCGTACTTTTTCTCCACAGAATCTCAGTGCTCAGAGACGTCGTAACGGCTGCAAAGCTCAGGCACATTTGATGCCTGAGAACCTTCTGCAGCACTCACTCCCGGGCAGAAGGTCCCCAGTGCATGGCTGCCCAGTCACTTCTAGTAGCAGAGTGCTATCTCCCTCCAGGCACAGAAGCCTCTGCCTGTCTCTAGCTGCAGGCCGCCTCTCTGTAAATTCAGCCCCCTGGTGTCTGCCCAACCCCTCAGGGGACATCTCTGAGCTAGCAGGTAGTCTCTAACTCAGTTGTCTATCTGACAAAGAGTCGGAACCAAAAGGTTTAGAGAGATGATTCTGCAGTAATCTCTGCTGTTCCCTGTGGGTCCCTGAGATGATGGGGTCATCGTGTCCCAGCCTCATTCCCTCCAGTGTCCTAATTTCCCTGTATCTAATCTCTTCTCTGCTCCTTTCTTTTGAGCACTGAAGTGTGACTTCACTTTCTGCCCAGTGGACATGTCTCATGGGCTGCACTGCAAGCTTGTGGACTGCCGCCACTATACCCAGAAGTTCCGTAGCTTCCGGGGAAAGCTTTGGCAGCAACACACAGTTGCCACCATAAAACAGAGAGATTGGCTGTGGTCTGGACTGTGTGTGTCCTCGTGCTGACAGGCACCCCTCTCAAAAACTTACCCTCTTAATTACACGTATGATTCAGAGAAGAAAGCTCCTGCTTCCTCCAATGAGTTCAGTTTCAAGTCTCAGTTTGCCCTTGACTCCTTTCTATGCTTTCCTACACGCAGAGGTTCTGGAACCTTCTTCTGGCCATAGGATTCACCCACCAAGAATTTGAAAATCAGGGCTTATGGGTTATATAAATGTAATATAAAATCAACTATGGGGTATGTGAGGGGTCATCTCAGATTCCCAGTCTCATAGATGCCGGGCTGCCAATGTCTTTTTTTATTTTCCTTTTCAAGACAGGGTTCCTCTGTGTAGCCCTAGCTGTGCTGGACTTGCTTTGTAGACCAGGATGGCCTCAAACTCACAGAGATCTGCCTGCCTGTGCCTCCCCGAGTGCTGGGATCGCAGCAGCGTACCACTATTCCCAGCTGCCGATGTCTTAACATTGTGTGTTGACACCATCATCCGCCTTGAAGCTCTCAGTCAGCTAACTTCTGTGCCAGTATGACGTGCTTCCCGTTAGGCATTTTGAATACCTGTCTTGTCGTCAAGCATGGTATACTGATTGCTTTTAAAATGACAGAGGTGAGGAGGAGCCTCCTTCGACAACCGTGTCAAGGTGTCCTCAGCACTGACTAGCTCCACACAAAATGTATTTGTGATTCTGTTCATAATTATAAGATGTATGTGATGATTTCCAAGACACAAGTATAAACACAAAGCAATTAGGATGACGTTTCAGCCCAGCCAGGGAAGTGGAATTATTTGGTAAATAGAGTTGGGATGGCTGGCTAGTCACTTGAGAAACAAAAGGCAGGGTCCCTCATTCTTTACACAACACACAGACAGTTTCAATATTTTAAAAGGAAACCAAAGGGACCTTTGAGGTAAATATGAGATTTAAAAATATATCTTGGCATGAAATATTTTTTTTCAAATAAAATAGAAAAAAATAAAGGAAAATATTGATATGCAAATATGATTTATACACACATCAAAAATCAGTTTGGCTGGGCAAGGGGGCACACGCCTTTAATCCTAGCACTTGGGAGGTGGGGCAGGTGTACCTCTGTGAGCTCAAGATCGGTCTTGTCTACGTAATGAAACTGTATCTTGGAAAATAGATGAAAAGAAAAGAAAAAGGGATGAAGTGGCTGGGCGATGGTAGCACACACCTATAATCCCAAAACTCAGGGAGGTAGAGGCAGGCAGATCTCTGTGAGTTCGTGGCCAGCCTGGTCTACAAATCAAGTCCAGGCTACACAGAGAAACCCTGTCTTGGAAAATCAAAAACAAAACAAAACAAAAATATGAAGTTTAGAAAAGTCCACATAGCTCAAAATATCATATACAAAATCAAAGGCAAATGGAAACCTGGGAGGAAATTACCTAGAAATCCTATGAGCCAAAAAGGCTTATTTACTACATATGTGAAAAGCTCTATGACCAGGAAAAATGATGGATCTCGGAGAAAAATGAGCAGGGACTACAAAGTTATAGAGAGCGAGAAATATAACGTACTTTTTATATATGTAAAGACGTGGCAGGCCTCCTCGGGAGAATACCAGTTAGCGTGAATATGAGACTTCCTTGCCAGGCTGGCAAAAGGTGAAAGATGATGCTGGCACAGGAAGTGGCCAAGGGAGAGGCGGCAGGGACACCCCTCTCAGATGACAGGCGCACCTTCCCTGTCTCCTAGCAGTTTGCCTCCTAGGAACCTGTTCACAGCACACCGCTGACCATGCGGTTCTCTGCAGCAAAAGGGAGAGTCATTGCTAGGGTTTGTTTTTTTCTCTTGCTCTTTGTTTTGTTTAGTGGTCCTGGGGATTGAACCCAGACACTTGTACATGGCTAGGCAGGTGCTCTCCCACTGATCTGTAATGACCGGAAACAAGTTAAATATCCACTATCCATTAGTAGAAGGGCGGTTGAATGAAGGGCAGTTGGTCCATCCTGATTACGAAGCTGTTAAAATGGGTTGCATTTTACTGCGGAGAAACTATCATTTCCTTTTCTAAAACAGTTTTTAAGATTTATTTTATTTTTTATTTTTTTTAAGTTATGTGTGTTTGGGGGGGGTGGAGGGGGGGTACGTGCAAGTGAGTCCAGGTGCCCACACAGGACAGAGGAGGTATTGATCGCATGGGACCGGATTTATAAGCGGCTGTGAACCAAAGGTGCTGGAGACTGAACTCAGGTCCCCTGCAAAAGCAGTAGATGCCCTTAAGCACTGAGCCATTTGCCCAGCTCCGCTTTAACGTGTTCTAAATCGTGGTTATTTATTGTTTGTTTGTGTATTATGGGGGGCAGTACAGGAGTGCATGCACATGTAGGAGGTCAGAGGACAACCCTTAGGGGTGTGGGTCCCGCAGATAGAGCGGAAGTCATAAAAGGCTTCACAGCAAGCACCTTTGCCTGCTGAGCCATCTTACCAGCCCCAAGTTCCTAGATTTGTTTTGTTTTGTTTTGTTTTGTTTTGTTTTGTTTTGTTTTGTTTTGTTTTTGAGACAGGCCTTCTCTGTGTAGCCTTGGCTGTTCTGGAACTCACTTTGTAGACCAGACTGGCCTCGAACTCACAGAGAGTTTCCCGAGTGCTGGGATTACAGGTGTGCACCACTGCACCCGACAGTTCCCAGACCTTTAAGTAAGAAAAGTGCAAGTACAGTTTCTAGTCTGCTCCAAACCACACTTGTTGATCTTTCTGAGCATAAGTGTACAAGCAAGTTCCAAATGGATTACCCAAACTTGTTGATGTTATTTATTTCCAGAAAGTCACACTGCAGATGTAAGACAGGAGGAGCATCGTTTGCACTTTTAATCCTTTTTCTGTCAGCCCTTGGGAGAAGTAACTCTCACTAAGATTTGGGTGACCCTCAGTCCATGGTACTAGATGAAGCACTGTAAGGTATGGCAAGTCACTGTCCCTCAGCCAGCCATCCTGTTAACGCTGGAGACTCTCTGTACCTTCCAGCATAGGAAACTTTAGGTCAGTGTCTCGGGTCAGTGGAAAACAGAACTGAGATCAGTTTAGAAGCCTTGCTCAGGAGAAGGCTCAAAGAACAGGAGGTGGGAGGTGGGCAGAGGAGTCCCCCAGGGCGTGCTGTTGGTGAGTGAGATCTGGTCTCAAGGCTGAACTGGAGCAAGGTATTTTGAGTGCCAGTGCCAGATCTGGAAACTGAAGCTCATGGTGCTCCTTTCAACAGAGATGAACCAAATAATTGGCCTGCTGAGGGTTCCTGAAAGAACCCACGGTTCAGGACAAGAGAGGTCTGTAATGTTTCATATCGAATATGCCAGAAAAGTCATGCAAACTGAGCCGGGGCTGTGAAAAATGAGGAAAAATGAGGGGAAAATTAAAAAGTGGAGAAATTTCCAAAGACGTTAGCCCCCAGGGCTATTGCTCTTGGCCTGCTGAAGTGACCTGGGAGACGGAGCTACTATGGAGGGCCCTCTACCATTTCTGTAGTTCTTTGTCTCTGGGAGACCCTGCCCTTAGGTTCATTAAAATAAAGAATTCAGAGATCCGTAAAATAATAAAACATAAATGAATGTTCTGGCTAGGTTCCACCTCTTAAAGGTTCAATATAAAGCCAGTGAATCATCTCTGGAAAAGAGCCGCCTCCCTGGTGTCTCTGTCACTCTGAATTTCTTTTTAAAGCGTGGTAATTGAACACCTGGCCGTGGTTACATGCCCTACCAGTGCTGTAGCACTTGATGCGCAAAAAAAAAAAAAAAAAACACTCTTTGCCTTAAGTAATCTGCCCAAGGTTACACAGCTTGAACTTCAGAATCTTCCTTCCTAACCACTAATCATACTGGCTGTTCGTACCTTTCTTATATGTCTTGCTGAGGTTTGTTTTTTGTTTGTTTGTTTTGTTTTGTTTTTCTGTTTAAGCAACTCCCTCCAAAATTCTTATTTTTCCCTTCTCAACTTTAGGTTTGGTCAAGAAAGTAAAGATCTGTCTATCTACCTATATATCTGTCTATCTATCTATCTATCTATCTATCTATCTATCTATCTATCTATCTATCTGTCTTTCTGTCTATCTGTCTGTCTCTGTGTGGTTATATATAAATATCTATATATGAATATGTGATACATACGTGTAGAAGCTTTTGAAGATTGTTACATTAATATTGTGCATGAGAATAACCTTTGGAGACAGTACTTCTGATTTTAAAAGTGTAAGGCAGAGATGATAGCTGAGAATGAATGGCATCTGCACAGTAAACCCTTACGGATGCCGTAAAATTAGACAGACGGCTAACAATGAGGCATTGAGCAGATTGTGATCCCGTTTATACAGTAGAATTTGAGGCTGGCACTAGAATTGACCATGGAGATCTATGTCTATTGACTTAGAAGGATGTGTGTGAGGCTGAACAGAGTTAAACAAGCAAGCCATGAGGAATGTGGAGAGCACCGTCTGCTACCGTAAAGCCTGGGGGGGGGGGGGGGGGTGGACGAATAGTTTCCAAAATGTTAATAGTGGTTACTTCTGGGTGCCTGGGTTTGGGTGGTCTGCCTTCCTCCTGGTGCTCTTCGAAGTTTTATTATGAGGAACATGTGCTGTTTAAGCAATCAGAAATAGTTGCAGAGTCTTCCCAAATCAGCTGTTTTAGTGGCGGAAGGACACACCAAGGCGATTTACCACCCCAACTGCTTCTCCAAGGACAATGGGCTGGTGTGGCAGAGTGGGAGACACTCAGACTCGAAGAAACGCCTGGCTACACTGGATTGTGGGTGCCAGGTCACAAACTGGCAGCTACCCCATTCCACAGCTGTCTTCAGGAGGCCTCTTCTGTGGTGCCTCGGTGTGGTCCCTGCTTCCCACAGCAGTAGACTGGTCCACAGGATAAAAACCCTCTCTGCTCGTCTTTCCACAGTTTCACCATGGGGCCACATAATGGCGTGCAGAGGAAATGCCGATAATTGTGGCCGTACTATCTTGTTCATAGGATCAAAATATTGAAAAAAAAAAAAAGGAGACTTGAGGATTTTAGGCCAACCTGTCATGTTACCAACGAGAGGATCTTTGTGTTTCCTGGGGACATCAAAGGACCCTGATTTCTTGACTCCCTGCCAGCCTGCATCTGGTTTTTGTGCTATTCTGAGTTTTGTTTTTGGTTTTGGTTGGTTGCAGTTTTGTTTGTCTGTTTGGTTGGTTGTTTTTGTTTTTGTTTTTGCTGTTCCCATCTGTCATTTTGCAAAGGGTAAGCCAAGAAGTAGACTGATAGTCAGGATGCTTACACAAGACTCTTATTAGTTCTAGAATCTTCACTGACAGTATGAGACCATAAAAGGAGTTAAAGTGGATATGGCCTAGTGTTTTAACACCTCTTTGTTTAGAAGATGTAAAGGCAGGAACTTAAAAAGCTGATGATAGTTTTGAAGACTATATTTGCACTAAATTAAATAATACGTGAAGATTTAATATGTATACCAAGAAAGAAAAACATCTTTGGAAAGAAAAGTATCAAGACACTAATCACTAAGTGGGCAGAGACTATACCCAAAGAGCTTACACACATTTTTCCTACCCAAATGAAAACAACCTAGTTTTCTATTCTGATGATGAAAACAGTACACATTGAGGCAGGGTTTCTCAACCTCAGGGTGATTAACATTTTGAGTCTGATACTTTTTTTTATTATTTTCCTCTGGCATTAGGGTTTGCACTTAGGGCCTTGGGCATGCTGGGCAAACACCGTACCACTGAACTATATCCCTGGGCTTTTCTCCTCATCTACGTCTAAAATTTTGAGATAAGATACCCAGGCTGACTTTGAACTCACTTTATAGCCCAGGCAGCTGTTGAACTTTCAATATTACTGCCTCAGTTTCCAAAGCAGCTGGGATTACAGGCCTATAACCCCCAGGTCTGCTAATAATCCTGATAGTCTTATGTGGTTGTCCTTTGTGCTACGAAAGGTAAAACTCTACCCAGTAGGTGCTACTAGATCTGTCTTCCTCCAGTTATGACATCCAGAACTTGCCAAATGTCTCCTGAATAGAATAGTTAACCGCATTTGATTGAGACAGACATAGAAAGTTCTCTTTTATTTTATTTTATTTTTTGAAGATTTTTCCTTTGCACCAGAAAGATAACATTAAGAAATGTTCACAAAGCTAGTGGACAAGGCTGCTTACTTTAGTGCTTCTTTGTGCCTGCTCTGGTTGGGGTTGGGTCCAGCGGGAAAAGATCATAGATCTGTAGCCATCTTGGATCAGGCACTCGCTTATGCTGTCTGATGTGATCCCTTTAACAATTCCTGCTGAAAACTTGCGGTGGGAGGGTGGTGACAATGTCCTTTGCCCCACCAATCTCTCAGAAATTTATCCCAGGAGAAAAAAGACAGAGTCAGTGTGCATCTGGCAAAGTGTCATTTCTGGTGTTACTTACAACAGGGACATTTTGACAGCCATCAAGACATCCCATATCAGGCAACCATTTCAAACAAATTGCTGATCATGCATTCGATGAAGTGGCCATGATTTATAGGAGTTGTGACAGTGAAGCTATCACTAAGTTATAACAAAATGCAAAAGACAAATTGTCATTGCGCAAGGGTTGAGATTCTACAGAGGTAATGCCACACATTATTTAAAAAGACAAGATGCTAATTAGTAGAAAGGAAAACAGGTGTTAGGGACTATGATCAGGGGTGTTTTACATCCTAAATAAGGCTCTTTAAGGCCAGCACGCAGGAGGCAGAAGCAGATGGAGCTGTCTGATTCCAAGGCCAGCCTCGTCTACATAGTGAGTTTCAGGCCAGCAGGGGAACACACTGAGACCCTATCTCAAATTAGTTAATATCTTTATTGTAGTTATACTGTATAGTTTATTTTATTATTTTTTTTAAAAAAGAAGGTGGTCAAAGTTGAGAGAACTCTGAAGGAGACTGAGGGAGGGGTATCACTGTCAGGTTTTGCTAGGATACCTTGCAATTTACCCTCCAAGCTTGAGCTCTTTGAGGGGTGAAAAGGGACCCTACTATATATCCAACCAGAACAGCAGGTGAACTTGGACCATCCCAGGAAGCTTGGGACAACCAAGGACAGTGACCCAGATCACTCGCAAGTGCAAAGGAAATGATAGAGTTCAAATCCAAGCAGACAGCCAAAATTTCTAGGACCACAAGGCAGTTTCTGCCAACTGGCAGGACTCAAGTGGCACATGACTGTGGCTCATGCTCATTGATTAGCTTGGAGCTCCGGGAGGCTGTGAGGGTCGAGCCGTGTCTCAGCACTGAAGCTCCCACCAGCAGAAAGGATCCATTTGCTCTGTAAGTATTTACCAGCCTCCATCATGTGTGGTTCAGCTGAGACTAAGATTATATCATGGAAGACTGAACCTTTGCTTTCTTGGGCCTTACATTCCACTGTAGATCTGAAAAGCAGACAAATATAGGACGTCACTAACTACACCCCCCTGGGGGGGAAAAACTCTTTGAAGAAAAAGTAATACTACAATGTTAAAAGTGAATTGGGGACAATTAGGGCAGTGATGACAGGGAGGGAGGGAGTTTCCCGAGGCCCTGACACTGGAGATCAAGTGCAAGTCAATGAGGAGGCTGGGAAGATCTGGGGAAAGGAGACCAATGGCAGACACTTGGGGTCCAAAGCAACAGGAAGGAAGGTGAGCCACAGACGCAGTGGGAGGACAGAAGTTGGGAAGATGGAGCGCATGACGGTCGTTCAAGCCAGCCTGGGGTTGCCCTCAACTTACAGTTTTTCAATAGAATATCTTTCATTAATTCTTGGGCAGTTTCAGACATGCAAGCAGTGCATATCAATCATTCCTCCCGGCTCTCTCCACCCACTCTCCTCCACACATTCCCCTTCCCTCCCTGATCCATGTCCTCTCTTCAATCCACGGAGTCCAATTAATGCTGCCCGTTGGATTGTTCACTAATCTCGTCAAACGACCATAGCTGCAGTGGACGCTCATGACTTTACGGCACGTCACATCCCCGGAGGACAGCATTTGACGGCTCCTCCCCATCCTCCAGCCTCTGTGAGGTTGCCTGAGCCTTGGTGGAGGGGAATTGGCATCACTGTCGCATGCAGGGCTGAGCACTCAATAGCACCTGGACCAGGGATGGGTCCCTACTTCAACCCCTGACCGCTGCAGACAGATGCTTCTCTCCGGCCTAAGTTGATGGCAGCACTAGTCTGCGGTATAAACAAGGCAGTTTGACAGCGAGTCACTTATCAGTATCACATTACCCCGCCCTACCCCCACGACCCAGACCTCCCAACCAGTGAACCTAAATTCTTACCACAGAATGGGAAGCAGTAGCCACCCCAGGCTGTATGAGTTTCAATTAGAGAGAAAATGTGCGAATTCTCTTACAGTTCCTACTGGGGAGAAAAGTAGAACCCCAACAGTCTGCGCAGAAACCCAGCCTTGACACAGGAATCAGTGTCCTGTCACTTGTGAGAGCTACGCCCTTTTCTACCTGCCGGTTCATGAAAACTCTGAGATCAATGCTTTACCACAGAGGCCTTCCACCAGTAACTGCTTGAGCCTGCTTGGATTGGTCTGATCAGGGAAGGTCAAATACAAGGGCGGGAAATCACATTCAGAGCTGAGGTGGTGGCAGAATGCTGTGACTCAGGCTATTCCCACTTTCTATATGGCGGGGCCTCTTAGGCTCTTTTGTAACTGCCCCCTAGTTACAAATGAGACACTCTTAAAGCTAGAATGTTGGGTTCAAACACTCACCAGTAGCTTCCTAGATGTCACTTGTCTACTCAGACACCCTCACAGGCATCTGTCACATGCCAAGCTGGCAATCAAGTCACATAACTTTGTTTAGCTTTTACCCTGTGTTAGCTCTGTCCCGTCACTTGGGACTAACCCATGAAGACCATGGTAGCTTCCCTCTGTCCTGGGGGAGCTCGGAAACTCAAAGGGAATTAATGCAATCAAGTTTTAGCTAGTGAGAGTCACACAGACTCCTACCTCTTGCAGCTCCATCCTACGTGCTGGCGCCAGAGCAATGTGCTGGCTTGCAGCACAGCCTGTTGTTGACCTGGAACTCTGGTCCCCGGAACTCACAGAAATGACTCTGGAAAGATGGCCTTTGACCTCCAGAGGCCTACTATGGCTCCTGCAAGTCTGTCCTCACACACATGCCTCACACACACACACCACACAGTAATAATAACCACAATTAATAAATGTAATACTTAAAGAGCCCTTCTAAACATTGTTCTCACCGATAATACATTATGTTGAAATTCCAAAGCATTTTTAGGAAAAATTTTTAGTTTGGAAATTTTCATCCAACTTTACAATTCCCTGTCTTATGCTCCTTATGAAAATACATATTTAATGTAGCTGGGTGGTAGCATACCCCTTTAATTCCAGCACTTCAGAGGCAGAGGCAGGACGTAGCTCTGTGAGTTTGTGGCCAGCCTGGTCTACAGAATGAGTTTCAGGACAGCCAAGGCTACACAGAGAAACCCCGTCTTGAAAAAATAAATAAATAAATAAATAAATAAAAAGGGGGAAAAAAAAGGAAAGAAAAAAAATTATTTAAGGAGGTAAAACATGAAATAATTTTAATAGTGATTAGTTATGCCAGTACGCTGTTTTTAAGAACCCGCAGTAAGTGTGGTTCTCAATTTTGCCAAGCGCTGCACTTGCCTGGGAAGTATTTTTAAAATCTCCATGCCTGCGCCCCAGACAGAACAATGGAATTGGGGCCTCTAAGGGACACAGGGTAGAGTTTCCCCTGTAGAGTCTTTGCCAGGATGGAGGTGCTCAGCCATCACACGGCTTGAAAAGCACTTTGAAAAAAAAAAAAAAAATGGACCGGTGCAGTAACCTTCCCCAGCCCCTGGCATGGGAGATGAAGTGTGAATGAAAGCAGAGGCTGGGCTGATCTGGGAAGTGGGGACTCAGGCATGGAAACAGACGAGGAGCCGCAGGCAGAGATAAACTGGATAAACCCAGGTCCTGAGGGGAACGCAGCACACTGCGCAGAGCAGCAGTTCTCAACGTCGGGGTCACACGTCAGCTGTCCTGCCCATCAGATATTTACACTGGGTTTCATAGCAGCAGCAGGGTTACGGCTGGGAAGTAGCAGTGAAAATCCTAATCTTACAGTTGCGGGGGGGGGGGGGGGGGGGGGGGGGTCAGCGCAACGTGAGGAACTGCAATAAAGGGTCAGGAAGGCTGAGATCCACCGGTGTGGAATGAGTCCGTGGGTCCCTACAGGAAAGCGGCTACACGCCCAGGGACTCCATCCCAGCACCTTGGAGCTGACTGGACAACAGGCACTTCAACCTCGGGGACAGGTAATAGACAAGCCATCTGGGAGAGGCAGCTCCAAGCCACGGTTTCTTTTTTTCTCGCATTCCAACAAGCTCAGAAGGGGAAAGAGCAGCAGTTGTAATTCTCTCTCTCTCTCTCTCTCTCTCTCTCTCTCTTTCTCTCTCTCTCTCTCTCTCACACACACACACACACTTCACCCTCCAGATGGGTATTTGAGTCTCTCTAGCTGAAAGCAGTGTGGTGTTTGGGGAGGACGCTGACTGAGCTATCCTCCAGTGTTTTTCAAACTGTAGGGCTGTGGGAAAATGAGGCCCCAGTGACAGTCTTCCAACCCTGTGACTATAGACAGGGCCCCAAAGTCATGGCTGCTGTGGCTGCCCAGCTACTGAGGTCTAGGAGCCGAAAGAAGACAGCTCCAGAACCCAATGTGCGGCGACTCCTCCCCTCAGGTGAAAGGCAATGGTGGCAGGGGAGGCCTCATCCTCCCTCTCCTGGGGAGCAGCCCGACTCTCATTAGAAAACCTCCTTCAGGAACTGTGGGCTGCCCCCGCCACATGAGACACGTGGGTGGTGGTACTAACTCCAGATGCCACGTGACTTGGAGGCTCACCATGCCAATGATGGTGTGCACATTCCTATGATCAGGAGAAACGCAGAGGTTATTTCCAACCTCTGGAAAATGGCTACTAGTAAATGCAAGAAGCCGGGGCTGGAGTGATGGAGTGGTTAAGAGCACCGGCTGCTCTTCCGGAGGACCCAGGTTCAACATCCAACACCCACACAGTGGTTCACAACATCTGTCGCTCCAGTTCCAGGAGATGGCTCTGACACCTTCTTCTGGCCTTCATAGACACACATGCAGGCAAACATGCACATAAAATGCAATATATATATATATATATATATATATATATATATATATATATATATAT